>NC_056742.1:219310178-219345178 GCF_019279795.1 Protopterus annectens | reverse complement strand
AAATAAAATAATTCACAAAATTCCCCTAGCCATAAGACAAATGGTGAAACAAATGAAATTCCCTGCTGACTTCTAAAGAACCTAACCCAATGAAGAAACCTTAAAGCTGTTAAAAGGTGGAATATCTTAACACTGTTAAAAGGTGAAATATCAAATGGACTCCATAACCTACCCACCTGGCATTCCTACTACACAAAGACTTCCAAAATCTCTTCCTTCCTCTGCAAGGAATGCATATTCCTACAAATTGACCCCTCCACCCTTTGATCTAGTAGAAAGTCCCTTAAAGAAAAAACTATGCATTTGCCCACAACTGCTGAATCAGGAAATTGCATGTGCAGTTGAAGCAATCCTATACATTAATGTATATCCATCCTCCAGTCTTCCCTTTGACCCATAGAAGATCAGCCCCTTCTCCACCCTAAAAATTCCCCCTACCCCGGCTACCACGAAAACCTGGAAACAAAGGTGACACACCTGATTCAGGCTGCTTTGAACCCAAATTTACTAATGTGCCATCCTGTCTGCCACCTGCACAGCAGAATGCATACCCATACTCTTCCAACAGCTGTGCGAAAACCTACAATCTACCCATGAGCAACACCCTGCATTAAAAACCCACCATACCTCCTTCACACCCCACAAAAAACTTAGCCTTGAAGCTGTTAACAGGGGGGTTATCTACCATAGCAGTTATCCAAATGTCAGGGTGTCTGACATCCAGCACTGTGACTGATCTACTGCCTTCCACTTTCAAGAACTCTGATCATACCCATATCACAACCAGTATTCTCCACCCACTGATGCTGTACCTCACAGATCAAGAAAAAATAAGCCAAGAATGGTAAACCCAATGCAGCATCCTTCTCCAATCAAACCTCCATGTAATAAATGAAGCCTAACATCCAGTTGTCCCATGTCCTTTGCCACAGTCTACCTATTCTCCTCTGCCCCAAGGCTGCTAAAGCCACCAAAGTCTTTACTGTTCATGGTTTCTGAGTCCAAACATTGACCCCATCCACATCAATTAATTCAAAATATTAACACACTCCCTTTTCCAGATCATTCCTTTAACTAAAACTGGTATGTGAGGGGGGGCCAAAAGACACCCCCCTTTGCTGGTTGCTTAGCTAACTAATCACCCAGCTGGATCCCAAACTCTGACCCAACCACCTGCTATTGTGACTTCTCCCCACCTGTGGATGACCTGAAACTTCCCATAATCAACCTAAACACTAGCATTACCCTCCTCCTGCCGTGCCTCATCCTCACCTGTCCCCACACTACTCCCAAACCTTACCAACTCTGACATGCCTAAATGAGCAAATAACAAATCATCACTATATGTGACCTCATTGCACACTGAACCAGTGGCCAGACCGTTCGCTGCAGCAGCATCCATCACCTGTCAAGTACACTTCCTTTGGGCCACCGGCTAATGCAACTCTGCGGTCCCACCATCTGCAAGCTCAACATAATTCTTCTGAAATAAATGAACAACTGTAATAAATATTTGCTGATTAAAGGACTTTTCCATATTCAAGTCTGCATCATTTATTCCCAACTGCAAACTTTTTGCTGTGTGTATTGTCTGAGTCACTATAAAGATGATATTTACCATAATGGAATTCATGCTATCATTAACTATGCAGTTAACTGACACAGCTGCAAAATATTTAAGAAATACTGTTAGACTATATACAATCATTCTATACATACATATATGTATGTATGAATATATATATAAAACAAAACCATAAAATAATAGAAGAATGCTACTTATATTAAAAACATTTGTAAAGCTAATTGAAAAAATACACAGATGCTGATTTGTTATTCAATTTTCCATTCTTATTAGGTAAAAGAACTTCTTCAGAATACAGTGAACATTTATTTATTTATTTTATTTTACATTTGTTAACCGGGGATGTCTGACTGAGCCGAAAAGGACCTTTTTCAGCAGAGGCCCGGGGAGAAAAGCTCCACAAAGAAACATTACAGACACATTTAGTTATTTAGACATGATCAGTATACACACAAATTACAGGAGACATGTTTTCACAGTGGTATGCGGTACATAAACAGTTACAGTGGAGAGAATAAACAAAAAAATATTCATTTTAAAAATAAAGGTAATTAATAGATTTGTAGTGTACAGCTGAAATTTGGAACATAGGCAGAATACATACATAGTACACAGGTACAGTACATACATTGTAGATTAGCCAGTGTTTGTGAGTAAGATTGAAAACTATTAAAGTGCTCTAGATTTTTTATGTGTTATCCGCTTTCACTAGCCTGGGGAGCAATCATGGCATTGCCAACTTTCCTTGAGATGTTGCCTGATGAGGTCTTTAAAGGAGGCTTTGGATGATGTGTTTTGAATGCTTGTAGAGACAGAGTTCCATTTTTTAGCCACTGAACTACTATATAGTGCATCTCCAAAGCTATTGTAGCTGTTGGTGACTTCTAGTAGTAGTTTGCTTGATGACCTAAGAGGCCTTTTGGCTGAGTGATGTTGTACTAGGTTTTTGAGGGCAGGACACTTATTGGGGAGGTAATAGATAGAATGACAGAGGCAGAGCTGACTGTAGGTTAGGAGGTTGGGCAGTTCAAGCCAGTGGAGCTGTCTCAAAGCAGTACAGTGATGAGTTCTATATGAGCAATTTGCAGCAAAGCGGGCAATTCTGTTATAGCAGGCTTCCATTTTGCTTAGTTCAGTTTTGTTGAGATTAGTCAGAATGGGAGATGCATAGAGTAGGGTGGATAGAAGTTGGGAGCGAGCAATGGCTGTTCTTGGGTTGTTTGTAAGAAATGGTTTGATACGGTAGAGCAACCCCAGTTTGGCATGTACTTTTTTAATAGTTAAGCTGAGATGACTATCAAATTTTAGGTGGGAGTCTATGGTTATTGCCAATAGCTTAGCCTGTGCCACTGGAGCAATTGGAGTAGCATTAGTGGAGTAGATAGTGAATTGACTGTTAGTATTTTTGTTAGAACTGGTTATAATCATATGCTGAGTTTTCTTTGGATTGAGGATAAGTTGGGCTTTGGTAAGGTAGTTTTCAATGTCAGAGAATGCTAGTTGAGTTGTTTGCAGGAGGGTGGGAATGTTTTGTGCAGCACAGATTAAGGTAGTGCCATCTGCATACTGAATTATAGATGCATGCTGTGTGGAGGTATGGAGGTAATTTGTGAAGATTGTGAATAGTAGTGGTCCTAAGATAGAACCCTGTGGGACTCCTATAGTTATGGGCAGCTGAGGAGAGAGAGAATTTTCCCATTTCACAGCTTGGTACCTGTCAGTTAAGTAGCTTTGGAACCAGGTAAGAGTGGAATTTGATAGATGATATTAGTTTAGTTTATTTAGCATGATTTAGTGTGAGTCTGTGTAAAATGCTTTGGACATATCCAAAAAAAAGAGTTGACACTTGTAAGCCTTCATTTTTTAGATGGTTTACTGTGTCTGTGAAGCAGAGGAGGGCTGTAGTGGTCCTATGGGCAGGTCTAAAACCATGCTGAGTAGGTGACAGGATGTTGCTGTCTAGGAGATAGTTTAGCATCTGGGTATGGATGCATTTTTCTAGGATTTTGGCCAGGGGGGAGAGTAAAGCAATGGATCTGTAGTTATGAAGTTCAGTGGAGGTCCCGCCTTTATGTATGGGTTTAACATAGGATATTTTCCAGAGTTTGGGCACATAGTTTTCAACAATTGATCTGTTTATGAGAATGGAGATTGGGATAGCAATAGCAACTGCTGTGAGTTTCAAGAAATAGCTGGGGAGCTGTTGATGAGGTTTTTAGTTTGGAGAGCATGCTTTTGATTGAAGTGGTGGAAACTGTTTTGAGGGTAAAGCTTGTATTAGTGTTATTTGTGTTGGGGGGGATAGTGAGGAAGGAACTGTCCTGTGATACTAAGGATAGAATTGAGTTCACAAAGTGGGAGCTGAATTGTGTTTCGATGGGAACTTTAATGTCAGGGGTGGTTGGTTTTGGAGTAGCCTTTTGGGTTGATTTTAGTAGCTGGTTTACATTTTTCCAAACTTTTTGCGGGTTGTGTGGGTATTTAGTTTGTAATGTTGTGTAGTAGGATTTTTTGTCCAGCCTAATTCATTTTTTTGCATGGTTGCGCAGTTCTTGGTTCTTAGTTAGGCTTTGTGTTTCTTTGTTTTTTTGATAATAAAGCCAGGCAGTGTCTCTGGACTTGAGGATTTGTTTGGTTTCTTTACTGAACCAGGGGTTTGTAGAGGTTCTAACCTTGATTTTACGCAATGGAGCGACAGTGTCTAGGTGTTGTAGACATGTTTTGTTGAAATATTCTACAGCCTGGTCAAGTGGGAGGGTTTTTAGGGGGGTCCAGTCACAGTTACAGAGTAAAGTATTGAGGACCTCAGGAGAGAATTTTTTTGTGTTTCTAGTGGATATATAGTTAGTGGGTTTGCATATGCTTGTTCTACTACGTATAAAGTATATTATGTTGTAGTCACTTAAGGTGTCTGGGAGACTGCCTGTGTGAGGGTACAATGTGGGGTTGTTAGGACCCAGTCAAGGATGGATTCCCTTTTAGATTTTTTATTACATCTAGTTGGAATTTGGACTAGCTGCTGCTAGCCATGGAGATTTATTAGATTACTTGGTGGTTCTGATATACAGGTGAACCAATCTAGGTTAAAGTCCCCCAGAATAAGGGTTTCTTGTGAGTATGTGGAAGAACACCAGGATAAGAAGTCTTCAAGGCTAGCAGGTGTAATACCAGGTGGAATATAGATCACAGTTGTGGTGATGACCTTTTTAGGGTGAAGTTGAAGTTGTGAGATAAGTATGTCCCAATTATTGGGGGAGGGGTAGGAGTTTGGTAATTGATGGACAGTTAAGTTTGACTTGTACAGAAAGGCAGTTCCACCCCCTTTACAAAGTGGTCTGTCTTGTCTAATGATATTGTAGCTGGTAGGGAGAACTTCTCAGTTAGCTATGTTTTTATTTAGCCAGGTTTCTGTTAAAGCAACTATGTCTGGGGAGTAGTGTGCTGTTGTGGCCTGGAGTTCAGGTATTTTATTTTGATACTTCTAATATTAATATTTAGCATTAAAAGATGGTTGGTTTTGCTGCTGTTGTTGATTTGCCCAGGGATGAAGAAAGTGGGGATGTTATGTTCTGACATTTGTGTTGGAGCAGTTTGAGTTGGACAGGATGGATTTGGGCCTGGGTTGGGGTGGATATCCCCACTTATGGTGAGGCTGGAGTTAAAATGGTTATACAGATGTTGGAGTTTGATGTGGAGTGTGAGAAAGTATTGTGTTTTTTTGGAGTAGGAATGAGAGCATATGTGTTTAGTCCTGAATTGGTCCATTATGTAGTTCTTGAATAACTGTGGGCAGATATTATTATAATGTGTGGTGTCTGTACATGAGAGTGCATAAGCAGTGTTGTGCTACTAAGTTTAGGGATATTGCTAGAGTGATAACTTGTGGTGGTGTAAAGAATTATGAGAAGACAGACTAGACGTAGTTGCATGATAGTCATGGTTATAAAGTTTAGGTTGTTTCTAGGTGGGTGGGTCTGAACAGGAATTATAAGGTTCAACTTTATGTGGATGGGGAAGTAGTGTGGGTGATGTAAAAAGTGCCTAGTGGGAATGGGAGTGACTGGGAGTATTTTGTGTGGAGTAAGTTGGTGTGGTATAATGTGATATGACTTGAGGAGCTGTGATTGGTGGAGGTGATGTGAGGGTGAGCTGTGGGTGTGGCTGTGATTACTATAAATGTAGAGGTAGTGGGGGCGGGAGGCAATAGGGGACAGGGCAGCGGAGCGGAGAGAGCCCGAGCATTAGTGAGGGTGAACGGAGCGGGGCAGAGCCAACCAAGACAAAAGAAAAAGTATTACTTTACAAATCTGAACACTTTTAAAACAAATTCCTGAGGTCTAATGGCTTACCAGCAAGCAGAATGTAATTGCTGAGGAGCACTTGTGTCCTGGTGGGAGACTAGAAATTTAAAGATGGCTCCATGCTCAGCAGGATTCTAATATAGACTTAGTATTGGGGGAGGGAGATAGCACAAGGGGTGTAAAGCAGGTGAAATGCAAAGAAACCAGATAGGCAATCAGTGGAAATCAGTGAAGGCCTCAGAGTGGATAAGTAATAATTGAAACTACCTGTAAAGTGAAGGAGAGAAGAATATAATGGAAACTGCTTAAAATATGAAATATATTCTATTATAGAGGACAGTAACATAAAAATGTTCCAGAGTGAATTATTTTAACCAATCAACAATAACTAAATGTTTTAAAAAATGCAATGAACTGACAGAATATAGAGTAATTGCATTTCAAATAATATATATATATATATATATATATATATATATATATATATATATATATATATGGGTCTACTTCATTTCACTGAAAGCTCATTTCACTGAAACTCAGTTGCCTGCGCACAATTCACTGAAAGCTCATTTCACTGAAACTCATTTGACTGAAACTCATTTAGTTGAAAGTAATATATGGCCTTTTCCCCAGTGTAGTGCGATCCAGGAGTTAGTATATAAAGTAAGGGGGGTGTGGGGGCACAGCCTCCGACATTGGGGGGTGTGGGGGTTGTAGCCCCCCACCTATTTTAAATGTTTGAAACCATAGATATGGATACGTATGGTCCAATGAATAAATCTTCCCAGAAGACAATATATAACCAAACTATGTGAGGGGGTTATGCCCCACACACACCCAATGTAGGGGGCTGTGCCCCCACCCCCTTACTTTATATACTAACTCCAGGGTCACACTACAATGGGGAAAAGGCTATATATAACTTTCAACAAAATGAGTTTCAGTCAAATGAGTTTTCAGTGAAATGAGCTTTCAGTGAATTGTGCGTAGGCAACTGGGTTTTAGTGAAATGAGCTTTCAGTGAAATGAAGTAGACCCATATATCTATATATATATATATATATATATATATATATATATATATATATATATATATATATATAAATTATATATATAATATATATATATATATATATGTATATATATTGTGTATATATTATGTATATTATATGTATTGTTTTTATATATATATATATATATATATATATATCTACAGATGGAAAGTGATCTCTAATTAATGTCTCAAATATTCAAAAAGCAATTCCTTTGTGCCAAGTCTAACAAGACTGGAATTGAGCCTAAATGCAAAGACTGTTGTATTGGTAAGTATAACCATATCACAACTACAAATGTTCCATTTGCTATTGGGTACAACAACATATGCAATCTCCCTCTGCCAACAAAGCTAACTCAACCCACAGTGAGGAAATGGAGAAGAGTGTACAGACCCAGGGTAACCTACCAGGGACTATATGAGCTGGAGATAGTGGAGCGCTATAGGGTGGACAGGGACCTCCTACAGCAAATTGTTGAGCTGTGACGGCCACGCTTGACACACCAAACTGATCGAGAGGAACCCATCCCAGTGGATACCAAGGTATGTGTAGACCTAGGAATACTAGCCACAGGTACTTCCCAAAGCTCAACTGGGGATATCATGGGGATTTCACAGGCATCAGCATCCAGAGTATTCCAACAGTTCCTGGATGCCATGTCAGCACATGCCAGTGAGCACGTATATTTCAACACCCGTGAGGTGTTGGCCAGCAATATGCATCTCTTCCACCAAATAGCAGAATACCCTGAGGTAATGGGTGCTATAGACTGCATGCACGTATGCATCAAAGCACCACCCGGTGATCAGGATAGGGCCTACATCAACTGCAGAGGCATCCCCTCCATCAACTGTCAGGTCGTCTGTGATGCCCAGGGCATTATAATGAATCTGTGTGCTGGCTGCCCTGGAACTATCATGATTCCCACATTTGGCATCTGATGCAGCTGTACCAGAGATTTGCCAATGGGGATATCCCATATGGTCACCTAGTGGGGGATGCTGGTTACACACTGGAGCCATGGCTGATGACACCCATCAGAAATGCACACACACCTGAACAAGAACACCATAATGAGGCACACACACAGACCAGACTTATAATAGAGCATGGGTTTGGGATGCTCAGGTCATGGTTTCAGTGTCTGGACACATCCAGTGGAGCCTTGCAGTACTCACCAGCTACATGTAACCAAATTGTTATGATATGTGCCATGCTATACAATATGATCCTGCAGAAATAGGTGCAGCAGAAACAGCACGGGGCAAGGCCACACAGTCCCCCACCAATGCCAAGGCCTGCACAGGCACAGAGTGACTTGGAGGAGGAACAACCTGAGCCTGCCCCAGTAGGCAGATGGAGGCATGCCCAGTATGTTGAGGCCACGGCAAAGAGACAACACATAGCACATACACTGACACACTAGGGACCCAGTGAATGTCACATCTCTCTAACTTGCACATACAGTAAAAGGGATGCCAAACATGACACTACCTGTGCTCAACCATGTATAGGGTGTGTACTATGTGCATCCAACCTAGGCAGCCCTCCAGCACCATCCGCAATTCTGGCACACCCACAAGGTAAGTCAATCAACCTACCAATTGCCAAATTGAGTAGAATGTGTCGTTACCTGTATCTATGGTATTGATTTGAGCATGCAAGGGAATTGGGTGGTTGAATGTTATGGCATCAGAAAGTAGACATCAATAGTGGCACCATGACATCTGTAACACATACTGGAGTCACCATTGTAGCCACTACTACACATAGTGACAAAACCCACTGCAGGAAATGTGCTGGGTGACATGTGTGTCCATATGACTCACACATGCCAGTCAGGGAGGTTCACATATGCAGCAACAGTCTCAGCCAGCAGGACAGGTGTAGACAAACCCAAACCGAGCCTGTGCTATGGCCTCTGAATGATGGTTATGGGTAACCTCCACTCCAGGCTTACACAGACAGACTACAGCAGGTCAGGCAGTGGGATGTTAGTTCTGAAGGGTAGGAAGTCAGACACTAATATGTAGGGCAACCAAAGCTAAGATCTGTAGTACACAGTTATGACTCTAGTCAGCATGATAGGTAAAAATATAGAATGAAATAGAGTACCTGATATACCAGTACAGACATAGCAAATGTGTAAAAGTGTCAGGTGTGCCCCCCTCCATCCTACGTAGTAATGTAATAACAGTCAGGTGTGCCCCCCCCAATCCTGTGTAGAAATGTAGAAATAGTCAGGTGTGGTCCCCCCATCCTACGCCCCCATCCTACGTAGTAATGTAATAACAGTCAGGTGTGCCCCCCCCATCCTGTGTAGAAATAGTCAGGTGTGCCCCCCCATCCTATGCAGAAATGTAGTAGCAGTCAATGCCAAATGATCGAGGGGTACCCTGCAGAAACAGCATGCTACCTGTAGGTGTACAACACAAAGGTCAGCACTGCAGTACAAACTACCTGGACTCGATCCACACATTCAATACAGATGGGCCTACTGGGCATGCTCACACACTTAGAGAAATGAAGGCAATGTCAGTCAACAACATACTGAAAGGTCATACTGGGCATGCTCACACACTTTAACACATGAAGGCCATGTCTGCAAACACCAGTGGACCAGACATATCTGGCAGTCACAGATTCTAGTGCAGACACTCCTCAGTATGCACCACTCATGCCTTGCACACACAGTGGATAGGAATACAGACATATATGTAAGGACAACACACATTAATAAGCCAAAGGTAGACGTATATATATGTGTGGAAGAGGGTGACTGTGACAAGGAGCCATCCAGGCCTGTCCCACCCAGCACACAGCCAAAGGGTCACAACCACATGAGGTTCAGATGTAATTCACTGCAGATACTAAACACAGGTATCTGTCAGAATTACAGAATATGTGGTGCACGTGCTAGCTGTGCAACATGACTGTACGAGCAAGTAGTCATCTAGCAGCTGTATTGTGAAATATGACCCTGTGTGTGCCCACATGTGACGTGTCAACCTCTAGATGAATGGGTTATGGCCCATGTACACACACTGCCCTCACCATAGCCCTACTATGACAAGCTTGCTGAGGTCATCCACTGTGAAATACACCTTTGGGAGACTTGTAACCCAGTAATCTCCTTGGTGCGTCCCATAACCGCGTACTGCTGTAGTGTGATAAACTAGTTAGGTAGGAGTTCCATTCCCAGACATGGCAAGTGTGTGTGTGTGTGTGTGTGTGTGTGTGTGTGTGTGTGTGTGTGTGTGTGTGTAGAGATCAGTGTTTTTTATGGTAGTCACACTCCCTACAATTTAAATGCTCTACTTTTGTAAGGCTGCTGATGTCATCCACCTAGAAATACATGCCTGGGAAGGTTGTAGCCCAGTAATATCTGTAGTGCATGCCATAACTATGTACTGCTGTAGTGTAACTAAAATACTTAGGTAGGTGTTTTAATCCTGTACTTGGCAAGTGTGTGTGTGTGTGTGTGTGTGTGTGTGTGTGTGTGTGTGTGTGTGTGTGTGTGTGTGTGTGTGTGTGTGTGTGCCTGTGAAGTGAGCAATGCTTTTTAGGGTAGTCACACTCCCTACAATTCAAATGCTCTACTTTGGCAAGGCTGATGTCATCCACCTAGAAATACACCTCTGGGAAGGTTGTAGCCCAGTAACATCTGTAGCGCATCATATAACTGCATACTGCTGTAGTATGATAAATTAGTTAGGTAGAAGTTCTAATCCCAGCCTTGGCAAGTGTGTGTGTCTTTCTGACTCTGTCTGTATAGAGAACAATGCTTTTTACAGTAGTCACACTCCATACAATTTGAATGCTATACTTTGGTAAGGCTGCTGATGTCATCCACCTAGAAATACACCACTGGGAAGGCTGTAGCCCAGTAATCTCCATAGTGTGTGCCATAACTGTGTACTGCTATAGTGTGATATAGACCTCTGTTAGGGGTTCTATACCCACACATGTCAGTTGTGGATGTTTTGTGTGTGTTTCAAAGTCTGTGTAGAGAGCAATGCATTTTAGCCTAGCCACACTAACTACAATTCGAATGCCCTACTTTGGCAATCCTGCTGATGTCATCCAATGTGAAATACTCCTTTGGGGAAGGAGTTCTCTATTAATCCAAGTGATGCATCCTATGACAGTTTCATTCTGTAGTGTGATGTAGACCTCTGTTAGTGGTTCTAAACCCACACATGTCAGTTGTGTATGTTTTGTGTGTGTTTCAATGTCTGTGTAGGGAACAATGTATTTTAGCCTAGCCACACTCACTACAATTTGAATGCCCTACTTTGGCAATCCTGCTGATGTCATCCAATGTGATATACACCTTTGGGGAAGGAGTACTCCAGTAATCTCTGTGGTGCATCCTGTAACAACTTCATGCTGTAGTTTGATATAGACCTCTAATAGGGGTTCTATACCCACACATGTCAGTTGTGTGTGTTTCAATGTCTGTGTAGGGAGCAATGCATTTTAGCCTAGCCACACTCAGTAAAATTCAAATGCCCTACTTTGGCAATCCTGCTGATGTAATTCCTTGTGAAATACACCTTTGGGGAAGGAGTTTTCCAGCAATCACCATGGCGTGTCCTATAACAGCTTCATGCTGTAGTGTGATATAGACATCTGTTAGGGGTTCTATACCCACACATGTCAGTTGTGGATGTTTTGTGTGTATCAATGTCTGTGTAGGGAGGAATGCATTTTAGCCTAGCCACATTCACTACAATTCAAATGCCCTACTTTGGCAATCCTGCTGATGTCATCCAATGTGAAATACACCTTTGGGGAAAGAATACTCCAATAATCTCCATGGCGCGTACTATAACTGCATAATGCTGTAGTGTAATGAACTAGTTAGGTAGGAGTTCTAATCCTAGACATGACAGGTGTGTGTGTGTGTGTGTGTGTGTCTGTGTTTGTAACTTGTATCCTGTGTTAGTGTGTAACAACTGGGTCTAATGTGTAGTGGGTTTTGTTAAGTTCTTATATGGTGGCCCTGGTGCATATATCACAATTTGTAACAAAATATTAATTTAGAAAGACAAAAAAAAAATCATTTTTCTTCTGTTTATATTTTATATCCAATATAAACCCTACTACTAGAATGCTGTATGCTGACTTTACTAAAGGAATTGTTAATCTATATATAACTTATGTTTCTATGGAACCTATATCTATGTATGATATTCTTGTGTAATTTCTTTATGACATGCTATTGCAGCTTTTCTCCCTGGGCCTCCACTGAAAATGGATATGTGTCCAGTCGGGCTTTCCCGGTTAACAAATGTAAAATAAAATAAAATAAATAAATAAATGTCCACCATACAGGGATAACAGATGTGAAATAGCTGAGAGGCTGGGGTGCAAATCCATACCCATACATGTGACATCAAGGCCAGGCAAACAAAGTTAGCAACCTTAGTATTACCCGGAGAACGCTCTCAACCAATGTCTTACACACACACACACACACACACACACACACACACACACACACACACACACACACACACACACTTGCCTAGGCAGCAGCCACTGTGTTGGTAGTACACTGCATTTTGCCCACTGATAGTAACTATGGAGTGATTGCAGTGGCCTACAGAGTGCATGGCACCCTGTCCATCTATCCAGTAGGTACGTGCATGCAGGCAGTGTACCTTCCCCATGTTCCCCACTGGATACCTGCAACACCTGTGGTGCCATCAAATGTGGCCCACAAAGGGCATACCATGCCTGAAAACATGTCCTGTATGGAGAGATGCCACTGACACCAGGGAATGTCATTAGCATGCTGTCAATGTAGGTACATGATAAACCTGCAGTCCATTACCAGTTCCTGCCACATGAGGCCAGGACTGGCACATATGATGATAATCTGTGTAAACAACATGGGCCAGACAACACAGGTACAGTTCCACATGTCACTGTACATGCATGTGGGAGGTGTGCACATCACAGACACTGTCCATGTCATGGACTAAGGAACACATACATGGCAAGCAATGCACAGCATTGTTCACATGCAATACACACCCAGGTGACTGGATGGTGAATACAGTACCCACCTGTGTGGGCAAATCCAGAAACTACACTCCCTGAGCCATAATGCAAACCATTGTCATGTGGCCTGATGCAAAGGTATACCCATCCCCTAGCCTTGTATAGCTGTCTGGCACAGTTGACTACTACACACCTGTGAACCAATGCACCCACGCATGTCAGTACTGGCACCGTGCATGTGTGTGTGTGTGTGTGTGTGTGTGTGTGTGTGTGTGCGTGTGTGTGTGTGTATGGGTGTGTGTTGTAAGATGTGTATGTTCACATTCACACTCACTACAACCCCCATTTGCATACTGAAGCATGCTGTCTGATGTCAGACACCTCCACATACCCTTTGCTCATATAACCTCCATTTGACCCCTGTGGTGCATGTGATACCTGCATAGTAATGTGTTGTGGCAATCTCACTAGTGATGAGTTGTATTCCTGGCCCTGCCAAGTGTGTCAATGTGTGTGCATCCCTGTGAGAATGTGGCTGTGTTGATGCTGACATCTGTTCATGTGGACAGGCACGTGTACTGCACCTACCGTATAACTACCATATCCCTGTTGCAGATATCACTCACCATCACATATACGTTCTGAGGGCTCCACAGCATGTAACCTATGTGGAGCATCCAATAACTGCATAGAAATGTGATAGCACTACATACTCATCAGAGGGTTGATACCCTGTGCTGGTAGGTGTGTGACATAAACATGCTTAAGTTTTACTCTCCCACCCCTCCCTGACTTGTCTTTGCCTCTGTCTGCCTCTCTCACTCCCTCTCTGGTGGATGTGGAGACCTACACTTGCTTTGCTTAGGCAGCAGCATGTATATTTTAGGTGATGCTCATGATCAGCTGATGGCCTCTGCATGAATTGCAGCCCTCCTCTAGCTGAATGTATGTGGAACAGCTGTGGTAACATTCCCATAGCCAATTGCATGGAAACACACTCCAATATCTAGGAACATCATGTTGGTGTTGCACCTTTTCATTCACTGTGAACAGGAACTCGATATGTTGTTTGGCAAACAGCATCTCGGATGGATTGGAGATTTACCTCTAACAACATACACTGTGGAAACAGGGCAACACACAGGAGAGGGATGTGCCTGACCTGACTACAGGCTTTAAGTGCTGCTATACTGCATTTGGAATAATGTTGGTTTAACAGGGTATGTGTGGCTATGGCTGTCCTACATGTTTTAATACCTGCCATGTCACTGCTATGTTTATGAGGAATCCCCATCTGTAGGGTCATCTGCAGACTGGGCAGTGTGTGGTGCCTTTGGTTTCATGTGTTACCCACAGAGCATCTATCTGTGAACTGCAGAAGGTAGTGTGAGGATTGCAGTCTGTAGATGGTGAAAGCCGTGACAGTTACAGACTTTATATCCCTCATAGGACATTTGTTGCAACAAACCCTGTTACAACAGTAAATGTATGAGGTTATCACTGCACCATATCAGTATTGGCCCTGTGTGTGTGCTTCCAGCCACAACTCTGTCAACCTTTGTACATATGTCATGCATTAAGAGGTGCATATGTGCTGTACACCATAATTAGTGTCATCATATCTGATAAAAAGCCAGTGAGATATCAGACTGCTACACATGTTATGTACAGTAGGGGTTATATTTGATAACATAACCTGGACATTCTGTGGTTGTGTGTACAGTACTGAGGTCTGTGTACGTATGGTGAATGTCAACAGTGTGTGTATTGTTAATATGTACTTTGGCCTGTGTACAGACTGTGGTAGATGTCATTGTTCTTAGTCCCATCCTGTCTGATGTTAAATGCTGCTCCACTGTATGTTACCATATTGGCTTACATGTTTGTAGGGCCATACACACACATGTACCATACCACAGACAGGCACTAGACCACACTGTGTAGTGGCTCAGTATATGTAGGGTTGGTGTGTGAGTGGCACATATGAAGATGGTGTTGAACATATAGTCCTTATACTGTAATATTATGCTAGCTTACCATATGTGGCTGTGGCTGTGTTCACATTAGTTGTGGTTATGCGCTTTCACACAGGAGTATCTTACACAGTGCTGTGACATGCCTATAGAGCCTGCTATATATGCAGGTACATGTGCATTCCCACATAGGGGATGTAGCCCAGTGTTGAGCCAGTCTGCCTGTAGCCTACACAGTGCTTTGTTACATGCCTAGCAGCTTAGTGTACTTACCCAGAGAGATGTCATGTCCAGATACTTGCCAGATGTACTGCTGCCAGGTCTCCCTTAACAGTCATGTATGTCAGACAGAGCAGTGGGATGCTGTGCAGATATATGTCAATATCTAGTGGGTAGTATGTGACCATGGCACCTCTGTACCAATGGTTATTATGTGTCAGAACAGATAGGGGTGTGTGAATGCATAACCTATTGGGGCAAATGTATACCAGTTGTTATGTGTTATACCCATCTACATGGCTGTTAACATCCATATTGTCAAGCTTGGTCCACATGTTTTGCACTAAGGGGTTCTGTGTATACCTCTAGACTGTCCAGATTGTGTCAGAATGTCCACATATATTGGCCGATATCTCTGCTGTAGTCCACAGGAGCATTACGTGCTAGCAGTGGTACTGTACTATGATGTCCTTAGGATGTCTGTCAGTAGCCAGTGGCTCACATGTGAAAAGCAGATGTGACCTCCCACACACACCATGTCTGTAAAGACAATCCCTATTACAGTAGCAATAGTCTCCTAATATACCTGCTATACATACCTGACATCCCCTTGCACTACGAAGTTGAGACTATAGGGGCTGAGGTTGGGCTACACTCCATGTTCAGGACATATGGTAAAAATATATGTATACATAATTATCCAGATATCTATATAGATATTTACACATATACATATTGACATATATAGATGGGTATGTATATGTACATTGACATACATATGCACACCCAGATATATACATATGCAGAGCAATATATGTCTACACATATACAGATAGTGATACATATGCACATATACATATGGATATCTACATATATATTGACAGTAGTAGGTATGTCAGAACAGATATGTATGCACATATAGTTATGGATATCTACATATATACAACATAACTAGGCATATCTGTACACATAGGATGGGCATACATATATAGCTATATACACATATATCTATATATACATATATACGTATATCTATATATACATATACATATATACATACAAAGAGATGTACACATGGCCATATATATGTGTAGCACTATACAGATGTGTTTACAGACATATGTATGAGTATACATGTGTATGTACATGTAGACATATGTAAACCTATTATATGTATACGACCATATTTCTGGCATGAGTAAACGTCATGGTTGTGTATACCCTACATATATTTCACCATATGTATCTGCTGTGTGCACATTATGATGAAACAACATATGTGATGCAACAGTCATATTAATATCAAGGACTACACAATTTAGGAGCTATGGGCAAATGTTCAATATTACTCAATATGTCAATTGACAGCTATATTGGTAAAACAACAACAGTCTTCACAGTGGACATGGCATAGTGGTTAAGTGTTGTGACTTCAGTGTAAAGGGTCTTAGGTTCAAGACCTGCAAGGGTTGTTCATTTTGTTGCTGGGCAGGACAAGGGCTGTCAGATGCAGAGTGGTTAAGGCATTTTTGAGCATCTTTAAGTGGGTTTGACGAAGCTAAGCAGTGCTAAACTGTGGGAAAACATATGGGCAGTTAGTTTAAGCAGCGTTTACCAGTGCTCAAATAAGCTTAGCTGTTAAATTGCAGCAATGTTGATACTTGCTAAGCATAGCTTAGGCCTGGTAACCAGGGCACACAACCCAGTCTGATAACCTGTAATAAGTTTATGTAATGTTATGTACAAATCATGCACCTATGTGCTGTCATTACAGTAGCAAGGGGTGTGAGTGTCATGTGTGGGACAGAGACATATATGAGGCCTGTACAGCACTGTTATCCATGTGAATGTGTTACATACAAGTGTAGTAGCCCAGAGTACATGCTGTCACACTGGCATGTAATGTATCATGCCAGTACTACTGTTGACAGTGCTAACCCAGGCAAGAGCAGAGTGCTTAATGTAGTACAAACAGCAGGCACACCTGCGAGCATGGCTGGACTCCGAGGCCTCTCTGTTGTATCCCTGGTGTGTGAGGTGTGTCACAGTATATACCCCTTACTGGTCTGTCAACACACTCATGCTACTGCATAGCTACCTGCCAAGCTGATGACTGTCAGTTCCTGTGCAGATGGCAGGTATCCAGCTGGGATATGCACAGGCAACCTACTCTTGATCGATGCCCTACTACACGTGTGGCATGTGCATGAGATGCATATCCATGTAGTACCAATGTTGGGGTATACTATGGGTTGTATCACAGTCACTGCCAATGTATGATGGTGGGTATGGCAGAGTGTCATCATGGTTTAAGGGAGTACAATATCCAGTGGGGGATGTGGGTGCTATGTACACTATTACACCAAGGTACACTAGGTATATGTCCCATGTACCACGTTATGGTTACCACTGTCACCATCAATCATACAGGTAACTGTTATCACAATCCAAGCCAGTTATGCATGTGAAGTGTGCAGCCTACTTGTAACACATTGGAGACATGGTCTAGTTGGTTAGCAGTAATAGGCCCTGGTATCTCAAATGTGTGTCTGGATGTTGTGTGTCTGTAAATGTGTATATGACTGTATGTCACACTACGTATCATCCAAATGCACCCATTACATCACCCATTAGCATACTGTACATGTCAGTGGATGTCCTGCATGTACCATGTAACCTGGGACACCTTACCCTAAATGCTGTGTGATGTGTGCAATGTAAGCCACACACATCAGTATCACAACATAACTAGGTAGGGGTATAGTCCCAGTGTTGCCAAGTAACAGTGTGCATGTATGTGGATGTTTCTACATCAGGTTGCAGGGTATATATGCCTCAGCAGGCCACCTGTCCATGTGGCACGGGCAATAACCATTTTAGTAACCTGTGAAATGTGTTCGACTGTACCCCAGATATGTCACAGCCATGGTGTCAGCACAGTGACACAGTGACATAACCTATTGTGGAATATGACTGCAGACCATCCTCGTGATGACACATGTACACCTACAACACAAATGGATAACATTATAGGGAATGCAATCAACCAGTGTTACTAACAGCTATAATGTTGGATGGCTACACTACCTGCCAATTATGCCTTACACTCTACTCCCTACAACATGTTACACAGCAGAACTGTGGTACACTGTGGTACATTCACCATGTGCATCAGAACCATATCAGCCTGTCCCTGCATTGATGGTATGGATGACAAGGATGTGGCACAGGTATCATAATATACACAGGGCATCCTAGTGCTGCGACATGTATGCCTACAACAAATATGGATAACACTATAGAGACCACAACCAACCAGTGTTACTAACAGCTATAAGGCATCATTGCTGGATGGCTACACTACCTGCCAAATATGCCTCACACTCTACTCCCAACAACATGTTACACTGCAGTACTATGGTATATAGTTGTACAGTCACCGTGTGCATCAGAACCATATCAGCCTGTCCCTGCAGTGATGGTATGGATGACAAGGATGGGGCACAGGTATCATCATATGCACAGGGTGTGGTGTTGGTTTGCCAGAGGCCGAGGGTGGGCCATACATTTGACACCATGTGTGTGAGTGAGGGGTGTACTGTGGGGAGCTGGGTGAGGTGATGTAGTGTGTGTAGGTATGGGGTTGCCCTAGGTGTATTTGCATAGTGTGTGGGTATGCATGCACACAGTTCTGCCATGTGGCTGACCTACACAGGTGTTTATGGAAAGCTGCAGACCATACCTGGCAGGGTGTGCAGTTCACTGTCACTGGCCAAGGACATGTGGACTGTGCCTGCCAGGGGTTCCGTGGGCACGTCCAGGTACAGGGCTCGATGTGCTACTCTCACCTGCTGACATTTGTCCGCTGGTACCAGGTTCCTCCTGGGAATGGCCAGGACCACGTGCACATGGCCTGGTGTGGTGTGGACAGCACACCCCCCACACTGCCGGGGCTGCTACTCTTACTACGGGATCCCCTTGGTGTCCTAGCATGTCCATGTTGACTGCCAGCTGTTGGTGTTGCTGACCCACGTCCATGTGGGCGTTGCCTCATCCCCACCATACATTGAAGCACGGACACACCACAGCCGATGAGGGCCAACATCCCATCGTGCCTTCTATCTGTGTCCTCGGTATAAGCACGGATGGCACCCAATAGTTCACGGAGGTTGTCGTGTACAGATGCAAGAGCAACCCTCTGCTGCCTCAGGCTCGGTCTGGTGTAACATTCAAAACTTGCCTGCGCCACCATTACAGCCTGAAACATGCGCCTGATGGTACCAGGCATGTCACCTATGCCAGGATCATGATGTCCAGTGGCCCTACCACGAGCACCCTGGGACATCCACCTATGTGGTGTCCTGCCGACCATCCAGCTATAACTGCTGCGAACAGATACAGTAGGCATAGTTGCCACACTTTCCTGTGCACTACCACCAAATGCCAGTTGTTCCTCCATTATGGCCACTGGTGATGGGGTATGTATAGGCACTGAAACTGTGTGCAGGGGTTGGGGTGGCTAAAAGGGGGTGTCAAATGTTGGTGCAGTGTTGGCCCCTGACAACCCCACCTGTGCCTCAACAGTACTATAATCATCTTCGGTGTCTGTATGGACACCAACATCAGATTGCATGCAGGAGGGACCCTGACCCACCTCACCACCTGTGGGGGAAAACAATAAATGCATGTTAAAACCTGTACAGCATTGCCTAACAGTACACACACACAGACACACACACACACACACACACACACACACACACACACACACACACACACACACACCTCTGTAATACCTACCTGTCCATGGCTTTACAGACAGTCTCACATATATGTCTATGTGTTACCCCATCCCGCATCACACTTGTTAACATACACACATCGATACCACTAATTAACATCACAGTCCTCTAAATGCCCACACAAGTGACTACAACATAAGGCCTGTTGCTACTTTACCTGCCTGACCTGTGTGTAGTGGATTTACATGGCCTGACTGCTGTCATTCGGTATGCACCCTCTGTACACCCAGAAAGTATGTGCATGGCCCCTATATGTGTGGGCTACTATGTTGTATCCATAATATCTCGCACTGGTGTGCTATGTGTATGTAATGTTCAGTACATGCCAGATATGCTGCTCCTTCAGCCTATCATGTGACAACTGTAATATCTGGATGCACTCCCTGGTGTTGACTAGTACTTCCCCAGTGCATCTGTAGAGTTGCATACGTGGGTTGTAGGTGACCTCTCTGCTGACTGCGATATTAAGGGTGTACCTGGTGTCTACCTTCCCTCTGGATGCCTGTTCCATTCTACAGACCATATTATACTATTTGCTGTCCTGTGATTACATACATGACAGGTATTCCTGGTGTGTAATGTGGCAATCTATTTCCATGTACTGCTTAGTCCGAAAGGGAGGTACAGCCATATGAACACCCCACAATCACACATGTGCATACATGGTCAAACACACACATGCACACATGCATCCTACATGCATCTACCTCCCTCCACTTCACCAGAATGACCCTGCAGGCAAACTAACTAACCACCAGGACACACACACACACACACACACACATGCGCACACACACACACACACACACACACACACACACACACACACACACACACACACACACAAGTAAGTTTGCACACTGATAGTATACACAGTCCTTCTATTACCCATCTGCCAACATGCAGAACATATGGTACAGAACAGCATGCAGTTCAGCTATAGTCAATCCATGCTAGCAACAGTATACATGTGTGATGCATGTGCTGTGTTACTACTAGGTGATGCCCCTTCCCCTGGATACCACTGCACCCATGTACACAGTATTGCTGTGCACCTGTTCTTTCCCCTGCCATGTACTGTGCACCACAACTCACAGGTGTACAACCCATTGCGGATTGTGTAGTACTATGTCAGTTATGCCAGCTTTACTTCTCTCAGCCCCTATGTTTTTCAGCAACACATACCTGGGATGATATGTGGACAGTTGTCATTAGTGAATGCCTGATGCCTGATTTACAGCTGTCAACATCAACAGACTATGTATGACCACTGCAATACTCTTACACTGACAACCATCAGAGCATACCGTGGCTATGGGGGGTGTACACACCTTTATTGATTTTACACACACATCCTTGATTTCCCATGGGACCACATCACCGCATATCTTAGCAGTACATGAGCCCGATATGTGACATATGTCCTGTAATTTCACATGCAGTGTCTACAGATTGTGTTAGGTGTGCGGCTGCTGACCGCAATGCATACACACCATGTGGGTATATGTGTGCACACCCTTATCATGATGGTTTATCGCACCTCTTGTGTGTACTACAGCAGTCACTGCTCCTGGCAGGGGTATAACAGAGTGGGCCATCTGCATTTACCAGTGTATGTTCAGTCTGCCCTACACATGTCCCCCTATTCTGCATGATTGCAAGGTCTACTCATGCGCACATCCCATGGTGTTCACACACTGCTGTCACTATTGCTGTGTGGA
Source organism: Protopterus annectens (assembly GCF_019279795.1). Lineage (NCBI taxonomy): Eukaryota > Metazoa > Chordata > Ceratodontiformes > Protopteridae > Protopterus > Protopterus annectens. The sequence goes on along the minus strand of NC_056742.1, from coordinate 219,323,510 downwards.
TAGGGTTACAGCTGCCACAGTCCTGAACCTGACTATGTTCAGATAGAGCCATTCCTACCATCATTAGGATCCCTGCTGCAGTGCACTGGTGTGCCATGCTGAGACCCCCCCTTTCAGCTTTTATGCAGATGCATGAAAAGTAAGCCCTACACATGTGTGTCACTTTGCAGTGTCCCATACACTGAACACCACATGTTGCAGCCTAGACCCAGCTGATAATGTGGACTACTGAGATGCCTTATGCCATAGTGTATCTCTGCAGCAGTTGCCAGTGACCTACAGGTATATACACTGGCGTTGCACTGTATATGGGTGTTGTCCCAAACATGTCACTACTGTAGGCCATGTCTACCACCAGTATGTTACTCCCTGTGCACACATTATGCAATGACAGGATCTTAGTTATTATGCACGTTTCTGACATACCGTTCTAATACCCCATCATGGTCACCTCTGTGAGATTGTGCATTTCACAGCAACAATACATGCACATGTACAGCATGCATTCAGAGTAGGTGTGTTAGATGTGTGCATGGAATATACCATCACTATTACATTCCCGGCATGTTGACAAGCATCTACATAAAACATACTCACCAGCTACAGGCTGCTGCCTTGGTGGTATCCTGGAGGGACTTACATAAGAGAGTGAGAGATGCAATGTCAGTGGCCACACCTGTGGCAGTGCTACAGGGTGGGTGCAGTATTACCATACATCAATGGTACATTCCCACGATACTAGCACATCTGGACTTCTGTTTATCACTACAATGCAGCAACACAATATATCTATGACATGTCAGATATGCATGATTTACTTGTACCAATGTGGATGTATACACAACAGTGGTCTACTGATGTGCCCTGTGTCCTTACTTGCATGCTCCTCGGCTGGTGTGTGGGTGACACCCACCTCCATGAAGGAGTCCAGTGGTTGTTGGGTGTCTGGATGGGCAGATGCCACGAGGCTGGCCAGGAGCTCCTCCACACGTGTCGGGGGGATGGATGGCATGGCCCCCCCCCATGGCAATGTGATACCCCTGGACTGCAGCAGCACGCCGATGGGCATTGCAAAGCAGGTCAGTATAATGATGCTGGACCTACTCATAACTGCGTTTGTGCAGTCTGACATCATTGACCCTGTGGACTAGGTCATTTCACAGGGCGGTCCACTCCTGCTGCTCATGTGTGGCCCTGCCAAACAGCACTGGATAGTGCTGGATCATGTGTGCTATCAACACTTCATTCTCTGCATCGGAAGAGGTGGGCAACCATGCATGTGTCATCTTGGCTGAAAGACATAAAGATGGAAACAGGACTGAGCAACTCATATGACAAGGTTACCACAGTTCGTAATACACATCTTTGTCACCCCCCTCCACCTTATCAGCTTCAACAAACTGTACACACAACTCATTAGGTATGGTTACAGCTTACCTACCAGTTGGACGGATATTGTATTGTACCACACCTTCTGCTATGTGATTGTAGCCATGTCCCCTGTGTGGACACTATCATTGCTGGCCTGGTTACAGACTATTCACCTGCAAGCCACTATCAGGGCCACTATGGTTCAATATATGCCAGTGGTATGGCTGCTCTAAGATTGCTGCACATCTGACATTCTGTGTTATTGGGGATATCTATGCATGCGGTTGGACATGTACTGGGATTGTGTAGACTATTACTGCAAACATATATTATATAACAGTGACACAATTACATGTATATGTTCTATTGGCCAGCAGATTCACCTCTCCAAACCCATATGCCCATGATACCTGGCCACATCACATGAGTGTCCCAACCTGGGGCCTCGTCATGTACTGTTCCAGCAATACCATCAGGTGGAACCACCCAGGGGATGTTGCCCCTCACCTCAGGGTGCACACAGACATGTTCCTGTCCCCTGAGCTCAGGTCTAGGGTCTGTTCCATACCGGGCTCCAGAGATACATGAGGGATGTGCTACATCAGTCTGAGGCACCCTGTACACATTCACATGGCCAACATGCTCCTCCTGCTCAGCTTCCAGACCAGGCACCTTCAAGACTTGGACTGCTGTTGAGAGTAGCAGTGGGTGGGAGGGTTGTTCCCATTGTGCCCATATTGGGGCCCATGGGTTGTCCACATCACAGACCACACACACCTTCCATGGTGTTTACCCACCACATGTGTCACATACCAGCCCTGCAGACCGTCCTCTATATTTACCAATCCTGACCACCTCCACATGTATACCTGCCATACTTCCCACACTGGGGCAATGTGGTCCCAACAAGGAATGAACATGTGACATACCCGTCCATGGTGCACACACTGCCAGCTGTACATATCTGTGTGTATTGCTATGTGTGCTGGTGCCTCACACATAGCACGCATCACTGTGGTAGTAATATAGGGGGCATGTCTTTACATACATATATGTTTGTGCATGTGTTTTTATATATGTAGACAAATGCATATAGATATATATCTATATATGTGTAGATATATGACATGTATATATGTGCACATATATATATATATCTACACATGGGTATATGTATATTTCTGGACATATATGCTGATATACATATATATCTTTATATATTATATATGTGACATATTTACACATATGCATACCTATATGCGGGGTGCATTCAGACATCAGCTCCACAATCTCACAACACCTTCTTGCACAGCTACACTGTTCTGCCTTGCTACAACACAGACAGGTGCCACATATAGACACAGCATGACATTAGAGGGGTATATGTAGGACCCAATTGCAGGTAACCCTATTACACACCTGTGGCATTCTGGCATGTTACATTACAGATTAACCTGAGTATCCTGCCAGTGGTGGGCCGTGGCTCCCACATATCCATCATAATGGTATTACTTCCACCACCAGCTATTGGCCACGTAATATACATACTTCCCATTACACAACACACACTATGATGGCTTACACCTTGTCTGTCAGTGCTGACCTGCACAGTTGATGGCTATGGCCCACTACCCACAGGGACAGACACTACTGTCCATAGCAGTTATTCAGTTGAACATCATGACAACAACACCTGATGGCACATATAAATCATTCCACATCATCTATTCTATTATGATGGACCTGGTACTACATTCTATTACATGTATATATACTTCACATTCCTGTTGTGGGAATGATGTCTTGTTGAATGACAGCTGTCTAAATGCCTTTGACTTAAGCTTTTATTTTGAAGAGATTTGTCTTTCTTTCTTTCTTTCATCCTTCCTTTCTTTCTTTCTTTCTTTCTTTCTTTCTTTCTTTCTTTCTTTCTCTCTCTCTCTCTCTCTCTCTCCAGTAAATTGATTGAGCTGCTTTGAATAGATTGCAGCCTGGCTTTAGTAGGTGATGCACATGATCAGGTGATGGCCTCTGCACCAATCAGTGCCCTCCACTTGCTAACTGCATGCAACTTGCTGTGTAGTACTTCCAATTACCACTGTCATGGCAACCACATACTATAAATCCCTACATCATGTGGATGTGGTCCCTTTACCTTTCCTGTGTGATGGACATACTTCCTGTGTATGGGCATCATTGTTACAGACAGCAGGTAGCAAAAACTTTTGCAGGAGAACCAGCACACTCAGGCCAACTACATATTTGTAGGAGGTTCCAGAATGATAGACAGAGTGTGAGTAGAGTTGTGTTATGCTTTGTATAGTACTGGTGTTGCAAGGTTTGTATGTACTTACTAGTTCACCTTGGAATGCAGTCTGTCTACATAGCTCTCAACTGTAGGCCTATCCTCTTGGTGGCCAGAGATGTGCCTATCATGTTTTGTCTGTCCACCACACAGTTCCTGAGTCAGGTATTTCACTGTTAGTGTGCGTTGAGTGCTTTCAGTACATGGCGACATCCATTTATAATCCTAACCTCAATTCCCTGACTAAGGGTATGTTGCAGACTATCCTGTAACACCAGTGACTTACTTAGTGTATGACAACAGTTTTCCACATATGGGCCTGTGTTCCAGCCTCTGTCCTCCACCTACATACCAAGCTTTGCACATATGACATGCTTTCAGGAGTTGTTCTGTAGTAGGCTATGAGTATATCACACTGCCATTGCTGCCATCAGTCCACTGCTGTTGTATCCCCCACACATACGGTGGGGATGGGGCCATATATGTGTGCAGGCTTCACCTACACAATACATGTGTACCCTTATGCACTCCAGAGGCCAGTGTATTTAACAGTGGTATATGGCCCTGTATTATTGAATCTGGGGGGAGGGTGAATGCACCATAAATAACCTAGGCTGTTACAAAATGGGGGGGTATCGGGGGGCCTTAAGGTATATGGATGTACAGTATCATAAAAGTCACATATATTTACATTACTTACATAAATTGGGTTAATGCAGGCCTACTGCCTCCTGCCATACAGACTGTTCTGTTTGTCAGTGTGCTTGTGATGGTGTCACTTATGCCTTGTTATGTAACAGTTACATCCCTTTGGTCAACTGAATTCTTTACCACCTAGTGATTTTGTACAGAGTGTAGATAGAAGCTGCTGAACTATACACCTGCATTACTTACTGTTGATTGTTTGGTATCCTGTCCCCAGTCTTTCTTTACTATTGTACAACTTGAAGGGCTTGGCCCGGACAGCAACAGTTATGAACCTTTCCAGACTACTGTATTAGTATAACTGTTTCACAGTTGCTTTACTCTGTTTAAATGGATGTCAGTGTCTGAACAGTTATATGACGTGGCATATAAACTGTAATAGTATACAAATAAAGGTTTTCCAGTTCTGCAAACCCATGTGTGGTGTTTTATCCTATGACCTCTCTGTGGGTATATGTTGCAGGCAACGATTGTCATTTGTATGGGTGGCCCATACAGTGTCCAGCTGTTAAGGTGTTAACTGGAGGCATAGTGACTGTTCCATATTATGTGCACCTTCTACATATGTATGTTACTGTACATATCTCTGCGTGTGTATGTGTAGTCACATGCATATCTATATATATGTATCTGTATATATATATATATATATATATATATATATATATATATATATATATGTATATATATATATATATATATATATATATACATATATATATTCTGTATCTGCATATATGTGTCTGTGTATATGTATCCTGGGGATGTTGATAGCTTCCACATTTTACATTTCCTATGGGAACCAGACTGTACTGCATGATATGTTACCAATACCAGCCCGACATCATACAGGTGGGACGCAGTACTGTTAACATCTTGTGCCCATGTCTTGTCAGGTCCTGGTTATGGGATCTGCAACACTTGGTAGTGTATTGCAGGGTGGACGTGTTTGGCTGTGGGTGGTATACCTATTCGTACAAGACGTATATTGTTTGGGGCCTCTCTACCCCATTAACGGTGCATGTGGACATATATGTTTTAGTTAATGTATCATTGTTATCTACAGATGTATGGCCATATATACCTATATAGATATATATATATATATATATCTGCTTACATATATATAACTATGTCCATATATACCTACATAGATATATATCTGCTTACATATATGTAACTTGCTGTGTATATGTAGAGATATAGGTGTAGACGTATATATGTGTCGATGTAAGCATTTGAATGTATATATGTTCATATATATATATATATATATATATATATATATATATGTATATATTTATATATATATATATATATATATATATATATATATGTATATATATATATATATATATATATATATATATATGTATATATATATATATATATATATATATATATAAAATCTACATATATAGATATGTTGTATCTGTTTAGATATTAATATATTTATATACGCAGATACATCTAAACGTTGGAATACATTCTCTGTACTTTTGCATGACTGGGCTGGATGATATGTTTTTGAAAACATCAGAGTTATGTATATCTGGCATGGCTTAGTGGTAAGTCACTTTGTTTATGGTGTGCAGGGTCCTGGGCTTAATCCTTGCAGAGGCTGTTTATTTTGTTGCTGGGCAGAACACAGGCCTTTGGATACAGAGTGATTAAGGCACTTTAAAGCAGTTTGTAAGCGGGTTTGCATGGGTATGAGCTGAGGTAAGCACTGCTAACTACCAGTTACAATTTCCTGTACTCTGTTAGCTTTGAATTGCTTAACCTGTGTAGGCATTACTTACCCCCACTCAAACAGGCTTAAACCCACTTACTGCTACTTAAAAGTGCTTACTCCCACTTACCCCCGCAATAATTTTTTTTTAAAAGAAAAGAAAAAGGGGTTGATAGGAAAGTGGTGAAAAAAGGGGCACAAAGAGGGAAAGACAGTAGGGAAAATACCCAGGGATGTGCAGGAAGGGTATAGTGAAGGTCAGCAGCTGTCCATTTCTTCTACAGCAACAGCTGTGCATATACACTGAATTTGGAGGTAGATTTGGACACTCAAAACCTAGAGAGAGGGGTGAGGCCAACAATAATAAGTTGTGATGCCAATTAGACCGGATTACATGTGTCCAGTGGACACGTGTGTGAAATGGACAGCTATGTATGGGGCGAGATCTTTTTTTGGGAACAGATTGCCCTTTTTTTTTCAGGTGAGAGTGGGTTGTTGGGGAGGGGTAGTAGGTATATTTGGGGAGGTAGGTTGGGTAGGTTAACAGACAAGACAAACAAGATGCATACAGGGGCAGTATTTGATACATGTGGAGGGTAAACACCTTGATGGGGATGGGTGTTGGGATATCGGAAGCTCACAAGCCCCCTAGTGGTAACAGTGGAACTGAGGTCCCCACCCATGCGCAGTCACCACTACACCTTCACAGCCCTGAAAGTGGCTGTGCTGGGGGCTGAGTCGCAGAGCCAGGCTGGCTCTCTAATTGCGACATGTGGCCCACGAGCTGGCGTAGAAGATCATCAAACTGTTGGTGCCATAGTGTTTAGATTTCATCATCATATGTGGGTTAGTAATAGTCAACACATTCCAGGGTTAGGTATAAAAGCATGCATAGACATTCCCATTAACCCAGATACCAGATATGTAACAGTTGCATAGCAAACAGAGCACATGCATATATGGGATCACAGTGGTGATAAGTACTGCATGCAGGTACATTGATGGCACCATGTCACCAATGTTGAAATAATTCAATATAGCACATGCATGGGAACCATGGAAACATTTATCAAACAATTGGACATTATCAGAGTCTTTACATACCACTTGGGGTGGGTAGGTTGATTATTGCTGGAGATATTGTGGGGGGGGATGTCAATTAACAACTAGTATATCCCTGTAGTCCACATTACTTTCCTAGTCAGTGCTGTTATCTGTACCTTACACATCTTACTACACTACCTCATAGCCTTAGTTTGGACAGTGATATGGCTGGCATCATCATTACGCATGAACCAGATTTACCTGCAGTATGCAACTCTAACCTGGTATACCTGTGGAGGGAATGTTTGTTAGCACTAACTAGCTGTTTCTACACATACTCCCAGATTCTGGGTTGATGTTTTGCACATAGCTATCCAACTCTTTCTGCACAGACTCTGGCCATGTGTTGACCACATGCTGATGTGCCGGGACATATCTAGAATATTGCCCTCTTCCACCTTTAGTGACCTGACACACACATTCACTTGCTTTCCTACACAGTTATATTATGTAGCACAGTGTGGGTGACAGTTACCAGTGATACTTTATTATTCAGACAAATTGCAACATTCACAATTCCCTACAATACTAGAATGAACAGTACCACTACAGGTTATAATGGTCTATTTTTCTCAGCACGGTGTTCGTATCCAACGTACCTGCGGGAGCAATGTTTGTTAGCACCACCTGACTGTTGCCACACAGAGTTCCAGATTACACATTAGTATTATGCACATTACATCTCACCCCATTACTGTACACACTCTGGTTACAGCTTGACAACCTGGGAGTGTGGATAGGACAGACTTGAAAATGACTCTCCTAACAGTTTTGGGGGTTGCTACAGTGACAGGTGTGTTCTCATGATGTTTGACAATCACTTGTATTCCCTGTTTGCTGGCTAAACATCTGGGATCATCCCACAGACTTACCAAGGGGACAGCAGGACAGGCAGCAGATATAGGCACATATACTGGACATTCTGGCCTCATCTGTACAGTTGTGGAGTATGAATCTGCATGCAGCCCAATTCCACCTCCAGGATTCAGACCATGACTGTGTCTGCTACAACTTAAACACTGTCCATCACAGTTGTGTCTGCTATATAGATAATGCTGTATATCTCCTATCTGCTTTCTGTCTTATTAATCCCCTGTGCTTTTGCCTTCTGACCTTGTATTACAACAGTCATATAGAGATTTCCTCAGCAGTTATATGTTGTAGGACAGTGTGGGTGACAGTGTTGTGTAATACCTCATTATTCAGAGCAACTGCATATCATTCTTGTATTTCTGGGCACAGTGTTGGTATCTGACAGACCTGTGGGAGGAATGTTTATTAGCACTACCTGAATGTTCCCACACACACAGTACACGATTCCACATTACTATTATGCACATACATCTCATTCTGTTACTGTACACACACTGACCACAGCTTGACAAGTTAGGGTGTAAATGGGACATATGTGGCTTCTTCGTCACATAAGGTATTGGGGAGTTGCTAGAGTGCCACCTTTGTTCTCATAGCTGTGTGTCAATCAGTTGTATTTCCTGTTTGCTGACTATACACCTGGGATCATCCCACTGATTTCTCAGGGGGACAGGTTGATAGGCAACTGATATGGGCCACTTTAACAGACATTCTGGACATATCTGTAAAGTTATGGGGTATGATTCTGTATGCAGACTACTGCCACTGGCAGGATTCAAACCATTGCTGTGTATGCTAAAAAAACAACAGTTCAAATCTCAGTTGCATGTGCTATTTGGGTTTTGTTGTTTGCATTTTCCCTGTTTCCTGTCTATGTGTCTCTCAGTTGTACTAAATGGCCTCTGGGGATTACACCTGTCATATACAAGCATTCCTACACCTTCAATTTTTGGTGCACGGTATGGGTAACAGTGCTTAATACTACAGTACTATTACATGATTGCATATCTACAATACCATATGATACAAGGATCTGCACATGCAGTCCAGAGGTTAGACCTGTTTTGTCAGGTTATTACACTTTTATTGACTTGCAAACAATATGAGACTCTTCCTGCCATATTCTGTAGTGTATGCAGTACTTGCCATGAACAATACTGGTTTTATACAAGCAATTAATTTACTGCTACTTTTATTTTCATTTCCTGTGACAGTACATGCTTGAGTAATACTGACCTACCTCACGGCAACCTCACCAGGTGACTGATGTGGACCTCCTGGTTAGCAGCCCACTCCATTGCAGCTGTGCAGGACATAAGAGGAATATTTAGCCATACCTATCCATGATATACCTGAGCTGGCAATTATTACACACATACTGGTGTGATACTTACACACAGCTTGAACATCCCCTGATGCTCTAGCCTCTTGGAGCCACTCCGCCAAGAAGTCCCCCTTACGCCGCTTCAGGTCAGCATAGTGGTGCCTGACCTGCTCACCAATTCAGGGTATGCCAATGGCACTGGTGAGGTCACAGGTGAGATGGTCCCAGGCCTCTGCCTTATATTGGAAGCCCTGGTACTGGCCCTGCAGCAGTCTCTGATCATGGTCTTTGACAAGGAGTCCTGCCATGACCTTGGACTTCTGGATGCACCAACGCTGCATCCAAAAGCACACACCTTCTTCCCTTACTGCCATAGTGCCTGCAAGGGGATGCTGCAACAAGTTATGAGATGTATTCCCACCTCTTGGGTTTAAGCAGGTCTGATTTTCCTAACTTTTCCATGATTGGCCAGTTTTGAAAAGGCTAAGCTATGGGCAAACCTGCTTAACTAAGCTTGGCATTGTTTAAAGGGGTATAACACTGGGTATATTGAGTTAGCTGGCTTACACCTCCTAAGCTGGTCTGTGCAATGCTTAGCGTTGCTTACATTAGACTTTGCATTAGTTTGTCTTTTTGGCATTGATTTCTTATTTATTACATCTTGTATATCTACCTGGTATACATTATTAATGTGTACGTACACTCTAGGGGGTCCTTGTGTTTTATTGGGGACTTCAACACTCTATTACAATTACACCTCACTTCTGGGCTTACTGCTGTACTCCAGTTCACATATGTATGTTATCTAGTGGGTTATGGATCATATGACTGTATACTGATTCCTTTTACAGGTTCAGTTTGCTTTTACTATGGTGAGGACTTGTTTGCTGATACTTCATTTCTCTGCACTTCTGTGATTGCTTGGCAGTTAACTACTGTGACTATGATGTATAGGGTCCTGGGTTCAAGACCTGCATGGTTGTTTATTTTGTTGATGGGCAGAACAAGGGCTGTTGGATACAGAGTGATTAAGACACTTTTGAACAGTTGCAAGCGGGTTTGCATGGCGGTAAGCACTGTTTACAGATAGTTAGCTTTAGAATTGCTTAACCAGTGTAGGCATTGCTTACCACTGTGCAAACGGGCTTAAGCCCGCTTACTAGTGCTTAAATATGTTTACTACTGCTTATTTGTGCTTAAATCTGCTTACTAGTGCCGTATTCATTATGACACTGACACATCACATGTGCATTTACTGCAGTTCTTCAGTTCATGAAAATATGTTTAGTGGGTTAGGCAACATAAATATTAGTCATGACGCACTTTGCCATGGAAAATGGAATGTGTTACAGTGGGATTCAAACCGGGAATGCCTGTTTGCGAGGCAAATGCTCTGTCCACTACACTATTGCTATTCTGCTTCATTTGCATATAACTTCCTTGTTATCCTCTTCAGCCATTTAACCTGCATTAACCGTAGCTAAGCAATGGGCATACCCACGCACCTACGGTTAGCTTTAATCAGATCTTTATAAAAAATAAAAGGTTTATTTATTTTATGTATGTATACTGTTGCTGTTGTACACAAGGGGGACTGTTGGTGGGGATATGCGGTCACCTATGAGCGGTCTCACTCATTCCATATCCCTTTCTGCTGTTCTTCATTGCAGGGGCATGTATATTCTGAGAGCTCTGCTCTCAGACACACCCCCTGCACTCTTACATGCTCCATGTAAGCCAAGGAGCTTAGGCAGCACACCTTATTATTATGCATGGCACGCTGCCATCCTGCTCCTAAACAGCCGCCTCCATGCAGGACTAAGCTAGTCCTGCACAGAGGAATAGTAAATTCAGAGGAAAGTCATTCAAACCAGCTGTGCAGCAGACATTCAATCTAAACTGCCACTTAGCCTCCCTAATTTCCAACTCATATAAATCACCCCCCCCCAACCACAGACCCTGTCAATAACAAAAAACACAAATCTTTTGAAATGTAGACATTCCAAGGTATGAATATATAGGGCATTGCGGGTGTTTTTATTTTTAATAACCCTCAAATGCTCTACAATATGGTCCCAAAGTCTTCTGTGGTCTTTCCTACATAAAAACCTGAACAGGATAGGCACGTGGCTAAATAGACTACCATGACGGTGTTGCAATCACATCTTCCAAGGCAACCTATGGTACATTCACGCCCCCACTGACACACTGGTGCCATCATTAATATTTTTACAAACCTTACATGCACCATATGTGTACATTAATGATCTATGTGTAACTTTTGTTGTAATTCAACTCTTCAACATATGTTTAAGGTTCCTAGCCCTACTATAGACTATCCTAGGTTGGGACCCTAATTTTTCTTTCATTTCTTTGCAAAATGTACATCCCATAAACTTTTTATACTAGCCATTAATATTGGTGTATCTTCATTATATTGCAATACCAGGAGATGTAAATCAAAGTTGTCCTTAGCCACTCTACTGGCCATCACGCCTGCTATTAAAATCAGCTTGAATGTAGTGCCCCCTTTTAATCCTTCTTAATTTTCAAAACTAACCCCAAAGGATACCTCCTATCTTTAAACATACCAATTAGTGCAAAAATCTCCTTGGAAAAACGTTCATCATCACTTATGAGGTGAGATAGCCTGACCATTTGGCCTTTAACTATCCCTTTTCTTTGATATAGTGGATGGGAACTGTTAAAATGCAGCAACATATTAGACTAAGTTTCTTTTCTATGAATAGTACTTACCGGTGTTCCACAACCACCTTCTTTGAGTTCACTTTTAAATTTCATACTTATGGAGATTGACTTTTTTGATATTCATCTGACTAGAGATGTTATCACTGGAACACTGGTAAGTTATATAAGGGATAGTTAATGGCCAAATGGTAAGGCTATCTCATCTCATATTTGACTATGAACTTTTTTCCATGGAGATTTTTGCACTAATTTGTATGTTTAAAGATAGGGGGTATCCTTTGGGGTTGCTATTGAAAATTAAGAAAGAGGTTCTGATTAAAAGGGCACAATATTCAAGCCGATTTTAAAAGCACCCTTGATGGTCAGTAGAGTGGCTAAGGACAACTTTGATTTACATGTCCTGGCATTGCAATATAATGAAGAGATACCAACATTAGTGGCTAGTATAAAAAGTTTATGGGACGTACATTTCAACAAAGAAATGAAAGAAAAATTAGGGGTCCAGCCTTGGATAGTCTATAGTAGGGGTAGGAACCTTAAAAATATGTTGGAGAGTGAATTACAGCAAAAGTTACACATAGATCATTAATGTACAAATGTGGTGCATGTAAGGTTTGTAAAAATATTAATGATGGCACCAGTGTATCGGGAGGTATGAACGCACCATAGGTTGTCCTTGAAGATGTGATTGCAATACCACCATGGTAGTTTATTTAGCCACATGCCTATCCTGTTCAAGTTTTTATGTAGGAAAGACCATCAGGAGACTTCAAGACCATATGGTAGAGCATTTGAGGGATATCAAAAATAAAAACACCCACACTGTCATATATATTCCTTGGAATGTCTAAATTTCAAAAGATTTGTATTTTTTGTTATTGACACGGTCTGTGGTGATGTTAGGGGGTCATTTTAAACTTGAGTTGGAAATTAGGGAGGCTAAGTGGCAGTTTACATTGAATGCTTGCTGCAAGCCTGGTTTGAATGGCTTTGTTTCAATAGCCTCCTTTCTGAAACAGATGGCTACAGAAATATGAGTTGTTTATAATGTAATTTTTTTCTTTTGTTTTTTTTTTATAATTTTACTGCTGTCTGTTATTACTAATATTTCTCTTCTTTTTCTTTCTGAATTTACACCATTTAAGATGTTTTAACCAACAGTATATACATTATAGTGTTTTTTAATGTTTGAAATTTACTCAATAGCAA
>NC_056742.1:219272678-219305178 GCF_019279795.1 Protopterus annectens | reverse complement strand
TCAGGAACCTCACATGGCCTTCCTGAAAACACTAGAGGGGATAAATGTATCACCAAACACCATCATACTAGGTGACTTCAATTACCCTAATATAGACTGGGAACACTACTCAAGCCCAAACACCCTAGCCCAAAAGTTCCTGGAATTCATAAACTCAAATGCCATGGAACAACTAGTCACCATCCCCACAAGAGGAGATAACATACTTGATCTCATCATCACGAACATGGGAGCACAATGTTCAACACCGAAGTATACCCCTCACTAGTGAGATCAGATCACAAACTAATCTCGCTGGAGGTCCTCATCCCACCCCACCTGAAATAAAAAGACCACAGTAAAGAACTTCTCAAAAGCCGACTTCACACTTCTAAAGACTAGTGTGGTCTCCTTTAAGGCCCCGAGCGCGGAAAACAGTACTCAAGCCGCTGAATCACTTACAAATGCCTTCTACCAGCACCTGCAGGACTGCATGGATAAGGCAATCCCAAGCAAAACAAAGACTCTTTGTACCAAAGGCAAGCGTCCAGTCTGGTGGACCCCAGCCATAAACATACTCTACAACAAAAGGAGGAAGCTACTACAAGATAGAGCAAAATCCTTAAAAGGTAAGACACCCTTGATCACTATAAGTAAAAAACTAAGAGCTCTCATAAAATCATCCAAAGCAAATTTTGAGAGAAAAATAGCTAAAGACTCAAAAGACAATCATAAGGCCTTCTTTAGCTATGTTAGAAACCTAGGAGGAAACTCCCAGATATGCTCAGAACTAGTTCAAAATGATGTGAAGATTACTGATCCTACAGACATTGCCAACACACTGGCTGACAGGTTCAGTGCAAACCCTCCCCCCCAAAAGGAGAGATATCTATACCAAACGATTGCAGCCCCCCAAACATCTCCAGCGCCCAAGTGAGAACTGCTCTCTCCAAAGCAAAAAACACAGCATCCATGGGACCTGATGGTGTCCCCGGCTGTGTGCTCCACGAACTCAATGAGGAATTAAACCCACAGCTAGGACAGCTGTTTAATCAAAGTCTTACCTCTGGATACGTACCCAGGGAGTGGCGCACTGCAACTGTGGTCCCACTTCACAAAGGCGGTGCCTCCACCGACCCTGGAAATTACCGGCCCATTAGCTTGACAAGCCTTATCTGCAAAGCCATGGAGAGGATCATAATGTACCTCATAAATAAAGACATAGGGAATTTGCAGACTTTGGATCCAACCCAGTTTGGCTTTGTCAAAGGCAGATCATGCCTTTTAAACTTGGTTGACTTTTTCGAAACAGTCACCAAAGCCATTGATGAGGGAAAGGCAGTCCATGCAGCCTACCTCGATCTGGCTAAGGCCTTCGATACAATACCCCACTCGGGTATCATTGAAAAACTCATCAGCTTAAATGTTAACCCATACATCACAAGATGGGTTGCAAACTGGCTGAGTGACAGAACCCACAGGGTCAGAGTTGCTGGCGCCATGTCAGACTCAAAGCCTGTCACAAGTGGTGTCCCACAGGGCTCAGTCCTGGGCCCACTCTTGTTTGGCATCTACTTTTCCAAAGTACAAGCAAACACAGGAGGGTTATGGCTGACAAAGTTTGCAGATGACTGCAAACTGGGCGCCATAGTAGAAAACACATCTGGCACAGATATCCTTCAGAAGGGTCTCACAGAAACGGATAACTGGTGCCAGAGCCACGGCCTAAAGTTAAATGCCAAAAAATGCATAGTCATACCCTTCGGGAAAAACAAGGTTACCCCTAGCTACCAAATAGGTGGCAATCCACTGAGCACAGAAGAAGTAATCAGGGACCTGGGGACCCAGGTTGATAGCAGTCTGTCATTTGACACCCATGTAGCTAAAGTAGTTAGGAAGACCTTCTACATTGCCCACCTTATCATGAAGGGATTCTCATCTAGATCAAGGGAGGTCATAGTCTCCCTTTACTCATCACTCATCAGACCAATGATTGAGTACAATGCCCCATTCGGAATGTATCTGACCCGACACTTGCAGCAGCTGGAGAGGCCACAAAAGTTCCTCACCAAAAGGATAAAGGGTCTCAAAAATCTGTCCTATGCTGCCCGACTGAAAGAACTCCAGCTCTATTCAGTCGCCACCGCTTGCTCAGAGGTGACCTTTGCCTAACATACAAGGCCATGTCAAACCCAGATTTGATGAATATGCTTCACCTCAAAAAATCTAGATCCATCAGAGCCACAAGGGCGGGAGACTTAAACCTCGACACGGCTATTAATAGGACGTGCTGGAGGGATAGATTCATCACCCAAAGACTCCCTATGCTGTGGAACAAAATCCCGGTACATGTGAGGCAGAGCACCTCGCTGGCCTTGTTCAAGAGAAATCTTGACCAATGGATGGGAGATCACAAATATACCCCAGGGATTACCTCAGTGTCACTGCTCGACAGAGGTACAGCAAAATAATGGGTATAGTTCCCCATACTAAAGGGGTGGCGTAAGCCACAAAACGATGGGCTAGGCTTGTAAATGCCCTCGGGCAGATAATATATATATATATATATATATATATATATATATATATATATATATATATATAGGTTTACTGACATAATGTTGAATGCTAAATGGTTGAAACTGAATTGGTTGAACACACTATATGGACTGATCAAAATGTT
This sequence comes from Protopterus annectens, assembly GCF_019279795.1. Classification (NCBI taxonomy): domain Eukaryota; kingdom Metazoa; phylum Chordata; order Ceratodontiformes; family Protopteridae; genus Protopterus; species Protopterus annectens. The sequence continues at coordinate 219,302,516 of NC_056742.1, read as the reverse complement.
GAAATAAAATTAGTCTAAGCACACAATGTTGAAAGTATCAAATTTGCCCATTTCTGCACTGTAGTGCGATCTCTGAATTGATATATTTAAGTAGGGGGGTGTGGGGGGTGCAGCCCCCCCCACATGGGGTTGCAGGAAAGCTTAGCCCCCCCCTGCAAAATAGTAGGGTTGATTTCATTGCTTTTTTCAATTAAATGATTGTAGACATTTTGATAATTCAGTGTTTTGGGTTGAGATGTTATTTTTCAACCAAATCACTTAGACATTATGAAATTCAACATTATGTCAGTAAACCATATATATATATATATATATATATATATATATATATATATATATATATATATATATATATATACATATGGGTCTACTACTAAATTTTGAGGTTTCTAAACTTCCAATTTCTTCTGGTCGAGACAATAAGACTGAAGTTTTGAAATTTCAAACCATTTAAATGGTGATCATCGTACAGCATGGAAAAGTATATTTACAATTTTCCCTGCTGTAGTGTGATCTCAGAGTTGGTATATTTAATTTGCAGTGGGTGTGGTGGGTGCAGGGGGGCTTATCCCCCCTGCAAAAATGTAAAAAAAAAAAAAAAGATTTTTTTTTATTTACTTTTCGAAATTTCAAAACTTCAATCTTATGGTCTTGACCATAAGAAATTAGATGTTTTGAAACTTCAAAATTTAGTAGACCCATATATTTGTGTGTATATATATATATATATATATATATATATATATATATGTGTGTGTGTGTGTGTGTGTGTGTGTACATATATTTTTGCAGGGGAGAAAGCCCCTGTAACTTTTAGATACACTAACTTGAAACTGCACAACAGCAGGGAACTTTCAAATTCCCATTCCCCACTGTTCTGTGACATCCTGCAAGCTGGCATTCTACAAATGAATATTCAATCACTTATGCTGGCAGGATAAAAGTTCTATATTCTGAATATTCAGCTGGGCAAAACACTGCCATACGCAAACACACCCACATACACATACACTTCCTCAAAATCCTGAAAAATGAAACTCCATTCTTTGCAGGAGCACCATCAGTGAGATGAAAAGGTGAGTTTTTTCCCTAAAGTTGAGCCTCACATGCAAGAAAAGCAATCCGGCTTCCATCCTGGCCATGGAGTAAATCTTTATCCTTCACATATTCTATAGCAGGGAATGGGATTTCATAGTGCTAGCTGCATGTCTTTTATGAACTCGGACAAGGGATATGGACATCTTAACTGGAATGTCTTTTGGTGAGGGATGTGACCGTGTGGCTTCCACTGCAGTATAGCGTTCATTTTCTATATCTGAGGAATTTGAATTGTTTCCATATTCACTGTTAAGTCTAATAATTACAGTGGCTATAGGACTTCACATTTTGCGTGTTCTGTCTGTCTTCCTATTGCAATTCTCATATGCAGGACATTATGGTATAGTGAAGGTATGGAGATTATTGAAACTTAGGATTTAATGTTTACATCTTATTCATCTGCAGATTTCCCTGTCCCCTTAGCCTCAAGTGAGTGCAATCTTCAGTATATACTGTAGTGATTAACCACAGATTGTGACGTGGCTAAGATGGAAATGCCTGTCATCTCCTGGAGAAGTCTTGATTAGTCTCAAGAGTTCAGGGATAGCAAGTACTTCAGGTGGTTCAGACTAAGTATTTTGGTGCCTTGTTTACAAGAGAAGAAAGAGATAATCAACAAACTGTTCAGTGAAGAGATGCAGAAGTAGCACTATGGACTCTGAACCAGAATACAGTTGTAAAATAAGTCACAGGATAATGTACTTAGTTTACTTTTTAGTTTGTATCTCGGTTCTAACCTCGATTCAAGAGCTTTTGTTAGTAACTAAATAAGTGAGTTCATGAATACAAACAACAGAAATGAGATGCATTCATAGGAATACTGTAAACATGGAGGTTAGCATTCCAAGAGGATCATGGAATATATCCACTACCCACCATGCTGTGAATATTCAGTAGAGGCAATTTTGCCATGATGTAAGGATGATTACTGGATGGCTGCCATTAGAAGTGCACTAGTCAAGGTGCAAGCAGGCCTGTAATGTGATGAAGGGACAATATTTCACTGCCTAATTTTGGGTGTCTGTGTGTCTAACAGGTTGAGATGAGGACAGCCTGCTGACAATAAAAATGCCTAGTTTCATCTTCTTATAGGTTCATAGGTTCATAGGTTTATACTAGGCTATCTGCCGTAAGGCATTTATAAGCCTAGCCCAAATTTTTGTGGCTTACGCCACCCCTTATATGAAAAAATACTGTGCCCATTAGTTTGTTGTGCCTCTGTCCAGCAGTGACACAGAGATGATTCCCGGGGTAAACCTACGATCTCCCATCCACAGGTCTAGATTTCTCTTGAACAGAGTCAGCAAGGTGCTCTGCCTCACATGGACTGGGATTTTATTCCACAGCATAGGGAGTCTCTGAGTGATAAATCTATCCCTCCAGCACGTCCTATTTATATACGTGCTAAGGTTTAAGTCGCTTGCTCTAGTGGTTTTGGTGGATTTGGATTTTTTGAGGTGGAGCATGTCCATTAATTCCGGGTTGGACATGGCCTTGTATGTCAGGCACATGTCACCTCTGAGCAGACGGTATGCGACTGAATAGAGCTGGAGTTTCTTCAATCTGGCAGCATATGACAGATTTTGGAGTCCCTTTATCCTTTTGGTGAGGAACTTTTGGGGTCTCTCCAATTGCTGCAGATGTCGGGTGAGATACATCCCGAATGGGGCATTGTACTCGATCATTGGTCTGATAAGTGAATAGTACAGGGGAACAATGACCTCACTAGATCTGGATGTGAATCCCTTCATGATCAGGTGGGCAATGTAGAAGGTCTTTCTAACCACTTTAGCAATGTGAGTGTCAAAAGAAAGGCCACTGTCATCCTGGGTCCCCAGGTCCCTGATAACCCTTTCTGTGCTTAGTGGATTGCCACCTATATGGTAGCTTGGGGTTACCTTGTTTTTCCCGAAGGGTATGACTATACATTTTTTGGCGTTTAACTTCAGGCCATGGCTCTGGCACCAGCTATCTGTTTCCGTGAGTCCCTTCTGAAGGATATCCGTGTCCGATGCACTTTCCATTATGGTGCCCAGTTTGCAGTCGTCTGCAAACTTTGTCAGCCAAAGTCCTCCCATGTTGGCCTGTACTTCTGAGAAGTAGATGCCAAACAATAGGGGGCCAAGGACCGAGCCCTGTGGGACACCACTTGTGACCGGCTTGGAGTCTGACACAGCGCCAGCAACTCTAACCCTGTGGGTTCTGTCCTTAAGCCAGTTTGCAACCCATCTTGTGACATATGGATTTATATTTAAGCTGGTAAGTTTTTCTACAATACCCGAGTGGGGTATTGTGTCGAAAGCCTTTGCAAGGTCAAGGTAGGCTGTATGGACTGCCTTTCCCTCATCAATGGCCTTGGTGACTGTTTCGAAGAAGTCGACCAAGTTCAAAAGGCATGATCTTCCCTTGACAAAGCCAAACTGGGTCGGGTCCAATGTCTGCAAGTCCCCTATATCTTTATTTATGAGCTCCATTATGATCCTCTCCATAGCTTTGCAGACTAGACTTGTTAAGCTTATGGGGCGGTAATTACCAGGGTCCGTGGGCGCCTTTGTGGAGTGGGACAACAGTTGCCGTACGCCACTCCTTGGGCACGTATCCTGTGGTAAGGCTGAGATTAAACAGCTGCCTTATGTGCGGGTTTAATTCCTCTTTTAGCTCGTGTAGCACACAGCCGGGGACACCATCCAGTCCAATTGATGCTCTGTTTTTAGCTTTAGAGAGAGAGCAGCTTTCACCTGCGCATTTGAGATGTCCGGGAGGCTACACTCGGCTGGGATAGTTATCTCTCCTTTAGGGGGGGAGAGGAGTTTGCACTGAACCTGTCTGCCAGTATGTTGGCAATGTCTGTGGGTTCAGTGATTTTTGTATCATTTTGGACTAATTCTGAGCATATCTGGGAGTTTCCACCCAGGTTCCTAACATAGCTGAAAAAGGCCTTATGATTGTCCTTTGAATCCATGGCAATTTTTCTCTCAAAATTGGCCTTAGTTGATTTTATGAGTGCTCGTATTTTTTTACTAATAATGATCAGGGTGACTTCCTTTTATGGAATTTGTTCTATCATGTAATAGCTTTCTCCTCTTATTGTAAAGTTTGTTAATGGCTGGGGTCCACCAGACTGGACCTTTGCCCTTTGTGGAAAGAGTCTTGGTTTTATTTGGGATTGCCTGATCCATGCAGTCCTGGAGGTGTTCATAGAAGGCATTTGTAAGGGCTTCCACAGCTTGAGTTGTGGTTTCCACTGGCTCAGGGGCCTTGAAGGATACCACACCAGTCTTGAGTAGTGTGAAGTTTGCTTTAGAGAAGTTCTTCACTATGGTCTTTTTGTTTGGGGTGGGGCGGATGTGGATTGCCAGTGAGATTAGTTTATGATCAGATCTCACCAATGAGGATATACTTCGGTGTGGAGCATTTTGTCCCCATGTTTGTGACAATGAGATCTAGTATATTTTCTCCTCTCGTGGGAACAGTGACTAGCTGTTCCATGGCATGTGAATTTATGAACTCCAGGAACCGTTGGGCTAGAAAGTTAGGGCTTGAGTAATGTTCCCAGTCTATATTCAGGTAGTTGAAGTCACCCAATATGATGGTGTTTGGAGATACAGTTATACCCTCCAGTGTCTTCAGGAAGGCTGTGTGGGGTTCCTGAGTTTGAGAGGGTGGCCTGTAGCATGCTACAATTTGTAGAGCAGTTTTGCCTATGGTTAGTTGCACCTGGATGGTTTCCGAAGCTTCATGCGTTGCCACCAACCTGGAGGTGTGGGTATCCTTTATGAATATGGATACACCCCCTCCTTTTGTGGTGTGGTCCAGGTTTTGGGGCCGGAACGCATGATTCTTGACTTGCTTCCTGGAGCAAGTTACCTGAAAAGTTATAGATGGATGGTTGGATGTTATCAGCTGTAGAACTGTCATGCAAGAAACTTTGCCCCTACATATTGCAGATAGTTATTGTGCAATTCAGGCTTATTCTGGCTGTATTGTTGGTCTCAGAATTCCACATGACTCAGACAACAACAACGCAATTCCTTATTTTTGCTACCTTTATTTCCCACCTGACCATTGCTGGCTTCTGGCTTGCTCCTGTCTTCTTCCTTTTCACTTGAATACCACAACTGCTGTTTTCAGGATGATCTTGGGCATGTATCTTTGCTGGGCAGCCTCTTGGCTTCTCCGTGTGTGTGTGGGGGGTGGGGGGATATCAACATGTATTGCATGCATGCTAGAAAACCAGTAAGCAAACAAATAAGCCTGCAAGCTACACTATCACCAAAGGAAAAGTCACACAGTGTAGTAATGCTAATACACTCCGAATGGGATAAGAGAGCTTGTTGCCACATGCTTCATCTTAATCCCAAAACCTGACATTTATGTATCCTCTGTCCATTTTCAAACCTGAGCCACCAGCTGTATGAAACCCAGGTCAACACTCACAAAATATACTTAGTGTTAGTGCTCGTTATGACCTTGGTTTCTTCTAAAAACTGTTACTTCCTTTTTGTATATGTAATATATTTCTGTTTCAGATGCTCAAGCTCTACATAACAGTTCCATAAGCTCTGTAGTTCTGTTTCCCCTTCTTCCTAACTGTAGAGGAAAGAGAACAGGCTACTGCACTTTCCATTCAAATATTAGTCTGTCCCCCCATCTTGTGTACATTTGCTTCTTTTCTTCCTCTTTGCCTTCCCCTTATATCCCCATACCTTAATCAGGTATGCCAACACAAGCCCCCAGATTCAGTAAGCCCTGCACGGTGTGCAGGACTAGTGCAGGAGCTCCAGCAGGCAATATGTCTGCCGTGTGATCCAGGAATAAGCTGCAGGGACGTGCACGAGCGCTCCTGCACTAGTCCTGCACGGGCTCAGGCCCTGTATGCAAATCACCCCATTTGCAGGAGAAATCCATGCAAATTAGGTGAATTTGGTATCCAGAAAGCTGGAAGCCGGCTGTGCATAACTAGTGTAATCTGCAGAAATGTACTGCATCAGTAACAGAGTACACTTCTGCAAACTACAAAACAGAGCCATGACTACTCCCAATAAAAGGTGAATATTATGTAGAAAGCATGTCAATGGCCAAATATAAGGCCACTGGCTTGGAAAACAGTTGTAAAAAAAAATAAACTTTTATTTTTTTTTTTTTAGCCAATCTCGGCTGTTTAAGCGTAGGGCAGCAGCACGCAAAAGGGATCAGGCGAAAAATAAGGGGAAAAAAAACTAAAATAAGCATTCTAACCAAAATCACTATTTTGTTATTATACTCAATGTCAGGCAGAAGACAACATGGCCAGTGAATAGTGGTTGCTAAGGATGGAGGCTCAGTATGGGACCTGTAGCTATGCATCAGCAGGAAATCTTATGCAAATGAGGGGAATGATACTGAATCCCAGATTTCCCCTGCATGCTAGTCAGCACCCAACAGTGTAAGAGCAGGAATAGCTTGGTGCAAACCTAGGAGTTATCTGACATCATAGTGGGGGGGGGGTGTCAGGCATATTGGAAACGGATTGGAGCCCTGTGGCTCAGGTATGCCCTTAGCTTAGCAGACCTAAGCAAGGGGGGTGTGTCTGAGGCTGCCTAGCTCTCTTTACATTGCCTAAGCTGGTGTACACGCCATGCACCGGGTTTTAAAGGAAAAAAAAGTAAACAAGGAAATAGCAGCTCTGTGCACATTTGAGCACTGTATTTGTGTGGCGCGCTCAGACTTAGAAAGGCAATGGGAAGGGAAAACAGGAGTAGGAAGGGAATCTAGGAGAACTAGCATAGCTGGCAGGTGAAATGTATCAGAATCAGCCAATTACACAGGCAGCAGACCAGCCCAGCCCAGAACACTACTATAAACTATGCAAACACCATTCCTCTCTGGTTTTTCGCACATACTCTATACCACCAGTGTATACAAGCGGGGAACTTTTAACAAAAAAAACAACAAAATGATAGGGGCTGCGATAACTATCATACAACATGTAGAAGAGGCTGAGGGTGGTGACGATGTGAATGCTGTCAACCAACCCACAGTGAGGAGACGGAAAAGTGTGTACAGACCCAGGTAACCTACCAGGGGCTTCATGAGCTGGAGATAGTAGAGCGCTATAGGTTGGACAGGGACCTCCTATAGCAAATTGCTGAGCTGTGCCGGCCACACCTCACACACAGAACTAACAGAGGGGAACCCATCCCAGTGGATACCAAGGTATGTGTAGGCCTAAGAATACTAGCTATAGGTACCTTCCAAAGGTCAACTGGGGATATCATGGGGATCTCACTGGCATCAGCATCCAGGGTACTCCACCAGTTCCTGGATGCCATGTCAGCAAATGCTGGTGAGTACATATATTTCCCCAACACCCATGAGGCATTGGCCAGCAATATGCATCTGTTCCATGAATGGCAGAATACCCTGAGGAAGTGGGGGCTATAGACTGCACGCATATACGCATCAAAGCACCACCCGGTGAGCGGGGTAGGGTCTACATCAACTGCAAGGGCTTCCCCTCCATCAACTGCCAGGTCATGTGCAATGCTCAGGGGATAATAATGAATGTGTGTGCTGGCTGCCCTGGAAGCTATCACAATTCCCACATCTGGCATCTGATGCAGCTGTACCAGAGATTTGCCAGTGGGGACATCCCTTACAGGCACCTAGTTGGGGATGCTGGATATACACCGAAGCAGTAGCTGATGACACCCATCAGAAATGCACACACACCCGAACAAGAACTCAATAATGAGGTACATGCACAGACCAGAACTATAATAGAGCATGTGTTTGGGATGCTCAAGTCATGGTTCTGGTGCCTGGACCCATCCGGCGGAGCCTTGCAGTACTCACCAGCTACATCTACTCAAATTGTCATTGTATGTGCCATGCTGCAGAATATGATCCTGCAGAAACAGCTGCAGCAGGAACAGCATGGGGCAGGGCCACATAGCCCCCCACCATTGTCAAGGCCTGCCCAGGCACAGAGTGACTCAGAAGAAGAACAATCTGAGCTTGCCACAGTAGGCAGAAGGAGGCATGCCCAGTATGCCCTGGCCTTGGCAGAGAGGCAATGCATAGCACATACACTGACACAGGAGGGACCCAGGGAATGACACCTCTCTCAGACTCGCACATACAGTTAAAGGGATGCCAAACATGACACTACCTGTGCTTAACCATGTGTAAGGAGTCTACAATGTGCATCCAACAAAGGCAGCCTATCAGCACCACCCTCAATACTGGCACACCCACAAGGTAAGTCACTCAACCTACCAATTGCCGAATTTAGTAGTATGTGTTGTTACCTGTATCTATGGTATGGATGTGAGCATGCAAGGGAATTGGGTGGCTCAATGGGATGCCAGCAGATAGCAGACACCTATAGTGGCAGCATGAGATCTGTAAGAAATATGGGAGTCACCATAGAAGCCAGTACTACACATGGTGACAAAACCCACTGCAGGAAATGTGCTGGGCCACGTGTGTCCAGATGACACACACATGCCAGTCAGGGAGGTTCACATAGCCAACAACAGTCACAGCCAGCAGGATAGGTGTAGACAAACACAAACAAAGGCTGTGCTAAGGCCGCTGAATGATGCCTAAGGGTTAACACCCCCCAGGCCTACACAGACAGACTACATCAGGTCAGGCAGTGGGATGTTAGTTCTGAAGGGTAGGAAGTCAGAAACTAATATGTCTGTCAATCAAATGTAAGACACGCAGTACACTGACATGCCTCTAGTCAGCATGATAGGTTAGAAAACAGAATGAAATGGAGCACCTGACATACCAGTACAGTTATAGCAAATGTGTACAAGTGTCAGGTGTGCCCCCCAAACCTGTGTAGCAATGTAGAAACAGCTAGGTGTGCCCCCAATCCTATGGAGACATGTAGTAACAGTCAAGTGTGCCCTCCAATCCTATGTACACAGTAGTAACAGTCAGGTGTGCCCTCCAATCCTATGTAGACATGTAGTAACAGTCAGGTGTGCCCCCAGTCCTGTGTAGCAATGTAGAAACAGTCAGGTGTGCCCCCCATATCCTATGTACACAGTAGTAACAGTCAGGTGTGCCCCCTAACCTTACTTAGACATGTAGAAACAGTCTGGTGTGCCCCCCAATCCTATTTAGAAATGTAGTAACAGTCAGGTCTGCCCCCCAATCCTGTGTAGCAAAGTAGAAACAGTCAGGTGTGCCCCCCATGTCCTATGTAGACATGTGGTAACAGTCAGGTGTGCCTCCCCCAATCCTATGTAGAAATGTAGTAACATGTATGTGTAGGTATAATACCAATGGAGCACAGATGCCCAGAGGTAGCCAAGGTAGCAGGATAGATTGTAGCATTTGTACACTATGCAGGTATGTGTGTGTTAGGTTGGCGTGTGTTTCATATTGTGTGAAAGTGTTCAGTACGCATGCATGTTGAGGTATGACCTGGTGGCTATTGCTTACTACTGCTGATAACAGGGGCCAAGTCCTCACAACTGCAGTGCCAAAGACAATTAATACCAGTATAACACATGCTAGCAGTAAGCCATTGTAAATGTGTAGTGGTAATATGTGTCACCATCTGAAAGATTGACATGGCATGGCTGTTGGGCTAGACATACAAGAACTACACAGGAGAAAGTACCCCAGGCATGCAGTATATAATGTGTAACTGTGAAATGGACACACCTTTGGAATTATACATACAGGTATGCATCACATTATCTGGGCCTGTAGTAGGAAATATCGGTGTCATCTGCCCGAACACTTGCAGATCACAAAAGGGATAGGGCTGATGTATTGGGAAACAGCTGATGTACCTGCACATGCCAGCATAACTGGAATGCCTCATGCATATCTGTGCGCCAGATGCAAGTAGTGTCCACAGCACACATGCACTCAGCTCACCCAAACACCACCCACACCTCTCTGACCACATCCCTGCTGTTGGGAATGGGTACAATATGACCCCCATCTGTATATGGCAATAGCAAATGAATGCAGCATGCAGTGCAGGTGTCCCATGCAAGTGTGTCCCTAGCTGTATTTAGCACCCTGCTAGCATCCACACCACCTGATCAATACTGATAGAAAGTATTGGCATGAACACCTAACACACCTACCCTGTCACCCCAGAGGAGTATACTGTATGACTGCCTGGGACTGTAGGACTGACAGACTGCAATGGCCTGCCACAGCTGGCCTGCAAAACCACCAAATGGCCTACAGGCCTCTGCCAAAGGCCTGTGTCTCACACGTACTGCCAATGTATGCTATGTTATGGACACCCAAATAACAACATAACACACTCCACATAAGCCATATACAAGGCTACGTGGACAAGCCACAGTAACTTGTCCACCATGTCCCACTGCATGAACTGTGGACCAACACAAAAACACAGCTCTGATGAGGTGATAACCTTAGGGAAAGTATCAGAGAATATATGCATAATGTATGGAAGAGGATCGAATAATAGATGGGGGAGTGGGAGCATGGGCAGAATGGAATGTGCAAGGTCTGACACACAGCCGTGTGCACACACTATCTCTGGCTGTAAGCACATAAATGGGTGGCTACAAACCTGCCCATACACCACAATAGTGGTAATGTCCCAACTTATGGCCCCTGCCTCTGGATAACCTGTGTGAATCTGTACAGCTGTGAGGTATTGCCACAGCAAGATAAGGCCATACTGTCATGTCAATGGATATACAAGTATGGGGTCCTCTGCCAGCACTGTACCAAGGTGCTGAACCGGATACACAGACCCAGCAGCAAGTGTCTGCAGCTCCCCCTCCAGAATGGCATAACTTTTCATGAATATGTAGGCATTTGCCCACAATACCGGACACAACTTCATTCACCCTTGTTCCCCAGGTCATCACTGTAAGCAAGAATGACCACCTGACAGTACTTGAGGACATAAAACATCACAGCGTATAACAGTACACATGCCTGAATATCTCCACTAACACCAGTACCATGTAGCAGAAGCAGCACAGACAATCACCTAGAGTACACACTATCCCTTGCAAAGTTTGGCCCCATATTGCCAAATGATCTACAGATACCCTGCAGAAACAGTTTGCTACCTGTAGCTGTACAACACAAAGGTCTACACTGGAGTACAAACTACCTGGAATGGATCCACACATTCAATACAGAAAGGCATACTGGGCATGCTCACACACTTATAGAAATGAAGGCAATGTCTGACAACAACATAGTGAAAGGTCATACTGGGCATGCTCACACATGTCTGCAAACAACAGTGGACCATACATATCTGACAGTTGCAGATGTTAATGCATACACTCTTCAATATGCACCAGTCATGTTCTGTACACACATTGGATAGGAATACAGACATATATTTAAGGACAATACACTATAATATGCCAAAAAGTAGACATATATAGATGTATGGAAGAGAGTAACTGTGACAAAGAGACATCCAACATGAGGCCTGTCCCACCCTGCACACAACCAAATGGCAACAACCACATGATGTGTAAATGTCACTCACTGTAGAAATTAGCCACTGGTATCCATCAGCATTACAGACTATGTGGTGCAAGTGCTAGCTGTACAACATGACTGTACAAGGCAGTTGTCATCTAGCAGCTGTATACACGTACCTGCGGAATATAACCCTGTGAAATATGACCCTGTGTGTGCCTGCATGTGACTAGATGAATGGGTTATGGCCAATGCACACACACTGCCCTCCCCATAGCTCTACTATGACAAGCCTGCTGATGTCATCCACTTTGAAATACACCTTTGGGAATGGAGTAGCCCAGTAATCTCTGTGGCATGTCCTAAAACTGTGTAATGCTGTAGTGTGATATACTAGATGGGTAGGAGTTCTAATCACAGACATGACAACTGTGTGTGTGTGTGTTTGTGTGTGTGTGTCTCTGTGTAGGGAGCAATGCTTTTTAGGCTAGTCACACTCATTACAATTCAAATGTCCCACTTTGGCAAGGCTGCTGATGTCATTCACTGTGAAATACAACTTTGGTAAAGGTGTAGCCCAGTAATCTCTGTGGTGCTTCATATAACTGTGTAATGCTGTAGAGTGATAAACTAGTTGGGTAGGAGTTCTAATCCCAGACATGGCAAGTGTGTGTTTGTGTGTCTCTGTCTAGGGAGCAATGTTTTTTATTCTAGTCACACTCACTACAATTCAAATGCCCTACTCTGTCAAGGCTGCTGATGTCATTCACTGTGAAATAAACCTTTGGGAAAGGTGTAGCCCAGTAATCTCCATGGTGTGTCCTATAACTGTGTAATGTTGTAGTGTGATAAACTAGTTAGGTAGGAATTCTAATCCCAGACATGGTAACTGTGTGTGTGTGTGTGTGTGTGTGTGTGTGTGTGTGTGTGTGTGTGTGTGTGTGTGTGTGTGTGTGCCTCTGTCTGTGTAGGGAACAATGCTTTTTAGGCTAGTCACACTCATTACAATTCAAATGCCCTACTTTGGCAAAGCTGCTGATGTCATGCACTGTGAAATACACCTTTGGCAAAGGTGTAGCCCAGTAATCTCTGTGGCACTTCCTATAACTGTGTAATGCTGTAGTATGATAAACTAGTTAGATAGGAGTTCTAATCCCACACATGGCAACTGTGTGTGTGTTTTTGTCTGTGTAGAGCAATGCTTTTTAGGCTAATCAAAAACACTACAATTCAAATGCCCCACTTTGGCATGGCTGCTGATGGCATTCACTGTAAAATACATCTTTGGGAAAGGTGTAGCCCAGTAATCTCTGTGGTGCATCCTATAATAGCATAATGCTGTAGTGTGATATAGTACTTTGATAGGGGTTCTAGTCCTACACATGGCAAGTGTGGATGTTTGTGTGCCTCTGTCTGTGTAGGGAGCAATGCTTTTTTAGGCTAGTGACACTCACTACAATTCAAATGCCCTATTTTGGCAAGGCTGCTGATGTCATTCACTGTGGAATACACATTTGGGAAAGGTATAGCCCAGTAATCTCCATGACACGTCATTTAACTCCGTAATGCTGAAGTGTGATAAACTAGTTAGGTAGGAGTTCTAATCCCAGACATGGCAACTGTGTGTGTGTGTCCATGTCTGTGTAGGCAACAATGCTTTTTAGGCTAGTCACACACACTACAATTCAAATGCCCCACTTTGGCAAGACTGCTGATGTAATTCACTGTGAAATATACCTTTGGGAAATGTCCAGCCTAGTAATCTCTGTGGTGCGTCCTATAACAGCGTAATGCCGTAGTGTGATATAGTACTTTGGAAGGGGTTCTAGTCCGCACATAGCAAGTGTGGATGTTTGCGTGTGTGTTTCTTTGTGTAGGGAGCAATGCATTTTAGGCTAGTCATACTCACTACAATTCAAATGCCTTACGTTGGCAAGGCTGCTGATGTCATTCAATGTGAAATACACCTTTGGGATAGGTGCAGCCCAGTGATCTCCATGGCGCATCCTATAACAGTGTAATGCTGTAGTGTAATAAACTAATTAGGTAGGAGTTCTAATCCCAGACATAGCAGGTGTGTGTCTGTGTTTGTGTGTGTGTGTGTGTGTGTGTGTGTGTGTGTGTGTGTGTGTGTGTGTGTGTGTGTGTGTGTGTGTGTGTGTCTGTGTTTGTCATTCGTATCCTGTATGGAGGTGGCTGTGAGTGTGTAACAACTAGACTCATTGTGAAGTGGGTTTTGCAAATTTCTTATATGGTGGCCCTATGATATGTCACAATGTCCACCTTACAAGGATAACAGATGTGAAATAGCCGAGAGGCTGAGGTGGCAATCCATACCCCTACATGTGACATCAAGGCCTGGTGATCATAGTGAGCAACCCATGTATTACACAGAGAACACTCTCAACACACGTCTCATACATAAACACACTTGCCTAGGCAACAACTGCTATGTTGATAGTACCCTGCATATTGCCCACAGATAGTAACCATGGTGTGAATGCAGTGGACAGCAGAGGGCATGGCACCCTGCCCATCAGTAAAATACACATGTATATGCAGACAGTGTGCCTTTACTATGCTCCCCTCTGGATGCCTGCAACACCTGTGGTGCAATCAAATGTGACCCACAAAGGACATACAATGCCTTATACACATGTCCTGTATGGACAGATGCCACTGACACCAAGGAATACCTGTATCATGCTATCAATGTAGGTGTAGGGTCAACCTGCTGTTTATTACCTGTTTCCAGCACATGAGGCCAGGGCAGGCACATCTGATTATAACAATCTGTGTACACAACATGGGCCAGACACCCCAGGTACAGTTCCAAATGTCACTGTACATGCATGTGGGATGTATACACATCCCAGACAGTGTCCATGTCATGGACTAAAGAAGACATACATGGCAAACATTGAACAGCAATGGCCACACACAATAGCTACCCAGGTGACTGGATGACGAATACAATACCCACTTGTGTGGGCCAATCCAGACACTACACCACTGAGCCACACTGCAGATCATTGTCATGTGGCCTCATGCCAAGGTATACCCGTCATCTAGCCTTGTATAGCCTTCTGGCACTGTCAACCACTACGCACCAGTGAAGCAATGCCCACATGCACGTCAGTACTGGCACCCTGTGTCTGTATGTGTGGTGTATGATGCTTTTTACCACATTCACACTCACTACAACCCCTATTCGCATACTGAAGCATGCTGTCTGATTTCAGACACCTCCACATACCCTTTGCCTATATAACCTCTGGATAACCCCTGTAGTGCATGTGATACCTGCACAGTATTGTATTGTTGCAAACTAACTAGTGAGGAAGTTTATTCCTAACCCTGCCAAGTGTGTCAATGTGTGGGAGCCCCTGAGAGAGTGTGGCTATGTTTATGCTGACACCTGTTCATGTGGACAGGCACATGTACTACACCTACCGTACCACTACCATATCACTGTTGCAGATGTCACTCACCATCACCTATACATGAGCTCCTCAACATGTAAGCTATGTGGCACATCCAATAACTGCATAGACATGTGATAGCAATACATAGTCTGTCAGGGGTTTGATACCCTGTACTGGTAGGTGTGTGACACAAACATGCTTAGCTTTTACTCTCCCACCCCCTCCCTGACTTATCTGTGCCTCTGTCTGCCTCTCACTCCCTCTCTGATGGATGTGGGGAACTACACCTGCTTTGCTTAGGCAACAGCATGTGTTTTGTAAGTGATGCTCATGATTAGCTGATGGCCTCTGCACGAATTGCAGCCCTCCTCTGTTGATTGCATGTGGAACAGCTGTGGTAACATTCCAGTAGCCAATTGCATGGAAACACACTCCAATATCTAGGAACATCATGTTGGTGTTGGGCCTTTTCATTCACTGTGAGCACAAACTAGATCTGGTGTTTGGCAAACAGCATCACAGATGGATTGGGGATTTACCTCTAACAACATACATGGTGAAACAGGCCAACACACAGGAGGGGTATGTGCCTGACATGACTACAGAATGTAAGTGTTGCTATTCTTCATTTGGAGTAATGTTGTTTTAACAGGGTATGTGTGGATACGGCTGGTCTACATGTTTTAATACTTGTCATGACAGTGCTGTGTTACTGAGGAAACCCCCATCTGTAGGGTCATCTGCAGACTGGGCAGTGTGTGGTGCCTTTTGTTTCTTGTGTTACTCACAGAACACCTACCTGTGAACTGCAGAAACATAGTGTGAGGATTTCAGTCAGTACATAGTGACAGCCATGAGAGTATCTGACTTCATATCCCTCATAGGACATACAGCACAACAAACCCTGTTACAACAGTAAATGTATGAGGTTATTGCAGCAACATGTCAATACTGGCCCTGTGTTTGTGCCTCCAGCCACAACTCTGTCAACTGTTGTACATATGTCATGAAGTAAAAGGTGCATATGTTCTGTACACCATCATTTATTGACATCATATCTGATAAGCCAGTGAGATATCAGACTACTACACATGTTATGTATAGTAGGGGTTATATTTGAGGACATAACCTGGGCATTCTGTGGTCATGTGTATAGTACTGAGGTCTGTGTACATATGGTGATTGTCGACAGTCTGTGTATTATGAAACTGTACCTTGTCCTGTGTACAGACTATGGTAGATGTATTGTTTTTGGTCCTGTTCTATCTGATGTAACATGCTGCTCCACTGTATGTTACCATGTTGGCTTACATGTTTGTAGGGCCATACACACACATGTCCCATACCACAGACAGGCATCAGACCACACTGTGTAGTGGCCCAGTATATGTAGGGTTATTGTGTGAGTGGCACATATAAGGATAGTGTTTGACAGATAGTCCATATACTGTAACATTACGCTAGCTTACCATATGTGGCTTTGGCTGTGTGGTTATGCACTTTCACACAGGTGTCTGTTACTGTGTGCTGTGACATGCCTGTAGAGCCTGCTATATATGCAGGTACATGTGTATTCCCCCCATAAGAAATGTAGGCCAATGTTGTGGCAGTCTGCCTGTAGCCTGCACAGCATTTTGTTACATGCCTAGCAGCTTAGTGTACATTCCCGGTGTGATGTTATGTCCAGATACTTGCCAGATGTACTGCTGCCAGGCCACCATAACAGTCCTGTATGTCAGATAAAGCAGTGGGATGCTGTACAGATGTATGTCACTACCTAGTGGGAAGTATGTGGCCATGGCACCTCTGTACCAGTGGTTATTATGTGTCAGGACAGATGGAGTGTGTGAATGCATAACCTATGGGACCAAATGTATCCTAGTATTTACATGATAAACCCATCTATATGGCTGTTAACATCCACATTGTCAGGCTTGGTTCACATGTCTTGCACTAAGTGGTGCTGTGTATACCTCTGGATTCACCAGAGTGTGCCAGACTGTCCATATTTATTGGCCATATCTCTGCTGTAGTCCACAGGATAATTACTGTGTTAGCAGTGGCCCTGTACTATGATGTCCTTAGGATGTCTGTCAGTAGCCAATAGTGCACTTGTTAAAAGCAGATGTGACCTCCCACACACAACATGTCTGTGAAGACAACCCCTATCACAGTAGTAATAGTCTACATATATACCTGCAGTGCATACCTGACATCCCCTTGCACTAAGCGGTTGGAACTATTGGGGCTGAGGTAGGGCTCCACTCCATGTTCAGGTCATATGGTGAACATATATTTATATATAATTATCCATATATCTATATAGATATATAGACATATACATATCGACATACATAGATGGATATGTATATGTACATATATATACATATAAACACACAGATATATACATATACACAGCAATATATGTCTACACATATACACAACAATTATATGTCTCCACATATACAGATAGAGATACATATGCACATATGTGACCTCCCACACACAACATGTCTGTGAAGACAACCCCTATCACAGTAGTAATAGTCTACATATATACCTGCAGTACATACCTGACATCCCCTTGCACTAAGCGGTTGGAACTATTGGGGCTGAGGTAGGGCTCCACTCCATGTTCAGGTCATATGGTGAACATATATTTATATATAATTATCCATATATCTATATAGATATATAGACATATACATATCGACATACATAGATGGATATGTATATGTACATATATATACATATAAACACACAGATATATACATATACACAGCAATATATGTCTACACATATACACAACAATTATATGTCTCCACATATACAGATAGAGATACATATGCACATATACATATGGATAGCTACATATATAGTGACAGTAATAGGTATATCAGAATAGATATGTATGCACATATAGTTATAAATATCTACATATATATCTACAAAAATAGGCATACCTGTACACATAGGATGTGCATAGATATATCTATATATATATATATATATATATATATATATATCTATATCTATATATATATATATATATAGATATATATATATATATATATATATATATATATATATATATATATATATATATATATATCTTCTTCTTTCAGCTTTTCCCGGTTAGGTGTTGCCACAGTGGATCACCTGTTTCCATATCTTCCTGTCCTCTGCATCTTGCTCTGTCACACCAACCACCTGCATGTCTTCTCTAACCACAACCATAAACCTTATCTCAGGCCTTCCTCTTTTCTTCTTACCTGGCAACTTCATCCTTACCATCCTTTTCCCAATATACCCAGTATCCCTCCTCAGCACATGTCCAAACCCAAGCAATCGTGCCTCTCTGGCTTTGTCTCCAAACTGTCCAATCTGGGCTGACCCTCTAATATACTTATTCCTAATCTTGTCTACCCTCATCAAACCCAGTGCAAATCTTAACATCTTTAACTCTGCCACATCCAGCTTTGACTCCTGCCTTTTTGTCAATGCCACTGTCTCCAACCCATATAACATAGCTGGTCTCACTACCCTTTTGCAGACCTTCCCATTCACTCTTACTGGTACTTGTCTGTCACAAATCACTGCTGGCACTCTTCTCCACCCACTCCACCCTGCCTGTACTCTCTTCTTCACCTCTCTTCCACACTCGCCATAACTCTGAACTGTTGATCCCAAGTATTTAAACTCATCCACCTTCACCAACTCTACTCCCTGCATCCTCACCATTCCTCTATCCTCCCATTCATTCACACACATATATTCCATCATAGTCCAGCTGACCTTCATTCCTCACCTCTCTAGAGCATATCTCCACCTCTCCAGAGTCTCCTCAACCTGTTCCCTACTCTCACTACATATCACAATGTCATCTGCAAACATCATAGTCCACGGGGACTCCTGTCTGATCTTGTCTGTCAACCTGTTCATCACCAGTGCAAATAAGAAAGGGCTCAGAGCTTATCCTTGATGTAGTAACACCTCCACCTTAAATGCATCTGTCACTCCCATGGCAGATCTCAACACTGTCACACTACCCTTGTACATATCCTGTACCACTCTTACATACTTCTCTGCCACTCCCGACTTCCTCATACAATACCACAACTCCTCTCTAGGCACCCTGTCATATGCTTTCTCTAAGTCCACAAAGACACAATGCAACTCATTCTGACCTTCTCTGTACTTCTCCATCAACACTCTCAGAGCAAACATCGCATCTGTAGTGCTCTTTCCTGGCATGAAACCATACTGCTGATCACTAATCATTACCTCCCTTCTTAACCTAGCTTAACGCTACTCTTTCCCATTATTTCATGCTGTGACTTATCAGTTTTATCCCTCTGTAGTTACTACAGCTCTGCGCATCACCCTTATTCTTAAAAATCGGTACTAAAATACTTTTTCTCCACTCCTCAGGCATCCTCTCACTTTCCAAGATTTCATTAAACAATCTGGTTAAAAATTCCACTGCCATTTCTCCTAAAAACCTTCAAATTTCCACAGGTATGTCATCTGGACCAACAGTCCTTCCATTCTTCATCCTCTTCATAGCTACATTTACTTCTGCCTTGCTAATCCATTGCACTTCCTGATTCACTATCCCCACATCATCCAACCTTCTCTCTCTCATTCTCTTCATTATTCATCCCCTCAAAGTACTCCTTCCATCTGTTCAACACATTCTCCTCGCTAGGGAGTATGTTTCCCTCATTATCCTTTATCACCCTCACCTGCTGCACATCTTTCCTAGCACGGTCCCTCTGTCTAACCAATCGGTACATGTCTTTTTCTCCCTCCATAGTGTCTAACCTTTCATTCAACTCTCTATATGCCTTATCTTTAGCCTTTGCCACCTCTCTCTTTACCATGCACTTCATCTCCTTATACTCCTGTCTACTTTCTTCATCTCTCTGACAATCCCACTTCTTCTTCGCCAACCTATTTCTCCGTATACTATCCTGTACTTCCTCATTCCACCACCAGATCTCCTTGTCCTCCTTCCTCTGTCCAGATGTCACACCAAGCACTTTTCCAGCCGTCTCCCTTACTAGCTCTGCTGTAGTTACCCAGCTATTTGGTAACACTTCACTGCCACCCAGTGCCTGTCTTAACTCTTCTCTGAACTCCACCTCACAATCATCCTTTTTCAATTTCCACCGTTTGATCCTTGCTGCTGCCCTCACATTCTTCCTCCTCTTCTTGATCACCAATGTCATTCTACGGCTTTCCCCATCACCACCTTTACAGCCCCCAATATCTGTCAAACTGGCCTTTCTGCATAGGATATAATCCACCTGTGTGCATCTCCCTCCACTCTTGTATGTCACCCTATGCTCTTCCCTCTTGTTAAAATATGTATTCACCACAGGCATGTCCATCCTTTTTGCAAAATCCACTACCATCTGACCTTGTCCATTCCTTTCCTTAACACCATACCTACCCATCACGTTCTCATCCCCTCTGCTCCATTCGCCAACATGCCCATTGAAATCTGCTCTGATCACCACTCTCTCATCATTGGGTACAGTCATCACCACTTCATCCAACTCACTCCAAAATTTTTCTTTCTCATCCATCGCACACCCAACTTGCGAAGCATATGCACTAACAACATTCATCATTATACCATCAGTTTCCAACTTCATAAACATCATTCTATCCGACACTCTTTTCACCTCCAAAACACTTTTGGTATACCGTTCCTTCAGGATAACCCCTACCCCATGTCTCCTCCCACCCACACCATAATAGAACAGTTTGAACCCATCTCCAGTACACCTGGCCTTACTTCCCTTCCACCTGGTCTCTTGTACACACAATATATCAACCTTCCTTCCTTCCATCATATCAGATAGCTCTCTCCCTATACAAGTCATGCTGCCAACATTCAAAGTTCCTACCCTCACTATCACACTGCTAATCTTTCTCCTCTCTTCCTGCCTTCTGGCATGCCTTCCCCCTCTTCTTCTCCTTCTCCTCCTTTGGCCAACAGTAGCCCAATTTCCATCAGCACCCTGTCGGTTAACAATGTACATACAAAGATATGCACACGTGGTCATATATAAGTTGCACTATACAGATGTGTATACAGACATATGTATGAATATACATGTATATGTACATGTAGACATATCTCAACCTATTATATGTATATATCCATAGTTCTGTCATGTGTAAATCTCATGGTTGTGTATACTCTCCCAGATGTATCTCACCATATGTATCTGCTATGTGTACATTATGATAAAACAACATATGTGATGCAACAGTCATATTAATAACAAGTACTACACAATTTTGGAAGTAAAGGCAATTGTTCAATACTAATCAATATGTGTATTGACAGATATATTGGAAAAACAACAGCCATCTTCACAGTGGTCATGGTGTAGTGGTTCTGTGTTGTGACGATAGTTTACAGGGTCCTGGGTTCAAGACATGCAAAGGCTGTTCATTTTCTTGCTGGGCAGAACAAGGGCTGTTGGATACAGAGTGGTTAAGGTGGTTTTGAGCAGCTTTAAGTGGGTTTGCGTGGGTTTGCATGAAGCTAACTGGTGCTAAGCTATGGGTAAACATACGGGCACTTATACAGTGTAGGCTTCGCTTACCAGTATGCAAATCAGCTTTGCTGTTATACTGCATTAATGTTGATACCTGCTAAGCATGGCTTAGCCCTGGTAACCAGTTCACACCACCCAGTCTGATAACATAGCATGGTAATGACATCTGTAATAAGTGTATGTAATGCCATGTACAATAAATGCACCTATGTGCTGTCACTACAGTAGCAAGGGGTGTGAGTTTCATGTGTGGGACACAGACTTATATGAGGCCTGTACAGCACTGTTATCCATGTGAATGTGTTACATACAGGGGTAGTAGCCCAGGGTATGTGCTGTCACACTGGTATGTAGTGCATCATGGCGGTACTACTGTTGACAGTGCTTACCCAGGTAAGATTAGAGTGCTAAATGTAGTACTGACAACAGGCACACCTGCAGGCATAGCTGGACTCTGAGGCCTCCCTGTTGTATCCCTGGTGTGTGAACTGTGTCACAGTATATAACCCTTACTAGGTAATGATCTGACATGTGGAATGTAACTGTTGACTACCGTCTGTACAGCACATGATAGTGAGGGCTCCTATCATGCAGTTATGGAATACATATTGTTGTCAAACGTCTATCTGTCAACACATTCATCCTACTGCATAGCAACTTGCCAAGCTGATGACTGTCAGTCCCTGTACAGAAGTGCAGATGGCAGGTATCCAGATGGGATATGTACAGGCATCCTAAGCTTGATTGCCACTGACGTGTCTTCCCAGCTGTGTAAGAGCTGGCACATATTGGAGATAACACCCTGTAAGCACCACATGCCACAGGTACCTCCACTACACTATCACAGTCAACAGAACATGTTTGGTTACAGGTCTCCATCACAGACACTAATGATGTGTTGTAATGCATGTTGCATACATGTCAACTTGATCACCTCAGTGGCCATGTGCAGGAGGCAACTGGAGGATTGGCTGATGCATGTCACTCTCACCCTGCGGGTCACCACAGTAGTGTCTGTCAATAGATTGCCTGCTGCCGCATGGCATGTGGCAGGATATCACTGTACACACAACCCATCTCTCCTTGGACAATAGCTAGGTACACAGCTATGACCGCCTGCAGCGATGCACCCCAGTACTGACACATGTATGTGTGCATGCCTGAGTATAGCAGTGTCTGTTTGTTAGCACACCTGTACTTGGGAATTCCATGAGGGCCTTCACAACCACCATTGCCATAGTCAGTTGTAGCTGCTGCTGTATGGGACATTACATGTACCCTGTTAAGCTCCTCTCCATACCGGCTACACAAGCCTTGCAATACCAGCATAACAGTGTTGTACAAATGGGTTGATAGGCATGGGATGCCCATTGTGTTCTGGCAAGTGTGTGTATGTGTGCATGTCCGCATATCTGTAGGATACAGCATTCTGAAGACACATACTCCTATTACAATACCCATTTGCCACACAGTAGTACAGATAGTGTTGTTGCTACCCATAGGTGAGGCATGACAATACAACACCCAACTGTGCATGTTGCATGTGCATTAGATGCATATCCCTGTAGTACCACTGTTGGGATCTACAATGGGCTGTCTCACAGTCATGGCCAATGTGTGATGGTGGGTATGTCAGAGTGTCATCAAGGGTTTCAGGGAGTACAATATCCACTGGGGAATGTGGGTACTGTGTACAATGTCATTACATCAAAGTACACCTGGTATATGTCCCATGTATCATGTTTATGGTTACCACTGTCACTATCAACCATTCAGGTAACTGATACCACAATCCAGGCCAGTTATGCATGTGCTGTGTGCAGTCTACCTGTAACACATTGGACACTCAGTCAAGTTAGTTAGCAGTGATAGGACCAGGTCTCTAAGATGTGTGTCTGCCTGTTATGTGTCTGTTAATGTGTATATGAAGGTATGTCACACTATGTACTGCCTATATATACCCATTACATGCCCCATTAGCATACTGTACATGTCTGGGGATGTTCTGCATGTAACGTATAACCTGGGACACACCTCACCTTAAACACTGTGTGATGTGTGGAATGGAAGCCACACACTTCAGCATTACTACATACCTAGTTAGGGGTCTAGTCCCAGTGTGGCCAAGTAAGAGTGTGCGTGTATGTGGATGGGTCTACATCAGGTTGCAGATTATACATGCCCCAACGGGTCACCTGTCCATGTGGCAGAGGCAATAACTGTTATACAAACCTGTGACATGTGTTCATCTGTACCCCAGATATGTCACGGCCATGGTGCCACCACAATGCCATACTCATTGTGAAATATGACTAAAGACCATCCTCCTGCTGTCACTTGTACACCTACAACACAAATGGATAACATTATAGAGACCACAATCAACCAGTGTTGCTAACAGTTATAATGCATCATTGCTGGAGGGCTACACTACCTGACATATATGCATTACACTTTACTCCTTACAACATGTTACACTGAAGTTCTATGGTACACTGCTGTACAGTCACCATGTACATCAGAACCATATTAGCCTGTCCCTGCATCGATAGTATGGATGACAGGGATGTGGCACAGGTATCATCATATGCAGAGGGTATGTTGTTGATTTGCCAGAGGCTGGGGGTGGGCCATATATTTGACACCATGTGTGTGGGTGAGGGGTGTAATGAGGTGAACGGGTGTGGTGATGTGGTGTATGTGTAGGTATGGGGTTGGCCTATGTGTGCTTGTATAGTGTTTGGGTATGCATGCACACAGTTCTGCCATGTGACTGCCCTACACAGGTGTTTATGGACAGCTGCAGACCATACCTGGCAGGGTGTGCAGTTCACTGCCTTTTGCCACTGACACGTGGACTGTACCTGTCAGGGGTTCCATGGGCACATCCAGGTACAGACCTCAATGTGCTACTCTCACCTGACAATGACAAATGTCCGCTTGAACCAGGTCCCTCCTGGGACTGACCAGGATCATGTGCTCATGGCCTGTGTGGTGTGGTGTGGACAGCACCCCCCCCACAGTGCCAAGGCTGGTATTGCCACTACAGGAGCCCCGTGGTGTCCTAGCATGTCCACGTTGACTGCCAGCTGTTGATGTTGCTGGTCTACATCCAAGCTGCTGTCACCGCACTCCCACCACACATTCAAGCACGGACAGACCACAGTTGATGAGGGCCATCATCTAACCAGACTGTCTATCCATGAGCTCAGTTAATGCACGGATGGCACCAGCCAGTTCACAGGCATTGTCACTTGCAGATGTGAGTGCAGCCCTCTGCATCCTCAGGCCCTGTCTGGTGTAATGTTCCATACATGCCTGCACTGCCATGACAGCCTGAAACATGCGCCTGCTTGTCCCAGCTGTATCATGTCTGCCAGGGGCATTATAACCAGCGGCCCTACCAAGAACACCCTGGGACATCTGCCCATGTGGTGCCCTGCAAGACATCCGGCTATGCCTGCTGTGACCAGACACATTAGGCATGGTTACCACACTTTCCTGTGTATGGCCACTAAACACCAGCTGTCCCTCCACTATGGCCACAGGTGATGGGGTATGTATAGGCATTGAAACTGTGTGTGGGGTTGGGGTGACTAAAAGGGGGATGTCAAATGATGGCGCTGTTTTGGCCCCTGACAACCCCACCTGTGCCTTAACAGTACTATCATCAACTTTGGTATCTGTATGGACACCAACATCAGAATGCATGCAGGAGGGACCCTGACCCACCTCGCTACCTGTGGGGGAAAACAATAAACACACTTTAAAACCTGTACAGCATTGCCTAACAGTAAACACACACACACACACACACACACACACACACACACACACACACACACACACACACACACACATACACACACACCACCGTACTACCTACCCGTCCGTGACTTTACAGACAGTCCCACATATATTTTCATGTGTTCCCCATCCTGCATCACACTTGGTAACATACACACAGTGATACTACTCATTAACATATCAGTCCTCTAAATGCCTAGACAAGTGATCACAACACAAGACCTGTTACTACATTACCTGCCTGACCTGTGTGTAATGGTTTTAGATGGCCTCACTCCTGTCATTCAGTGTTCACCCTGTGTATGTGCAGACATCATGGGCATGGCCCCTATATGTGTGGGCTACTATGGTCACTCCATAATATCATGCACTGGAGTGTCATATGTATGTATTGATCAGTACATGCCAGATATGCTGCTCAATCAGCCTAACATGTGATGACTGTAATATATGGATGCACTCCCTAGTGTTGACTAGTACTTCCCCAATGCATCTGTAGTGCTGTGTATGTGGTTTGTCGGTCACCTCTCAGCTGAATGCGATATTAAGTGTATACCTGGTGTCTACCTTCCCTCTCAATGCCTGCTCCATGCTACAGACCTTATTATACTATCAGCTGTCCTGTGATTACATACATGACAAGTATTCCTGGTGTGTAATGTGACAGTCCATGTGCTGCATGATCCCAAAGGGAGGTACTGCTGTATGAACAACCCCATAATCACACATGTGCATATATGTCCACCCATATGAGCACACACACATCCTACAGGCATCAACCTCCCTCCACTTTACCAGTGTGACCCTACAGACAAACTAACTACCCACTAGGATGCACACACACACACATACAGGTGAGGTTGCACAATGATAGTACACACAGCCCTCCTATTACCCTTCTGTCAACATGCATAACATATGGTACACAACAGCAGGTAGTGCAGCTATAGTCAATCCATGCTAGCAACAGTATACATGTGTGTGATGCATGTGCTGTGTCACTAGGTTATACCCCTTCCCCTGGATATTACTGCACCCATGTACACAGTATTGCTGTGCACCTGTTTTGCACGCTGCCATGTACTGTTCACCACACCTCACAGGTGTACAACCCATTGCTGAATGTGCAGTACTGTGTCAGTTATGTCAGCTTTAATGCTCACAGCCCCTATGTTTTTCAACAACACATACCTGCAATGATATGTGGACAGTTGTCATTTATGAATGCCTGATGTCTGATTTACAGCTCTCAACATCAGCGGACTATGTATGACCAATCCAATACTATTACATTGACAACCATTAGAGCATACCATGGCTATGGTGGGTGGTACACACCCTTACTGATGGGACACACCCATTCTTGATCTGCCATGTGACCACATCACTGCATATCTTAACAGTACATGAGCTCAATATGTGACATATGTACTGTACATTCACATGCAGTGTCTACGGACTGTGTTATGTGTGCAGATGCTGACTGCGATGCATACACTCCGTGCGGGCATATGTGTGCACACCCTTAAAATGACGGTTTGTTGCACCTATTGTTATGTGTACTACAGCAGTCACTACTCCTGGCAGGGGTATACTAGCGTGGGCCATCTACATTTGCCAGTGTATGTTCAGTCTGCCCTACACATGTCACCCAAATGTGCATGATTGCAAGGTCTACTCATGTGCACATCCCTTGGTGCTTACACACTGCCATTATTATTGCTGTGCGGGTAGGGTTATATCTGCCACAGTTCCTGAACCTGACTATGTGTAGATACAGCCATTCTTAGCATCCTTAGGAACCCTTCTGCAGTACACTGGTGTGTAATGCTGACACCCCCCCCCACCTTCAGCTTTTTTGCAGAAGCTTGACAAGTAAGGCCTACACGTGTGTGTCACTTTGCAGTATCACATAAACTGAACACCACATGTTACAGCCTAGTTCCAGCTGATAACGTGGACCACAGTAATAACTTAAGCCATAGTGTAACTTTGCAACAGTTGTCATTGTCTTACAGGTATATACATTAGTGTTGTTCCAAACATGTCCCTACTGAAGGCGATGTCTCCCACCATTATGTTATACCCTGTGGACACATTCCACAATGACAAGATGTTAGTTATCTTACAGGTGTCTGACATACCCTTCCAAAACCCCATCATTTTCACCACTGTCATTCCATGCATTTAACAGCAACAATACATGCACATGTTCATAGGTAGGTACTAGGCTATCGGCCCAAGGGCCTATGTAAGGCTAGCCAACAAGGCTCCCTGGCTTACGCCACCCAAGAAAGTTATTTTCCTGTGCCACTGTCGAGCAGAGACACAGAGGTGATCCCAGGGGTGTATTTCCTATTTCCCATCCACTCATCAAGGTTTTTTTTGAAGAGTGCTAATGAAGAACTTTGCTTGACATAGATGGGTAGCCTGCTCCAGGGTATAGGAAGTCTCTGGGACAGGAATCTATCCCTCCAGTATGTCTATCCCTCCAGCATGTTTGCATGCATTCTGGGTAGGTGTGTTAGATGTTTGCATGGAATATACCATAGCTATTACATGCCCGGTGTATTGGCAAGCATCTGCATAAACTGTACTCACCAGCTATAGGCTGCTGCCTTGGTAGTATACCGGAGGGACCTACATAAGAGGGTGAGAGATGCAAAGTCAGTGGCCACACTTGTGGCATTGCTACAGGGTGGGCGCAGCATTACAATACATCAACAGTACATGTCCGCAATACTACCACATATGCACATCTGTTTATCACTACTATGCAGCAACAAACTATATCTATGACATCAGATATGCATGATCTACCTGTACAGATGTGGATGTATATGCAACAGTGGTCTATTGATGTGCCCTGTGGCCTTACCTGCACGCTCCTCGGCTGATGTGTGGGTAGCACCCACCTCCACAAAGGTGTCTGGCGGTTGGTGGCTATGCAGATGGGCAGGTGCCACGAGGCTGTCTAGGAGCTCCTTCACATGTGTCAGGGGGATGGATGGCATGGCCCACCTGTTGCAAGGTGGTCCACCTGGATTGCAGCAGAATGCCAACAGGCATTGCAAAGCAGTTCAAAACAAGCATGCCAGACCTGCTCATAACTGCGGTTGTGCAGTCCGACATCATTGACTCTGTGGACTAGGTTGTTCCACAGGGAGGTCCGCTCCTGCTGATCATGGGGCGGCCTGGCAAAACAATGCAGGGTAGTGCGGTATGATGTGGTTCACCAGAATGTTGTTTTCAGCTGCTGAGTATGCCGGAATCCTTCCATGGGACATCTTGCCTGAAAGACATAAAGATGGACACAGGTGTAATCAAGTCATGCAGCAAGGTTACCACAGTTCTTAATACACATCACTGTCACCCCCTCCACCATATCAGTGACAACAAACTGTACACACAACTCAATAGGTATGGCTACAGCATACCTACCAGTGGGGCAGATATTGTATTGTACCACACTTTGTGTAATGCGTTTGTAGCCATGTTCCCTGTGTGGACACTATCATTGCTGGCTTTTTGCAGACTATTCACCTGAATGCCATTGTCAGGGCCACTGTGGCTCTATATATGCCTGTGGTATGCTTGCTATGTGGTTGCTGCACATCTGACATTCTGTGTTATTGGGGTTATCTATGCATGCTGTTGGACATGTTCCGGGATTGTGTAGAGTATTACTACTGACATATGTTCTGTAACAGTGACATAATAGCATGTATATGTACTATTGGCCAGCAAAACCACCTCTCCAATCTCATCTGCCCATGTTACCAGGCCACATCACATGCGTGACTCACCCTGGGGCCTCCTCATGTACTGGTCCAGCAATACCTTCAGGTACAGTCAACTCAGGGGATGTTGTTCCCTCTGGGGGCACACACAGACATGTTCTTGTCCCCCGAGGTAAGGTCCAGGGTCTGTAACATAACGGGCTCCACAGACACATGTGGGATGTGCTACATCACCTTGAGGCACCCAGTACACATTCACAGGGCCCACATGCTCCTCCTGCTCAGCCTTCAGGCCAGGGACCTTTGGGACATGGACTGCTGTTGTGAGTAGCAATGGGTGGGAGGCTTGTTCCCATTGTGTCCATATTGGGGCCCATGGGGAGTCCACATCACAGACTACACACTCCAGCCAGGGTGTTTAGCCACCACATGTGTCACATACCACCCCTGTAGGCTGTCCTCTATATCTACCAACCCTGACCATCTCCACAACAATACCTGCCATACTTCCCCATATTCCCATTCCATACTTCACAGACAAGGGCAATGTGGTCCCAACCAGGGGTTCACATGTGACATACCCGTCCATGTTGCACACACTGACAGCTGTAGAGATCTGTGTGTATTGCTATGTGTGCTGCTTCCTTGTACATAGCATGCAGCACTGTGGTGGTAATATATGGGATATGTATTTACATACATATATGTTTGTGTATATGTTTGTATATATGTAGACATGCATATAGGTATATATCT
>NC_056742.1:218990178-219267678 GCF_019279795.1 Protopterus annectens | reverse complement strand
GACACCAGTTAAGGAACAGTTGCATAGCAAATGGAACATATGCATATATGGGACCACAGTGGTAATAACAACAGCATGCAGGTACATTGATGCCACCATGCCACCAAAGTTGTAGTATTTCAACATAACACATTCATAGAAACAGATTTATATAATTATCAAACAATAAGACATATGTCCCAACATTACAGTGGAGTCATCACATACCAGTCGAGGTGGGTATTTAGTGTATTGTTGGAGATATGGTGGGGGGAGAGAAAGATGTCAATTAACAACTATCATATTCCTGTAGTTCGCATTACTTTCCAAGTCAGTGCTGTTATCTGTACCTTACAAGTATTACTATACTACCCTATTGCCTTAGTTTGGACAGTGATATGGCTGTCGACAACTATATACATGAACTGGTTTTACCTGCAGTATCCACCTCTTATCTGGTGTACCTGTGGAGGAATTGCTTGTTAACACTAACTGTTTCTACACATAATTCCAGATTCCAGGTTGATGTTATGCACATATCTGTCCATCTCTTTTTGCACAGACTTTGGTCCTGTCTTGACCACATGCAGGTGAATCGAAACATATATAGACTATTGCCCTCTTCAACCTTTAGTGACTTACAACACTCTTATATGGTATTTCCTAGACAGTTATATTATGTAGCACAGTGCGGCTGACAGTGATCAGTGATACCTTATTATTCAGAGCAACTGCAACACTCACAATGCCATACAATACCAGAGTAAACAGTACCAGTACAAGGTATCAAGCTTTTATTTCTCGGCACAATGTTTTTATCTGATGGACCTGTGGGAGCAATGTTTGTTAACACTACCTAAATGTTACCACACAAAGTACCAGATTTCACATTAGTATTATGCACATACATCTCACTCTGTTACTGTACACACTCTGGTCACAGCTTGACAACATGGGGGTGTAGATGGGACATACGTGGCGTAGTACTCTCATAGCATTTTGGGGATTTGCTAGTGTGACAGGTTTGTTCTTATAGATGTGTGTCAATCAGTTGCATTTCCTGTTTGCTGCCTAAACATCTGGATCATCCCACTGATTTCCCAGGGGCACAGGGTGACAGGCAGCAGATATGGGCCAATATGCTGGACATTCTGGACTTCTCTGTACAGTTGTGGGGTATGATTCTGTATGCATCCTACTTCCACTCCCAGGATTCAGACAATGGCTGTGTCTGCTAAAAATACAACAGTTCACATCTCAGTTGTGTGTGCTATTCAGATTTTGTTGTCTGTCTTTTTACTGTTTTCTATCTATGTGTCTCTCAGTTGTACTAAATGACCTGTGGGGATTACACCAGTCATATACAGGCATTCCTACACATTTTATTTATGTTGCACATTGTGGGTAACAGGTCTTAATACAGCAGTACTATTAATTGATTGCAAATCTACATTACCATATGATACCAGAGTAAACACATGCAGTCCAGCAATTAGACCTTTATTGCCAGGGTATTATGCTTTTATTTACATACAACCTATATGAGACTCTTCCTGCCATATTCTCTGGTGTATGCAGTACTTGCCTTAAACAATACAGGTTTTATACTGGCAATTAACTTACTAATACTTTTAGATTTATTTCCTGTGACAGTACATGCAAGAGTATTACTAATCTGCCTCACATCGTATCCTCTCCAAGCGACATCCATGAGGCTCCTGGTTCACGGCCCGCTCACTTGCCACTGTGAAAGACATAAAAGGAATATTTAGCCATACCTATCCATAATATACATGAGCTGGCAATTATTAAACAGGTAGTGGAGTGATACTTACACACAGCTGGGACCACCTCTGCTGTCCTAGCCTCTTGGATCCACTGATCCAAGAGATAGCTCTTTCACTGCTTCAGGTTGGCATAGTGATGCCTGACCTGCTCATCAGTTCGGGGTATGCCAGTGGCACTGGTGAGGTCACAGGTGAGATGGTCCCAGGCTTCCGCTTTATATTGGGAACCCTGGTACTGGCCCTGCAGCAGTCTCTGCTCATGGTCTTTGTCTAGCAGTCCTGTCATGACTCTGGACTCCTGGATGCCTCAGTGCTGCATCCAAAAGCGCACTCCCTTTCCCCTTCCTGACAAGGTGCCTGCAAGGGAGCTATCAGTTATGAGATATATTCCTGTCTTTTGGTTTTAAGTAGGGCCAGTTTCCCACACTTTGTTGTGATTGGACAGTTTTGAAAAGGCTAAGCTATGGGCAAACCTGCTTACTTAAGGCTGGCATTGTTTAAAGGGGTATACCACTGGGCAAATTGAGTTAGCTGGACTACACATTGTTTACACTTACTAAACTGGCCTGTGCAATGCTTAGCATTGCTTAATATTTACTTTGCATTATATTTGCTTTTTGGCATCGATTTATTATTCATTACATGTTTTATATATATATATATATATATATATATATATATATATATATAGTATCCATGATTCATGTGTATGTACACTGTATGGGGTCCTTGTGTTTAATAGGGGACTTCAACACTGTATTACAATTACACCTCACATCTGGGCTTACTACAGTACTCCAGTTCACATATTTATGTTATGTAGTAAGTTATAGAACATATGACGGTATACTGATTCCTTTCACATGTTCAGTTTGATTTTACTATAGTGAGGATTTGTTTGGTAATACCTCGATCATATGTACTGCTGTGCTGGCTTGGTGGTTAACTACTGTGACTATAGTGTATAGGGTCCTGGGTTTAAAACCTGCAAGGCTGTTCATTTTATTGCTGGGCAGAACAGTGGCTGTTGGATACAGAGTGAT
The DNA here is from genome assembly GCF_019279795.1 of Protopterus annectens. Lineage (NCBI taxonomy): Eukaryota > Metazoa > Chordata > Ceratodontiformes > Protopteridae > Protopterus > Protopterus annectens. Next base: position 219,264,869 of record NC_056742.1, on the reverse strand, counting down.
TAAGGCACTTTTAAGCACTTGTAAGCGGGTTTTCCTGGGATTGCACGAGGGTAAGCTATGCTAACCTTTGGTAAAATATGCTTACAGAGAGTTAGTTTCCATATTGCTTAACCTGTGTGCGCATTGCTTACCCCAGCACAAATGAGCTTAAACCCGTTTACTGGTGCTTACATATGCTTTCTCCCACTTATTACTGTTTAATAGTGCTTACACTTGCTTACTAGTGCTTACTCCCGCTTACCACTGCAGTAATTTAAACAGTAATGTCTAATGGTTCTTGAGAAGGTGGGGGATTTGGAAGGTGTATGGAGTTATCATTCATTACACATTTTACCTTCCATCTGTATCCCTGATTCCTGTGTACATATACTGTATGGGGCACATGTGATTATCTGTGGACTTTGCAACATTATGACACTGACACCTTTCATCTGCATTTAATGCAGTACTCCAGTTCACAAATATATGTTATTTAGTAGGTTATGCAACTAAAAATATTGGTCATAACGTGATTTGACATGGAGAATGGAATGTGCTGTAGTGGGGCTCGAACCAGGAATGACTGTTCGTAACGTGAATGCTCTTCCCGCTACACTATTGCTATATTGCTTCATTTGCATATATCTTCCTTTTAATCCTCTTCTCCCATTTAAGCTGCATTAACCGTAGCTAAGTGATGGGCAAACCCATGCACCTACGGTTAAATTTAATCTGTGTCATAAAAAATAAAAGTATCTTTATATTGTTTGTGTTTACAATTGCTTTTGTACACGTGGGGGGATGTTACTGGGGGTATGCGGGCAACTATGAGCGGTCTCGCTTATTCTTTTAGGGCTTTCTGCTCTTCTTCATTGCAGGGGTGTGTATATTCTGAGAGCTCTGCTCTCAGACACACCCCCTGCACTCTTACACACTCTGTGTAAGATTAGGAGCTCAGGCAGCGCGTCTTCATTAATATGCATGGTGCACTGCCGTCCTGCTCCTAAATGGAGTTTCCGTGCAGGACTAGCTTAGTCTAGTCTTAGACTAAGCTAGTCCTGCACAGAAGAATAGTTAATCTGGGGCAAAGTTTATTCTTCATGGACAAACAAACACACACATAAAGATTTTTTGTATTCTTTGCCACTTTTGATGATTTTTTGACATGCCTTTTCTTACCGCACATTATGTATCATTGCCAGCTTACTATGTAATCATAGTCAGAGTATGTCAATTTGCCTAGAGATAAGTTTGTTATTTGTATTCGGTCAGCTATTTTTACTCTTGAATTATGAATCTTCTGAGTCTGCTAATTTGATTGTCTGACAGGGAGTGGCATATGTATATTGTAATGCAGGTAATATTTTAGTGTTTTTTTTTTTTCCTGTCTTCCTATTATGTCCCTGCTGTTCAAATGAAACACAGCAGGATTCTCCATTTTTTCAACATATAATTTAACTTTATCTCTATATTCCTCTGAAAAGATGCTTATTTTATTTTTGATACGTAATATTGAGCTCCCCCTCCATTTCCCCTAGGGAACAAATTTACTGTAGACCACATTTTATTGCATAGCAGTGTGGCAATTTGCTTCAGTAAATACATTTCTATACTAATGTTCCTCCCTTTATTCCTGTAGTTATTGTTATTACAATTCCTGTTGTTGTTTTTGTTAGTACTGCTGCTTTTGTTGCCCCCAGTAGATCTGGCCTGCTTGGTTGCATGTGTAATGTTTTGCAAAGGCATGTCCAGCCTTTCTTTAGATACCAATGGCACCGCAAAGGATAGAGAAAGTTCAGTCTGCACTGTGCACACTGCTGTCAAAAGGACACGCATGTTTTGAGTTCTTATCCATTATTACACAGAATTTGAATGATGGGGTCAGTTAACTTATGTGTCTTGCAAAGATGTATGTCTTTGTGAAAAAAATACATACCGAACCTGCATGATATGATGAAACATAGCAGTTTTCTAGCTGTTTTATTCATTTGACTGCATGAAATTAGATACAGACTTTTGTCTTCCTGTCCATAAAAGACTGTGTAGCTTAAATGTAAATTAGTCCCATTCAAATCCTTCTACATCAGTTGACTAAATCACTACTTTGAGCATTCATTTTGGCTTTCTTTCCACTACCCATCCCTTTATAGTTAGACCTTAAAAAGTATACGTTTTGGAGCTGTCATATCTTTTAAATGTGCAGAGGTGAGTATATATATTAACCTGAATTTTTGGTTTAGTTTTGTATATTGTGATACTCCTTCAAATTCCTCGTAGAACTGGGCGTCAATGAATTAAAATCAACTCATGCAGCACAATGATTTTGCAATTTTGAGACATTGGAAAGTGAAAGGTTTTATGTAATCTTTTATTTTTGGAACAATTTGTATTTCTCCAGGAGAAATGGAATTATGTCATTGAAGTGACAATTGAATATAGTGGAAAATGTACATTATGTTTGTAGGATACGAAAGGGTCTACATTAGTTTTTACTGAGCTGTTTATGTTTCATCTGAAGCTTGCCTGTTTAGAATGCATGAAAGACTGCAGAAATGCGGTGATTGATCTAAAGAAACAAATATTTATATCAACATGTCAGACTACAGGAACGGTAGGGCAATCTGAAATTCTTTTGTAAGAAACAACTTGGAGTTACAGGGAGCTACATTAAGAAAGTAAGATTAGACATATCTAAACAGTTAATAGGGACAGTGAGTTTATGTTTGTTCTTTACCAAGTATATTCATGCTTACCAAGCGTATTTATCTTTACCATCTGCAGAGTCAGTTCATAAGCTCTAACTAAGAGAAGTAGCAAAGCAAAGTGAGATACATCTCATTTATACAGTTTCATCAGAAAGCTAACTATTATTTTCCAGAATTAATAAATAGAAGTTCAAAGTTCAGATGAGCTGCTAGTTATTAATGTGCTTAATTCTTAAAAAAAAATTAAAAAAAAAACATACTCAGCTGCATTTATTCCAGAGCAGATATACGGTGACAGATCCAGAGCCCTAATGTGAAATCTCTTTGAAATGCTATGCACCACAGAAAGTTCTGAAAAGCATTTTCTATTGGCAGGTTCCTTGATATGTGGTCTCCAATAATGCCTTTCTGCAGTAAGCTGTATGTGCGAGCCAAGTATTAACTTACAGATGTGCTGAGATCCACAGAATAAAAAAAATGACCAACCATGCAGTTACCAAGGCAGAAAGTTTGCACTCCATAGAACTTAAGGAAATATTTAGAATATTTATTTTAAAACACAGCAACCACAGAAAGGTATTTTTCCAATAAGTCAATAAGGTTGTCTGTGAAAAGAGTGCATACAGGATCACATTACTTATAAGTCAATCCTGTATCAAAAGCTTTACAATGAAAACTGCATAGCATTTTATTGTATGTATTTGTAACATTTTACTTAAGGTTCTTGTATTTCAAACCATGATTGCAAATTAGAATATAACAGTAAAATAAGCAGATTAGCAAAATGAAAGGCAGTAGGATATGCAAATCAATTATTGGAGGGGTCAAATTTTTGCACTCTTTAAGGAAACAAACTGTAGGTAAAATGATTAGATGTAAAATTAGAAGGAAAATGGACAGCTGGTTACAGTCAAATTTGGGAGAAGGGAGACATTAAATAAAGTAACCTAACTGAGTACTAAAGATCTTTTCATTTAGCAATACCCCTACCTGTAAACTGACATGGTACAAACACAACATGCTGTATATGGTGGACACATGATGATTATGATAGAGTAAGAATGTGTAGCACATAGGTCAAAGCTGTTTAGTGTTGTTTTGGGGTCATATGCTGTGTTGCACAGCAAGTTTTCTGCATCCCACTGTGGAGTGGCTTGAATTTCTTCAAGTGTGGGGGAGGCACGTTTTCTGTATCCCACTGTGGAGTGGCTTGAATTGCTTCAAGTGTGGGGGAGACTATGCTTATTGATAAAACAGGAACGTTGATCCATATTTTATTCAGTGTACTGGCAATATTTGCATTATGTTAATGACAGACTAAAACTCAGAGTTATATGATACCTTAGGTAGGCACCTGACTGTCCAGCATGCTTTATTTTTTTGGACTTTAGCCACTCCACATAAGTTCTGGTTATTCACTCACACTGCAACAGTCAGAATATATTATAACTATAAAATAAACACAAAGAAAACATATCAGTAACTTAAGTGAAAGTGCTTATTAAAGAGACTACATTTTGTCAAAGGGGTTGTTACTGTCATACTTGAAAATTTTAGGTCAAGAGTAAATCTCTTTGAAATCTAGGGTGATTTTTTGTGTAAAACAAGACACCTAGTTCTTCGTGCATCTTGATTTGCTGGGAAGAAATGAAACATTTTTACAAGTAAACTGTGCATAAAAGCATACTTTAACATACCTTGGGTTTATGGAGAGTGCAGTTTTGCTGCTGCTTTTGTGGAATAGCAACATTTACAGAACTGCATTCATGTTATGATTACCAAATTAATCTGATTGCAGGTTGTAGGGGAGCAGCAGTACACACTGTGGCAAAGAAGAGAAACTAATCCCAGGTAGGATGCTACTGAATGACCAAATACTTATGTGCACTCTGCTGCATGAGGATGGCGCACACACCTACAGGTAACTTGAAGGATCACAAATTTACCTTCAGCATGCATTTGGAATTGTGGGAGAAGGAGTGGGGGACTGGACTACCAAAAACATATTGACAAGAGAAGATGTACAGACTTCAGACTTAATGAGGCTCAGACAAAGCCAGAACTGGAGTTCCCAATCCTGTTAGTCAGCATTGCTAATTACAGTACCACTTTGCCTCCGTGTAGTATATGCAATTTCATTTTAATTTTTGCTGAATCGTAATACAAAACAAGATAATTTTTTGTTACTGTCATTTACAGATTCATATTTGCTATGGGTACTTTCACAAATTTTAATTGAACATAGTATATTTTGTTTGTATGACATAATCTGGCAACATCAGTAAGAAATGTTTCTGAAACTTAAGAAAACTCAAGCTGATAAATTAAAGGCGATACAATACCTGCTACATGAGACATTTCAAAAGGCAAATCATAGAGAACAGTACTTTTACAAGTCAAAAGAAAATGTTTGTATTTAGTATTATGCACGTATTTGCAAACCTTACTAGATAATTATGGAAGTATCTCAGTCATTCTGTGAAGTACGACATTCAGGTAATCACTGTTAATGACTGTTGGTAACTCTAACATATTTTAAAAAGTCACTAGCTAGCAAACATGCATATGTGTATATGCTAGCCATTTGAGAATAAGAATTTGATGGAATTCTGTACTAAAAGTTGTAACTTTTTATTTACTTCTATTTTTTTCCAACTTAGTAGCATCTATCTGATAGTATCATCATCTTTCCAAACTCCAGACATTCCCCAGCTATAGTGTTCCCCTTTGTCACCTAACATCCATTGAGTTGTAGCTACAGTTTTGAAAGATATAGCAAAATAATAAGCAACCATATTTAGCAGGTGATGGTTTTGGGAAACATTCTTTTTCATCCTATTTTCTTTATGCAGTATCAAAGTATGAGATACCCATCAATATCTCCTTAAATTATTACTTCTGCATACATGTAAGGCAATGCAGCTGTTTGGCCCAAACTACCAAATATATTCAGACAGATTGCTATGCAGCTTATCCCTGTTTGATGTGAGGACTGATATTTCTGTTCACACATCATCCACTAAGGATTAGAATGGTCAATAGTATAATTTGTTCCAGTGCTCACATATCAACTATCCATTAGTACTACATTTATTTAACAAATCTAGACTGCAGACAACATACTTCGCTACCGGGGTATCATACTATTGACTTGTGTAAGAAGAAGTTATAAACTATAAGCTCTACTGAACACGTACTAACAATGTAACTACACAGACTCTTTACAACTTGCAAGGTAGTCTTATGTTTTATAATTATATAAGGAAATCAGTATTTTCCAGGTCCCTTAATAAAACAAGTAATAATATTCAGGAAAGCAAAACTCAAACACATGTTTTTCTTGTCAGTACTTCAGACAGAAGACATCATTGCTTCTGGAAAGTGTTTTATTCTCCGGTCATGCCCACTCTGTAGAGCATTATTATGCATAGTAGAATAGCAGGTCTATTTTTTATATACAGATATATCTGAACACTCTCAGTATGACTGATTTACCTGTTTGTAGACTATATGTTAATAAAAGACAATTGTTCAAGAAGCAAATCCATCAAATTTCTGTAGTGCTGTTGAACACATTTGTACAACAAACACAGGTTTTCAAGTTTTGTTCCTTACCCACTGTTGAGTGATGTCAGAGTTAGTGCAATGAAAGTCACAGGGAATGTGCGGGATGCAGTGCCTCATGCTGGGAACCAGGGGGCTTTTGCCCCCTGCAAAAACACCTAAATAGGAATATTTTTTTAAATGTTTAATCTGTCTTTCAAGCATTTTGTGATACAGGTACCATTGATGAATTGTCCAATATCCATTTATTTCTATATGTGTATCTCTCTCTCTCTCCCTCTCTCTCTCTCTCTCTATATATATATATATATATATATATATATATATATATATATATAAAATACACGTACACACACACACACACACACACACACACACACACACACACACATATATATATATATATATATATATATATATATATATATATATCTGTGTATAGTTTCTTAAACAAATGCTGGTAGTCCACTTTTATCCCATAGTTAACTGTCAGTCATGCCCACCTTAACAGCTTGCTTCAAGAGCAGCTGCACCCCCCCCCCCTTGCACCACCCTGGTTATGACTATGCAAGATGCTGTATATGTCATTTTCTCATCTGAAAAAATAAAACAGGAAGCTATTTTGCTCTGCCTGTTAAAATATTTACTGGTCATTTCATTTTTATTTTTAACTGATTTTGGAATGCAAGGGTTGCAGTTAAAAAAGAAGAAAATTGCTCAATTTTGGTAAAGTTTTTACTGCTGGCAATGGAATTTGTTTCATAATTAGGTACAAGTATCCTTGTGTTTTGCAGGCTCTCTGTATACTTTAATAGAGACTGTGACAGCTGTATGACTCCAACTACAGCAAGTCCCATGCCCACAGAATGGTTCTACTGACAAGATCCTTTAGTGAACCTGACTTTAACCTTGTCTTCGATGTGTGTGACTGTGAATTTAATATATCAGTTAGGCTGTGAGCAGATATACACCCATATGGTGTGCTCTGAGGTGCTGACTCTGAAAAAAAATGGAAGTTTTAGTGGAACCATTTCATAGGAATGGAACTCGCCATTTACTGAGTCAGTATGAAGTAGTATTCATATATCCCTTTGTAACTCAGAAAACAGAGGTGATCCAGAGGGCTTGAGTGAAGTCTACTATCCACCTGTGACCCAGAGGGTGATGGGACTAACAAGAACAGAGGATAAAGAATTTGTCCAGATAAAATCAGTTAAACTAACAGATCTAGGAGGTTCTATCTCTCTGATACCCTCCATATGTGAAGAATAATTAACCTTGTTGAAGTTTCCAGTAGTTTATTTAGTTAAGCAGGTAGATGGACAAGTGTTCTTGTTCTTTGTAACCCAGAGTGACCATTGGTGTTTTTTTTTCTTACTCCATTTTGTAAGCATAGACATGAGTTATGACATTTTATAATCTATTTGCATTTCTCTTGAGATTAAATCCAGATGTATGTCAAAGATATAAGACGTGCAAAAGAAATGCATGCTTAAAAGAGAAGGCTGACTTAATGATGTAGCATCCATTAAAATTTATAGCTGTGGATCATGATTTATAACATTTAAAGGGCAGTACTGGAACTTCAGTCAAGCAGTCTGTGAAAAAATGGAACTTTAAACAAGCAGTCAGCGAAAGAATGTATCTAACTAGGAGCTGATTCACATTTTCATAGTACTGCTGTCATTGACACAGATGGACAGTTCCAGTTAGCAAGAGTTGTATGAATTATGCATGTATGTTTTAGTTATCCTTCACTTAAGTCACATCTATGCAAATGGCTTTTTGTTGTTTTGTTAACCTTGGTTTATGCTGAGTGCATTAACTTGTATCCAGTGAGCCCATGGTATGCTACCATAGGGTTTCTCACTTCTCCTTGTGTCACCATGGCATTGGTATCTATAAGTCAATGGTATTTGTGGGCTATATCCACTAATTTGGAAGTAGAGGGACTTGCCCTTCCCTGCAAAAACATGTTTTAAATCTTTTCCTAATATTGTTACCCTTCATGATGCTGAAAAATGAATGAAGTATAACTCATTCTAGGGAAAATCTGTTCAGTGTACATAAGTCACTTATTTTTTACCATTTGAATAGGTGTTTTCGAAACAACCATATTCTTAACAATGTGTCATCTAATTTAGTAGTAATTAGGCTTTAAATTACTTCAAGTGACCTGTTATAGACTTGAAGAATTATATGTGCATTTACATTTTATTTTGACAAATGTCTTACCTGAGCTATGTATGTTATAATCAAATGTTTCACAATAGATATGAGATAACAAATATATATCATGTATAGTACTTCGTAGTAGAAAACTGCAGTTTACTGAAGCGGACAATAATGTAGTCATTTCAGTCAAATCAAACTTCTCACTGCATACTTGTATCTAGGATGCATACTTGTATCTAGGATATGCTAATCTTTTGTAAGAAGTGTGCATTAAGGAATAAATCGTAGTCCATTTCAGACGTGTTTTATTTGCAGTCAACATGATATTTAAATATACACTTTAAGAAACTCTTACAGTAACAATATACTTTTTCTGCTTGTCATATAACTAAAATGTGAATCATAATAAGTCCTGGCCTATTCAGCAACTGCCTTAAACATTTCAGAGTTATATTTTATCTGTTTTTACTCATCTCCTTTTATAGCCTAAGGGAAGCTAAGTAAAAGAAACATGAAAAACATTACCATATAAAAACCTACATTGAATTTGAACATAAATCCTTAAAAAAGACAGAACATTAGGCATGTGAAGTGCTATTATAATGGCATAAGGCATGCCACAAAAAAAGAGAAAGAAGTTAGTGCTGAGCTCACTTAAGCTGATACTTTGCCAACATGACATGGAGTGCTAAATAGTAAAGAAATATAACTCAAATTAATGGCATCATGAGACTGAGATAGATTTTCTTTAAAATCCCAATGTCATATCTAAACACACATTTGCAGCTGTCACTATCTGACATTTCAGTTTTATCTCACACCTGCTAGACTTGTAAATCGTGTTTTTAAACTGAAATTAAAGTTCACTATAGTACATTCCAGTTCATCAACATGTTTGTAAATTAAGATGTTAAGTCCAGGAAAGGGTTTTCCCAAATGGATATGTTCCAAAAGCAGTTCTAAAAAAGGCATTTTTTTTTAATTCAGTATCATCATTATTATTTCAAGACGGTCCAAAGAATGCTGATTTGGGCTGTCCTGGGATGAAATGGAGTCCTAACAGCACTGGTAAAATTTCTTCAGACTATCTACATGGACTCAATGGCACAAAAAGTAACAGAATTCGGACACTCACTGGGAGTGGGTGTGAAAAAGATTTCAGCTATGAGCCCGGTGCAGCTCATAATAGTGATGGTCTACACTAGCAAACAGGTCAGAGGGGACAGCTCAACAAAGCTGTTGTATGCAGATGATGTGGTTCAACAACTAGACTCTGAACAAGAACTTCAGCAAATAATTGGTGAATAGAATGAAATTTTGAATGTAGATGGAATGAGACTGAGTGCAGACAAGACAGCTGCCACATCAACAAATGGGAGAAATCAGAAGAAGCTGAACATTGAGATAGAAGGGAAAATAGTGGAATAGGTTAACAGCTTCAAGTATCAGGCAGGGTTGACTGAGGAAAAGGGAAGTCTGAATGAGAAGGCCCAGGCTATAATCAGAGTGGCTGCAGCCAACAAACACAGAGTGTCGGGGCCAGCCTGTAACAGAAGAATGCCTAAGAAGTTTAAAAGTAAGGTGCACAAAATAGTGGTCTGACCAGTAATACTATATGGTATAGAAACCTGGCAGTGAAGGCAAAACAACTGATGAAAGGGGAAGTGATGGAGATGAAGTACCTTGGATGGATGATAGAATGCACACTGTGGGGCAGACAAAGAAATGAGGACATGAGAGCAGCAGCCATGTTAGCTCCAATTGCAGAGAATGTCAAGGAGCATAGATTATTGTGTCGCATTACATATACAGGAATGCAGAAGACAATATGGTGAAAAAGATTTAGGAGAGAAGGTAATAAGGCAAGAGGAAACAAATGCATCCAGCAAAGAGATGGATATGCTGCTTGAGAGAAGACTTGCTCTAGTCAAGTGCGACAATCAAGGAAGGTAGGAGAGTGGCACTGACTCAAGAAAGATGGCAACAGTTGATGTGACACCCAACCTCATGTAGAAAATGGAAAAAGGGGGTGCTAATGATAATTTTATGAGTTATACAGTAAGCACCCCATGGCATCATGATCTCTTATACATAATTCGAACAATAAAGTCTGACAAGCCTGATTTGCAAGGGCATGGAATGCATTATCGTGGAACTTATAAACAAAGACATTGGCAACCTTCCAACACTAGACCCCACCCAGTTTGGGTTTGTGAAGGGCCGATCTTGTCTCCTGAATCTGATTGACTTCTTCGAATCAGTCTCCAGAGCTGTGGACAAGGGTAAGGCAGTCCACACACCCTATCTGGACCTCGCTAAGGCCTTTGACACAATCCCCCACTCGGGAATCATAGATAAACTTACTAAGCTGGGCAGAAATCCCTACGTCACTCGATGGGTTGCTAACTGGCTTACTGACAGAACCCAAACAGTAAAAGCAGCCGACTCCAAATCCAGCTCCAGACAAGTGACAAGTGGAGTACCTCAGGGTTCAGTCCTGGGACCACTCTTGTTTGGCATCTACTTCTCTGAAGTACAGGTCAACACTAAGGGACTCTGGCTAACAAAGTTTGCAGATGACTGCAAACTGGGAGCCATTATTGAATCCCCAAATGATGTGGATATTCTATAAAAGGGCCTTACAGAAACAGATGCCTGGTGCCAGAGCCATGGGCTCAAGCTTAATGCCAAGAAATGTATAGTTATCCCCTTTGGAAAAAAACATGTACCCGTGAATTACCACATAGGTGGCAGGACACTAAACATCAAAAGTGTGATGAGAGACTTAGGGATACAGGTGGACAGTGGTCTCACTTTCGATAACCACATTGCCACAACAGTCAGGAAATCCTTCTATGTGGCACACCTCATCACTAAGGGCTTTTCATCCAGAAAAAAGGAGGTCATTGTCCCTCTGTACTCATCCCTCATTAGACCCATTATAGAGTATAATGCCTCGTTTAGTATGTACCTCACAAGCCATCTGCAACAGCTTGAAAGGCCACAGAAATACCTCACTAAAAGAATCACAGGCCTAAAGCAGATGCCATATACTGACCATCTAAAAGAACTCCAGCAATGCTCTGTTGCATATCATCTACTCAGAAGCGATCTCTGCTTAACATACAAGGCCATGTCAAACCCTGAGCTGTTGGACATGCTCCACTTAAAGAAATCCCAATCCCTCAGAGCCACACGCTCCAGGGATCTAAACCTTGTCATCACAATGAACAAAACATGCTGGAGGGATAGGTTCCTGACCCAGAGACTCCCCATACTCTGGAATAGGCTGCCCTTACATATCAAGCAGAGCGCCTCTTTGGCCCACTTCAAAAGGAACCTTGATGATTGGATGGGAGATAGGAAATTCACCCAGGGGATCATGTCAGTCGCCCTGCTAGACAGGGGCCTGGAGAAGTAAATATTGTGGGAAGAAATATCCAGGGAATTGTTATGGCTAGGCTTGCATAGGCCCTAGGACCAATAGCCTAGTACCAACCTATGAACCTATGAACCTATAAAGTGAACTGACTGGACAGGAAAAATAGTCAACGTTTACTAATTAATGAAAAATGTTTAACTGTGAACCCACTCAAAACCCAGCAAACAAAAGGTCTCAGTGCTAGACCTAGCTATATCACTCAAAAATTCCTTTATTATCAGACTTTGATTTCTAATTATTATTCATATCTCAACAATTGTTTTAACTACAGTCAAATTGTGTTGTGCCAGAATATTAAGTACTTTATCATTTGTTTTAAGTTTTAACATAGCATTTCTTAACTTTGACTGATTATGTAACTAAACTCAGATCTGTAGACTCTGTCAGGCTTCTACTTCTGTGGTATATTGATGCAGATATTATTTGGTTGGTAAAGCAATATCACTTAGCAATCCCCATATTTTTTTTTTTTATATATAACTATAGTAGAAGGGATCCGTAGTTCATATAATGGCTAGTCTTAGAACAAATCTCACATTCTCTGATAGGTATGTACACTGTCTAATTAACTAAATGCTTAGACAGAGCAAATGAATGCAGTCTTTCACATTTGTACCTATATATGCTTCACTCCCTGGATTCAACAGTAGCTCTAAAGCAGATGAGAATCTATTCATAATCATAGAGAAATTAAAGAGTACAAGCTAGATGAGTGATACAGAAATTGCTAGCAATCAGTACATGGAAATCTTACAATGTGGCCTGCAGAGCTTTTAGGCAGTTTGTAAGAATCTTGCCAAAAGACAAACAGTAGCTCTCATTGAGTTCACCCTTAATAATACTTGGCATGCAAAGCGGCATGAGAGTGATTCAGAAAGAACAATCAGAGTACAGCTGGTACCTATAAAATATGTATTTCAAGTCTAGGGCATCACAAGCCACATATAACAATAGGTTGTGGATGCAATAATAGTGGACTGGCCCAGGGTTCAAGCAATGCGGGTAGACCTACAATACAAAGCCACCTCCAGCAGGTAGATTTTAACCGTGATCTGCTATTAATACTAAAGATGGCTTTCATTACAAAAAGCATTGACAATCACTCTTACAGCATGTTAGCCATGCCTGATGTGATTTTCTTTTACAAAACATTTAGGTGAATGATTTATTATACAACCAGGGTAACAACCATGAGGAAATCTTTATTTTTTATTTATTTATTTATTCTTTGTTTACTGGGTTAGTCAACTAGGCCTCTGATCTCTTTTAAGAGAGAACTGAGCTGTTATTTATGCTACTAGACTAAATTTGACCAGGGCATCGAGGATCTTTCCCTACTCATTTTATTAGGTGCAGTGATATTGTTTACATCCACCTGAGCTACCAGCAACTCAAGCAGAAAGGACTTCCATTTAACACATTACCTGAAGGATGACACATTCATGAGTGCACCTGCTTATGCTGAACTGCAGTGTCAGCAATCCACTAGTGTACAAATAGAGCCCTCAGCCTTTTGTAACTAAGGTGAGTGGGTTACTTGTTGCACCGCTGATACTTATGCTACAAGAACATCTACCTCACTTTTATTAACAAATCGTCTTTCGTATATAAGGTACAGTTAAAGCTGTCCTCTTTAATGAAGATCAGCAAGTTTTTTTCAGATAACATGATGTAGCTATAGTGTGTTGAGTTTATTAGATGTTCAGTCTAAAAGAGAACTTATGAGGGTAATGATCCAGCATATACGAATGTAAGCTGAGCATGACTGCACTCCCAAAACATTGAAACATGTAGAAGAAGGTCTTTCAAGTCATATTTGTATCAACTTACAACTGTAGGGCTATAAACTTGGCCAAAGCTGGAGATGGTGGGGCTTACAAAAAGTTAGATAGACGATCATCCAATGCCTATATTTAGAAAATGCAATACATGAGACAGAAACATAAGAGACAGCACAACAGGTGCCAGCACCATTTACTACAATTAACATAGGCTGGTGACGATCAGTGTTTTAATGTAACATCATTTGTTCAGCAATGCATCATGTCTTCTGGATTATTGGTATTTCCAATATACCTGGGCAGCAAGGTGGGCCCAGTTACAAGCAGGAGGTCTTAATGTAGGTATTCACCTGGATTTAGGAAATTAAACAATTAATTATTTGTTAACTGGGTAGGTAGACTGATCACAGGTCATAGTCCAGACATGGATCAAGCTCATAAATGTGTGAAAAACAACAGCATATTAACAACATAGCCGGAAATGGTTATATACAGTTGTATAGACTAGGAAGGTTTACATGCTTGTATTTCAAAAGACTACATAACAGTAAGTTAAGTAGTAACATCAGAAGGAGGCACACATGAACATACACATATAGAACACAAAGGTGTAAATATGCAAAAGAAGGTGCAAAAAGTTATGTATAAAGAGTGCTATTTGCAAAGTTTCATTTGTCCTCTGTGATCTCATGGCAATTTACTTGGTACTTCATAACACTTCTGCAATTAAGAAAAGAAAAAAAAACTGGTGTACCGTAAAACTGAGTCTCAGTGCTGGGATTTCTATTTATCAGATCTTCAGGCTAAAAATCCTGGCTATGTTTATCTAAGTTTATAGATAACTGTAAACTGGACACTGTTATTCGATCTTCTACAGACTCACATTTGCTCCAACATGGACTAGACCATGTTAATTTCTCCAAGGACAATAATCTCAGATTAAATTTGTAAAATGTACACTTCATGGTGGTAAACAAAACATTTTTCTGTACCCTATATGACCTCTGGTTATGACTGACTGTTAATAAAAGATTTAGTCACTTTTGTTGATAATTTCTTTGCTTTGACCATCATGTCTCTGCAGTAGTTTGGAAAGCTTTCTGCCTATCTCATGTCATTTTCAAAGGCATCTCTTACTGATCAATAGTAGTCTTAATTCCCTTTTAATCATACCTAATCACACCCATTAGTATACCTCCAACTATCTACATGTTTGCAGAATTTCCAGATTTTTCCCTCATATTTTTGGTCTGTTCCAGATACAAATTGCAGTTTCCTGGCAATTCATTGATGACTGAAATCATTAAATAATAACAAATATTTGAGATTTAGAATTCGAACCACTGAGAAAATGCATGCTAATGCAGAACTTGTTATTCTATCATCTTTCTGGGTTTATAAGAGCAATATTTAAAAAATGTCTATATTTTGAGAATTTGCCCAGTGTTGTTGACTGCATTGCATGTTAAGGGAGGGCCACTTTGTGGTTCATCTTAAGTTAAACGAGTTCAAGTGAGGTTCCAATAGGCCATGTTTGGTGGTGTTTACTAGGCATCCAAGTCATTTTTCTCTATCCACTTAGTAGTGTTTTTGGTAATTGGCAGGATACTTACAGCATGTTCCTGTTATTTTAGGGGGACCAAAAGGTTCAGGTATTGCAGCACACTGATGACTGATTCTAGGGTAAAGTTGACACTGAATCTATGTGTTAGTATATTAGCTACGTCTTCTGGGTCAGAGTAGTTGGTACTATTTCAAATCAGTACACTGTTTAGTTTAATTCTTATGATTTATAATTATGCTTGTATTTTGATACTAGTCTTATTTAATGTTTGATTTTAGTCTTCACGATGGTAACTTTTATCTCCATGTCAAATCATATTAATACAGTGTTTACATGGGGTGATTTGCATTTCTTGTAGGACTCTAGAAATTTTTTTCTCTTGTTATAGAGTTTATTTATACCAGTGGACCACCCACATAGTTTGCCTTTGAATATATAATTGTATTTGGCTCTGTTAGGAGCAGCTGAAGCTAAACACTTTGCATAGCTAGGTGGGAATATAATTATTCTGTATATTAAACAGCTGAGACTGCATCAGAGCTAGTGATATTAAAAGTACATTTTGGGAATTTATTACAGAATTTGAGCAGGTTTGTACATCTGAAACCCTTAAATTCAGCTTTTTTTTTTTTTTTTTTTTTGGCAGGGGCTTGTTTTTTGAGACTTTAAAGGAAAGGTGAGACTTAACCAGGAACAGAGATAACACAAACTGGTGCAAGTGGAAAGGCAATGCTGGTTCAAGCATATAGAGTGTTATGCACGCTACTTGGCATTGGTCTGGGAATTTATTTCTAATAGTTCTAGGAGTCACTGGGCATATGCAGCTTTAGAAGTGTTAGTGCAAAAGTCTAATGAGTGACAGTAGGAATCATCCATCACAGAGGAAATTTTCATTTCAGGTAGCTGATTGAGTACATTAAGGAGTCTTTCATGATCATCTGATTACATGGAGGACGTCTTATAGCAAGCTATAAGAAAATAAAAAAGACAGCTGAGTGCACAAGTCCCATGATTAAAAAGTGTCCAATCCTGGTAGGTGCACAGGTGCCAGGACTGAAAATAATGACAGTGTAGAATCCTCAACATTCCTACAAGGGGACTAGACCAGGCTCAGGGGGAGGATGGCCCACTTGTTGTAGAAGGAAATAGCAATCCACAAAAACACACAAAAATTGACAAGCCAAAAAAGAGCCATAAAGATGACAGAGTGGACTACTGAGAATATGAAAGAAATTATGCATTGTTACTATTATGCAAGCCCAGAATTTCCAGGTGGAAGATATTCAAAAAGATTAACAGAGAAATTAGAGGAAAGAAAAATACTTGCACAATAAAAACTGAAAAGCTTCAAATGCAAATGTATGCTCATTAATACAACAGCTTAATGAAGGCAACAAAACCAAGAGAGTTTCTAAAGGTATAAAAAAGAAACATGGACATAGGAAAGAGAGAGATCTTGTGTGGTATAATACTTATGCAAAAGAGAAAGCCAAACTAATCAATACAAAAAAGAAGCTCCAAAGATATCTGAAAAGAAATACAGACAAAGGCATTGAGGCAATTTCACAATACAAAAAATAATTTCACAAAGGGTCAATGTAGAACAGAAGACTGATAATGGAAAAGTTAAACAAATAGAAGTTGAAGTTACAGAATTCTTGCTAACTGAAGGATTTAGTGTAGAAAGTCTAACCCAAGTCATGTCTCTGGATGATGGAACAAAGAGCTCTCAAAATAAGGAGAAACAAGTAGAGTAGGAGACACCTGAAGAAGAAATATGGACTATGGAATGAAAGAGAGATTTAATAAGGTGCAATATTTATGCAAAGGAGAAAGCAAAACTAATCAATACAAACAAGCATCACTAAAGATATTTGAAGAGAAATATAGGCAAAGACATTCAGATATGGAAAAGTTTACAATACAAAAAAATAAGAAAACAAATGGAGAAAGTAGCAAAGAGAATTATTAATGCAGATGCTAAAGAAATAGAAACTGAAGTTGTGGATTACCTGTGAAATGAAGGATTTAGTGTAGAAAATCCAACTCTGATAACATCAAAGCATGATAGAATAGTGAGTCCTCAAATCAAGTAAAACAGGTGGAACTAGAATCATCTGATCAGTTGCCACATAAAGATATCATGGAGCCTTCGGTAGGAAACCAGTACAAAAGCTCAGTTGGAGTTACACAGCAAGGGAAGGAACAGGAAACTGTGCCAACTCTGACTCAGTCAATATTTTGGAGTAATATGCCAGCGAGTTCACATATGCAGTTGAAGATAATATACCACAGAAAGATGTTCTGGAACTTTCTGTAGAATGCCTGCAGGAAATGAAGAACAAAGAATATGCCTTCAGTTTAGAAGAAAAATATCTAAGGGAAGTGTTACTTGATGCTATCTTAAGACTGATGAAAGACAAAGATTACAGCAAGTCAGTAAGACCCAACATGTTAAAACAAACAAATACAGTATTCAAGACTACTAACATAAATTCATGTGACATAACATAAGTAAATAGGCTATATTACTGTGCAGCTAAGTTAATAATAGATAAATTCTTTCTACAAAAATATAGGGCAGTAAGGTAAAGAGGGAAAAAATCAAATACCATTGTAGAAATATTGACAATAGAAAAACTATAAAGCAATTAAGACAAGAAGTATCACTGTTAGAAGTGTACAGAAGAGAAAACAGATCAACAAAAATTATTACAAAAGTGCACATGACAAAAGCAATGCCCAGTATTAGAACAGGCAAAGATCTATTACACAATATTGCAAAGAATAGAATATAGATATCAGCACAAGCAGAAACAACTGAAAGATATGCAGATACATATAAAGAAACTGTGCAAAATAAGCAATTTGTTAATGACCCAATTTTTATAGAGAATTGGGTAACAATGTAAAAGGAATAGAATTACCCCCCCCCCAAAAAAATAGCACATTTTTGAAGAAATATCTATAAATATCGTATGGAACATAATAAAGATGCTGAATGGGGTCAAAAAGGAAAACACCAACAAGTAAAAACCAAAAGTCACCAGAAGAATCTCCGACTCCACCAATAATTTGAATAAAATGTATTGTGTAAGCGCTTTCATTCAATACACTTTAAATAAACTTCTTCAGACCCTAAGACATATGAAGAAGTTTATTTAAAGTGTAGTGAACGAAAGCGCTTACAAAATGAATTTTATTCGAAAGATGCTGAATGAATAGAAGTCATGAAAGAAACAGCAAAAAATTCAAATGTACAGGATATGAAATGGGATGAAGTAATGGCCAGAGAATTTGAAACAAAACTAAGAAAAGCCTCTAAATGGAAAACAGCAGGCCCAGATGCAGTGCCTGATTTTGGCTAAAAGCATTAACATCTTTACATGAAGATTTATCCCTGGGTAAAAACTACTTATATGCATACCCCAACAGACACCAACCTGCATAATGACAGGAAAAATTATATTCCTCCTTAAGAGTGAACCTACAAGCTGTCCTAAAAACTGTAGACCAATAATGTGCCTTCTGACAATATATAAACTATACACTGGAATTTATGCCAACAAAGTTTATAGTTATTTAGATAAAAACATAGTCATGGCAAACTTAATCATGGCAATAGAACAAAAGGGTAACAAAAGAAAGTAATATGGACCAAAGGATTAATTGCTGTTAGATAAAAGTCATAATGAAGAATTGTAAAAAGGGGAAGATCTAAGTATGGTGTGGATAGATTACAAAAAAAAAACATCTAACAACATCTCTCATTCATAGATAAAGGAGTGCATACAGATGTATAAAATGTACCCTACATTGATCAATTACATTACAGCGACCATGAAACAGTGGCAAACCACTTAACAGCTAATTTGTGATAAAGGACAAGGATAAAAATTCAAAGGGAGATTTTCCAGTGTGATTCTTTGTCACTGCTGCTCTTCTGTCTTGTGCTTAACCCATTAAGCTGTCTACTTAATAGATTAAGTCATGGTTACAATTTAGCTCCCAGAAAACAACATAGTGAAAAGACTTCTCATCTTCTTTCTGCGGATGATTTAAAAGTGTATACTTCATAAGATGAGAAGCTGAAAGCACAACTGAGAGTTATCAAAACTTTTTCAGGTGATATAAGAATGCCACGTGGCCTTGATCAATGTGCAAAAGTAACATGTAAAGCAGGAAAGCTGCAGCACAATGAAAATATCAGTCTGGAACTGAAATGTGATAGAAAGGAACTTGAGCAAGAGGGTTTGTATAAATATTTGGAAAGTGATGAAGGCTCAATAAATGTGAATAAAACCCACTATGAAATAGTTTAGAAAACTAAAATTAATACTGAAAACAACACTGATATCTAGGAACAAAGCCCAAGCCATAAACCAATTTGTTCTTCCTATTCTAGCTTACAGTTTTAGTTGAATGACTGGCCCAAAAAGGTATTTGATCAGTTGGACAGGAAAATAAGAAACGTACTTTATGCTTATCAAATGATGTATAAAAATCTGTGTATACCAAGATTATGTATTCCTCATTCTGAAGGAGGTATGGGCCTCTTCAAAATTGATTACATGTATAGATCTGCAGTCATAGGACTGCATACATATATGTTGACCTCATCAAATCCAAACATAATGAAAGTTTTGAAACACAAAGAGAACAACTCTAAAATGACTTTCTTGCTCAGTTTAGCAGAATCATATCAGTATCAAGTGGAATGCAAACCAAACCAGTTGCTAAAAATCAGGCAGCAAGTGGATATACCAAAAAAAAAAGAATATAAAGATAAGGGTCGGATGAGATGGCAAGAAATGTGGAAAAGGCATAACTGTAGCTGCAAGTATAGAAAATGCTTGGAACAACCTCGTGTTAATCAATATCTGATGCAGGAACGGTTATGGTGAGGTGAATTTAAATCAAAAGATAAAAAAGTTTTATTTCGATTGCCATTTTCTAGTAATTGCTTTTTTGGTAGCTACCATAGTTAGAGACAGCAAGGCATTACCATGTCTAGGCAATTCTGATTCTGTATCATCTAATTCTGTATCATAGCTCAGAAAAATCATCTCCCTCATCATACCAATCAGCTCACCCATCATCTCCGACAGTGCATCCTGCAGGGAATCCTTAAGTTCCACCAACTCACTGCACTTCCAGATAATTTGTTCTCAAATACCTCTTTCTTCCCCTTCACATCTCCAACATTTTCTATCTACCTGAGGAAAAATTATCTGTAGTCTACTTAGAGTATAAAAATATCTATGTAAACATCTCCAAGCAAAAATCATAAATCTTCTAGATTTTGTTGCAAATTTGGGTGATATACATATATTCTTCCATTGTGAATTGTGAATTGCTTATCCAATTTATCTTCCCAATTATTTCTAACCTCCTCTGATTCTTATAGTTATGCAATATTTTATATGCTCTACTAATTATTCCTTTTTTAATGGCAGCTTCTGTTCTAAATTCTATTAAAGGAATTGTGGGAGCAATACATACAGGGGAGGAATGAGGTTGAAAAGAAGGCAAGACTTAAACGAGCTATGTAATTTTTTTTTGTTCAAATAATTTTATTATTTTTTCAGACAAAATAATATTAATCTTTTACATTTCAACGAAGAACAAATTGAAATGAACTATTTACAATATATACAGATGGCCTCAAACCAATTATAGAAAAAAAGGAAAAACAATCTTAAATATGCAAAGAAAGTTACACATTTCTTTAAAATGTGTTTTGCTTCTTTTCTGCTTATGAAGGTAACATTGTGTCCATTTTCAGAGTCTCAGTGAGGGAGAGAACTTTCTCCCAAGGATTATTAATCTATTTCCCAGGAAAGATTTTCGTTTCCTTGACTCTGATTTCCAACAGTGCTACATCTTTCAATAGAATTATGACATCATGAAAGGTTGGATAAGAAGATTTCCATTTCTTTGTGATGCATTTCTTAGTAACTGCCAATGTAGTCCAAAGAAGATAAAGGTCTTTTTTTTTTCATAACAGCTGTTTCATTTATATTCAGAAGAATTAGTGACTTTGACAAAATAAAGGAATCTGAAAATATGGCTTGTAGAAATTCACCATGTCTTCCCAGAATTTCTTAATGTGGGTACATTCATACATAATATGAGACCAATCAGCATTACATTTTGAAGAACATCTCCAACAATTTATATCATTAGAATTATTGAATCTAGCAATTTTGTTAGGTGTATAGAAAGCTCTATGCAGAAACTTCCATGAAAAAAATTTCCAATATTGTATATTGGAGGTTAATTTAATAGAATACAATAAACTAGATTTGATCTCATTTGATAGCAATAACGGATGTTCTTTAGTGATAAAATTCCAAAACTTCTGATTAGGACTGGATTTGTAATTAATAATAATTTTATATAATTTTGAAGTTAAATGTGTCCAGTTAAAGTCCCTATATATTACTTCATGTAAGAAAAATAAAAGTTCAGGTATGGATTTGCAGGAAGAACTGTCTATTGTTCTACATAAATCTTGTGCATAGGGTAATAGACTGTTAAGAGCTAACCAGTCTGAGTTTGACAAATCAAATGTGTTAATCAACTCACTTACATCCATGACTATCAAATTTCCTATACAGTTGTATCAGCACGTAAAACTTTTTGTTTCCCATGTATTAAGAGTATTTATAGGTATATTACTGACAAAGTTTTTTTGTAATTTTAAAGGGAATTAATGACTGAAACCATAGCTTGATATCAATAGTATTGTTTACAAAATATTGGAAAGTATTGTAAATATAATTTATATAGTTTAGATTGGTGAGTTTAGTAGAATTATATTGCAAATTAATACAGATAACATGCCAGTGTTTATTAGTTTGTTCATTTAATTGTGTTTGTTAATTGTGTTTGTTAATTTGCTTTCTTTTATGAATATAGCAGTATGTAAAGTTTTCCATGTGGAAGAGAATTTTGTGTTTAACCAATTTATTACTGTTTTGAAAATGGATGCTTTAATATACGATTCTAAATCAGGAAAGTTAATTCCTCCCATTTTCCAAGGCCTAATATGATTTAAAAAGCAATTCTATTCTTTTTTGGGTACCAAAGAAATTTTATAAGGATTTTATTTAATTCTTTTAAGAGCTTTTTACTGGGAATTATAGGAATAGCTCGAGCAATGTGATTTACTTTTGGGAGTAAAACCATCTTTATTAACTGCAACCTATCTTCAAAAGTTAAGTACAATTTATTCCA
Source organism: Protopterus annectens (assembly GCF_019279795.1). NCBI lineage: Eukaryota > Metazoa > Chordata > Ceratodontiformes > Protopteridae > Protopterus > Protopterus annectens. Next base: position 219,242,420 of record NC_056742.1, on the reverse strand, counting down.
TTTCCCAACTAGTGATTTTAGAGTATTCATAATATTATTATAGTTAGTAGATAGTTAGTTCAAAATTTTCACACAAAATAATCCCCAGATAATTTAGAGAGAAAACCTGTTTCCTAATTATTTGGTTTATGTTAGTATTAGATATTGCAGAGCCACAAATGAAAACAGCATCCACAGGAATCAAGCAAGACGTAACAATTCCAAAAATTCCAATGGTTAAGGATAAAAAGTAAAATGCGGACTAATATCACAGCCCAGTTTTATTAAAAGTAAGCGCTTTCACCATTCGGCTTCATCAGACAATAGTAAAATAATTAACAGTCTTTTAAATAGTCTACTAACGCATCTCATTGGTTATAAATGTAGAAACGTCACTGAACAATGTACATACAAATAATCTAAAACATTTATGTATTAAAACAGATGCATGCAAAGACTGTTATCAGAAATACAACATATAACCTTGCTTAATAGCTAAAAAAGAGACATATATCTATTACGATCAAATACTGCAAATGAATCTTAAAAACGTTGCAGAATAAGCTAAACATGAAGGCAACTGAGCATAAAAACATAAGTAAATAAATACCTAACACAAACATTAAAAGACCATCAGAAATAAATAAATCAATACAAAAGCTTCATATAAATCTGATGGGATATTGAAGCATCAAAAAATCAAAAACATAAATTATAAACAGAATAATATATTATATATTTTACATCTTTATTTGAAACATGGCAGAGTAGCATGAAAAAACACTATTAATGATAGTCAATGGGGTGCCATTAAGTGATAACTTTAACCCTTCTTTTTCGTAATATAGGTTTGAGAGAAGCTTTACCGTTAAGTCCAGGTTCCCTATCGGCTTGGCACCTAATAATCCATCTCAATTCATTTTCCTCGGTTAGGGTCTCAATATCACCTCCCCATGAATTACAACTAATAACTTGTATAACTAAAGACATAAAAGTGTGGCTAGGACCTTTGTCCTTATTATGCTTAGCTAAAGCATTCGTGTGGGAACCCACACAAATATGATACACATGTTCTCTTATGCGTTCCCTGAGCTTTCTATTGGTTTTTCCTATGTAGAAAGACTCACAGGAAACACACTTGGCCAAATATACTACATTCTCACTCTGACAATTCGTATCAGTGTGAAAAGAGTACATATCGCCAGTAACTGGATGGATGAAAGAGACACTTTCATCTATATAAACACACTGTTTACATTTCCTACAGGGCAAGGTGTTAACTGTGTTAGAAAAAATTTCAGTAAGGGACTTGTTCAATCTACGTTGACAAAGAATTTGCTTCAAATTCTTCCTATTTTTGAAAACATACCTTGGTTTCAATCCTACTATTTTGCTAATATGTTCATCTAGTAATAATACATCCCAGTGCTTAGCAAATACTTCTTTAACCTTTGCTATATCAGAAGTGTAAAACAGTGGCACTTTAAACAGTGCAGCATTATCAGGTCTCTTCTCCTTATTCTCCATTGAAATACCTTCAGAAAAATAAGGTTTCGCTTTTGTAGTTCTAAGAGCATGTGTAATGTTAATGGCTGCATCGACCTCATATGGTCTATAGCGTCTATCAAGTAACCTTTCCTTAAGGTTCGCAATTTCTATGGTATAACCCTCGTGGGTGGGATTAAGTCTGGAGGCCCTTATGGCCTGACCCCTTGGTGGTAGCATTGTTGCCTCACAGTAAGACGCTGTCTGGTTCGATTCTCAGCTAGAGTGTCTTCTGCGTGGAGACATGCGTGAATGGGCATACCTTTGTTGAAGGTGATGCATCAGGGCTGGTAACTTGGCACATAAAATTCAACTACCAATCATTAGCGGACTGGAGATCTGCTGTGGTGACCCCTAACCAGGAAAAGCCGAAAGACACAAACAAACAAACATTAAGCAGTGAAATTGGTCTATATGAACTGTATATGTTGGGATTCTTGTTTTCCTTTAATATAGGAGTGATCAATGAATATCTCCATGAAGGTGGAACTGTGCCTTGTAAATAAGCTTCATTTAGTGCTTTTTGCATAATTATTATGACAGAAGCTGGAAATAATTTGTAAATTTCTATAATGATTCCATCTATACGTGGAGATTTGTTATTTTTACTTTCTTTAATTTTTCCATTAATTTCTTGGAGAGTAATTTGTTTTTGAATATTTATGGATAAGCTTTCTGGTATTTTGTTTAAATTTAAGGAATCCAAATGTAAGTCTAAGTTGTTATGATATGAATCATTATTATTATTATAGTGTTTTGTAAAATTAAATTTAAATGCTTCCAGTATATCACTTAAATCTGAGCCCTTTTTATTGTTTTTCCCTTCATGAATTATATTTGTGATATTATTTTCAGTGGAACATCTTTTTAATCTCATTGCAAGGTTATGTATATATTTGGGGGAGAAAGTGAAATAATTTAGTTTTAATTTTTCCAAAGCCAAATTGGTTTTGTGTGTTAAGATATCATTATATTTTTTATTTAATTCCCCAATTTCTTTTCTTTTTTTTTTTTTTTTTTTTTGCAACTGGATCCGTCACATCCTTGGAGTTAATTTCTATGATTTGTTTTTGAATATTGACTAATTCTGATTCCCATTCCTTTGTTTTATTATTACACAAAAAAATAATTTGCCATAAAGATATGCCTTTAGGGAATCCCATACAATAACCATATTTATATCACTAGTATAATTTGTATATAGGAAGTATTGTATTTCTGAGTCCAACCATGGTTTAAACTGTTTTAATTTAGTAAAATATGCCAAGATTCTTTTGGTAAAAGTCAATCTCTTAAAATCTGTTTGAAATTTAAGAATGAGAGAGTTATGGTCAGATAAAGGGCAGGGGATTATAGAATGATATATTTCCGTTTTTATATCTTGGGATACAAATATTTTATAACTTTGTGTTTGGGTATTGAATCTATGATCACTATGAGAAAATAATGAATTATCTTTCTTAAGACTAAATGAGCCTAATAATTGCAAATTATCTACCTATTTTTCTCCCTGTAAAAGTAATCCGGAAAGGTCTTTTATTAGTAGTCTCCAAACTATCTAAAATGCAGTTAAAATCCCCTCCCCAAAATTAATTTACTCTTCGAAGTCTTATTGATGAGATCTATATGCTTTTTAACTGTTCCTACACCCATACCAGGAAACCAATATAAGTTCACCAAAGTCCAAATTCTGTTACTAAATCTTATTATTACAATTAATAAAAGACCATCTTTATCTTCATAGTTATAAATAACTTGAGGATTGGTGACATTTTCCGCCATACTATTAATACGCCTCTGTTTTTTTTACTATATGATGAAATAGATAGCTTTAGAAATTCACTTGGGTTCCAATTAAAAATATCATTAACTTTAAAGTGAGTTTCCTGCAAAAATACCACTTGTGCTTTATTTAATTTTAGATGTTTAGGTAAGTTGGATAATTTCCTCGGGTTATATAGTAACACTAAGCTCCTCTAATTATTTACTATTGAAGAGTATTTGGGTTGCATATAATGACAAGTTATTTTATTATTTAATTGCTGTGTAACTTTTATACATATATTAAATCTAATAAATAGATTATTAATTCCTTTGGAACTATACAATTTAGAGCTGAAAGGAGGCCAAAAAGATAAGCAAACGTGTACAATAAATAATCTCATACATGTGTACAAAGAGAAGGTTAAAGTAACCTTTTAACAAACATGGAATGAAGAACATTCCCAATCTGACAGATCTAAAGAGATCAGTCAGATTAACCCTCATTACAAAAAATAAACCAAACTATAATGAAAGTTTAGAGACTCCATTATATATTACTCTGGAGAATGTGTAGTAAATTATTTCCAAGCATAAACAACTGTTTTAACCAATAACTCACACGAATAAATGATCATTATGAAAAAAAAACGCTTACTATAGACTTCTAACTATAAATGTTATCATAGTTAACATTTGTATGTGATAAACCTAGTACACAATTACATATTTGACAAACATTTGAATAGTACAGCTAGAATATCATGAAAAGGGGTTAAGATAATCCTGTTTCCTTCTATCACTAGTGAAACACTATATACCAATCATTTCATTCAATATCTGTCTTATAGTGTATACTATAGTCTGTGTTGTGAGATATATATTAACAATAGTATCAGCTTTAGGCCCGGGATTCTACTAATTATTGTGGTATTTTTACTTTTATTATTTTTCTTTTCCCTTCTATTGAAGAAGTAATAACAGTTTAATACTAGTCAATACTATTGTGCAATACCTTCCCTTACCTTATCCAGCATAATGTTGATTCTTCAGTATTATCTACAGACAAAGCTTATTATCTACAGGCAAAGCTTATTAATCATGTTCATTTAAGATATATATATATATATATATATATATATATATATATATATATATATATATATTTATGACAATTAGTAAGAATATTTACTTATTACCACAACCAGATCCAAATTAGGAGTAATGCTTTTTTTGCAAAGCCTTCTTCCACTGGAATGTTTTGTCTCCTTTACTCAAAATTATGTGTCACATAAATGTGTTTTTTATAGTATCTCCTTTTCAGTGGGAATAATTTGAAAATGATCTCTTCAACTGTCTATATGTCTTTCCAGAACAGTAGCGTGCAAGTGCTTTTCACCCAGTTCTTTACTTTCTGCAGTACGACTAGTGAAAGAAACAACAGTTTAATCGCTCTTCCCCTAAACTGTGGATCAATCTATTTCTAGAATATCTACATTCACTCAAGTGAAGTAGTTTCACAACAGAAAACCTGATGGTCTGTGTATAAAGAAACCCCCTAATGTATGTGATTGATACTAGAGCATCGCTGTATAAGAGAATTTGCATGAAAAAGAAATGCACAACATACTTATTACATTACACTGTACTGCAAATAGAGAGATATTGTGTCATTAATTTAGAGTGAACTTTAATCAGCTTAATGCAAGTGATAAAATGTTAGAATTTCATTATAATATAAACAAGAGTCACAGAGTCATGGTATATAGGCATACTATATTTAAATAGAAAATTCAGTGCATTTTAATTCTGCATTGCATTAATGAAGCATTGATCAATAGACTGGACATTAAATGATGTCACCCATTGAAAAGAATGTAAGATAGCCACTCTTTCAAATTCTTATAATAGTGACTTTTCAACACAGTCTGTTCTCTAAATGGGTAAATATATCATGGAATATGCAGCCCATCTACTTAGAATGATTAGTGAAAAATAAGTAACATACATAAAACATTCTCAGCTATGCACTCTACATCTGCAAAGCCAACATTATAGCATATTACTTCAGATATAAATTTTGTCATAGTGCATGCCACAATAAAAAAATGAGTACTAGCTAATACCTAACACACCCTTTCCCACATTAACATGTTGTTGTTTCCTTATTCATCACAATTCATTCTTTGCTACTTAACTGGCTATGGTAACAGAGAGCGGTGATATTTTACTTTAAGGCCCCACCTTGTGTTTTGCGCAGAAGTGGGTATGTCGTGGATGATTGATGACCAGGTCTGCATATGTAATGAGCCATGAATGACATGGCATTCTAATCAGCTGTTGGGAAGTAAAATATCCCCTTTAAATTTAGTAATGTAAAAGTAAAACATCACCGTCAGTTTAGCAGCTAGAGTTGAGAAATAAATCGACTTATTTTGATAGACAATTTTTATAGTGTTTTTGTAAGATGTAGATGTTATTAAATGAAGAACATCTTCAGGCTCAACAAACAAAACACCTTTTCCTATAGTTAATCTAGTAGCAAATGGGAGAAAGTATAAGAAACGTCCATGCCCATAATAGAAAGTAATTGATTTTGGTCCTGTTTTTTTACTAGATGAACAACTGGTCAGGCCAAATGCCCAAGCATTTAAAATATGTTCATACAGGGGATAGACATATGGCCTTTTCAATACAGGCAAGAAACGTAGAGTTTAGCAATCATTAGACTTATCATTCTTTAGTATGACAATCATTTGACTTATTCTTTAGCATGTTGCATTATAATTAGCTTCCATTCGGCATGGTTATTATGCCATCTTGTCACGGTGAAGAATGCTATATGTGTCCAGAGCACACCTTTAAATATTCATTACATCAGATGGAAATATCATTCATATTTCACTAGAAAGGCTTATCCTTTTTCATTCTAAATACGCATAACCAAAACTGTTGGGAGAGGAGGGACAATGAGGTGTGGTTAAATTCAGCATTGAGCTGTACCAAAGCCCTTAATGGCAGAGTAGCAAATTTAAAAAAATGTGCAAATTGTGCCCAAGTAACTTACTATTGTTCCCTGGAACTATATTTTGGGACTCTGAAAGGAGAATAACATTTTTTTTTATACAGACACCAAATGTAAGGTGTGATATGATTATATAATTGCTAATTAAAGTTAAATAATTCATCTTTGCTCTCTATGTCTACAGCAGATGTATATACATTGTTTGTTTTAAGTTGTTTGTCTGAAATCCCTAGCTGAATTATTTGAACATAAAGACCAGCTAATGTATGTGCAAACAAATAATTTTACTCCAAATACACTTGTCTTCCATAGAATTTCCTTACTTCATAGCATTTAAATCATTTTACATTAAATCAAAATTAAACACTTTTAAAGATCTACAGTCTCTTTAAGGAAATGAGGAAGTGTCTAGGGGCACATACAGTTGCGTCGTTAACATGTATTCCTTCGAACTTGTATAAAAAGTTATGTTGTACAGGATAAGATTCCCTCAATATTTAATATGATAATCACTAATTTCACAGAAAGAGAGTTTGGATTACACAAAACGTTATGCAGAAACTGGATTCCTATGAAACAAGCAGAAGACAGCTAGTAATTGAATTTTACCATTAGACATCATTGTTGCCTTTTTATACACTTTGAATTGTTATTAAGCCATTTAGTGACATGAGTTAACTAAAAGGAGATGCTTAAAAACTGAAGGGGATATTTCCCCTGAGTGAATGAATGAAACAAGCATTCTGTGAACAAATAATGCGATGAGTGAGTTTGTATGCTTGTGAGTTGAACAGAAAGGTTGTTCACAAAACTTGAGCACAGGAAAGACATTTTTTTAAAAAAATAGTTTAACTGAAAAATCAGGACTGCGCTTGATATAGTGGTGCCATGGAAACTATATATCATCACATTTAATCAAAAATCTTGTTTCATTACAAAAAACAAATAAATATCTGGTTGAAACTCAAATGTCATTTAGCAAAAAATACTTAATGAAAGCAAAGACATCCTATGTGAATTTATTATTACATTTCAATGTACAGGAAGTGCTATCTGGTCTCTTCCCCATACATCGTTTTTTACACTTTCCCTTCCCAGATTGGTGAGAAATAGCAATGTCAGTTAATTATTATTATCAGTCTATTATGTAAAAGATAACCAGTGAACCTAAAGTATATAAAAATGACAATAGTTAAAGTAAATTTGTAACATACTCGAGTATATAGACAATACATATTTTGTTACCTTTAGCAAGAATTTTTAGTTTTAGTTGATTCTTTGAGAGCAGCAGCTGAAACAATACTTTTTATATCAGTTCTTTGTTTTTTTTTCTTCACATCAGTCCAAGTATTTTTCTCAGAGGTTCTTTTCATTGAAGTAGTAGAAGACCAATCCATGTCCTCTGGAACTGTCATTATGTTGTTGTTTTTGATGAAATTAATTGCTTCCTCAATGTCATTAAATGACCTCATTTCATTTGAAAAAAAAAATCCTTATTTTTGCAGGGTATGCCAGTTGTGCTTTTATTTTGTTTTGTTTGAGTAACTTCACAAGTGGCCAAGCTTTTTTTCTCAATTCTAAAACTCTGGAGGAGTAGTCATTATCAAATCCGATTAGAGACTGTTTGTACTTCAGTGGTGATTTCCTCCAAGCACATTTAAGAACTAGTTATTTGTCAAGATAAGAAATACATTTTACTACAATAGATCTGGGTGTGAATGTTGAAGATGCAGGAATGGGTTTCCCAAAAGCTCTATGGGCTCTTTCTGTACCATATGAAAATCCTTCTTTTAGATCTAGGAAGTCAGGTAACCATGAATTAAGAAATGATATAATGTCCTCACCTTCAATCTTCTCGGTTAACCCAAAGATTCTTACATTAGATCTCCGTTCTCTGTTTTCCAAATCATCAATCTTGTTGGTAAGCCACTTATTCTGTTGCAGTAGAAATTCACTCTGGATTTCCTCCTTTCTAAGCCTTCCATCTATATCAGACAGAGACTCTTCGATGTTTAATATTTTAGTTTGATGTTACTGTAGTAACTCTTTAAAGGTTTCAGTTTGGTTATGACAACTTTCTGTTAACTTTTCTAAGTTGTCCTTAAAACTGTCCATTTTCAAAGATAACTCTTGTAAAGTGGAAGATAACTGTATCTCTTTCCTCAGGGTAGATTCAGCATGAAAATTCTTTGAAGCACTCATTTTCCCAAATCAGTTCTAAACTCCAGATATTTCTGACAGGAAATTTTTGATGAATATATTCCAAAGTTAGTATATTGGTAGCAAAGATGTTAAAGAATGTTATTTTACAGTTTCTCTAGAATAAATTCATTATTTTCCTGTTATTTGAAGTAGATTTATGGAGCTCTAAAAAGTGCTGCCTTCAAACTGCCATCTAGGCTCCTATTAAGCTATGTAATGTTTGACTGAAAATGATTGGGTAGATTATATGTGATGTAAAATGGTTGCAACTGGAAGTTTATCAGTATGGTTTGTGATGCAAAATGCTTGCAACTAGGATTGCGTTGGTGTGATTTGTTTCAATTTATATAAATGTATGATTACTTATGTGATAAGTGATGGTTTAATAAAGATGTTTGTTGTTTAAAAAAAGGGGCAGGAATTGAATAATTTATGTAATGTAGCTTATTTTATATGATGTATAGCAATATATGTGAAGCATAATGTTTGTTATTTTAACTTGTTGATACAGTCTGATTACTTTTATATAAATGTAAACATGCCAGTGTCACAAATGATAACTCAATAAAGGTGTTTAAATAAAAGATGAAAAGTTAATATTGGTGGCCCAGGACAGTGGATTAAGTACACATTAATTTATAAAATTTATTGAGCATGTGAGAGAAACAGATAAATGCAGGTTCTGTAAAACAGAACTGGACACAGTTGCACACCTTGTTGCTTGATGTTATATACTAATGGCATAGGGCCTTTATACTGAAAGGCAAAATAATGTGGCAAGACTGTTGTATTGGGGATTGTGCAAACATTACAATATTGAAATAGCTGAGAATCATTGAAAACATAAGCCACAAAGCATTATAGAGGATGATGAAGTTTATATCACATGAGATCACCTATTACTGTCAGTTCAAAAATAAATGTAAGAAAACCAGATACAGTAGCCCAAGAAATGTCAAAAGTAGCATTGATCACTGAAATTGCTGTAACCAGTGATTACAGTGTCTTATGTAGAGAGAGATGCAAATTAATAAAATACAGGATTTGTAGGCAGAAGGCAATATTCAAGAAGGATACCCAATCAATTCCAATACTAGTAGGATCAATGGGTCTCATAAAAAAAAGAATTTGGAGTCTTATTTGGATATGCTACCGATACATGTAACTTCATATGAATTGCCGCAAATGTCAATTCCAGGCACTTTGCTGCAAAGAGCACTTCTGGGTAACCTCAAAGATCGAAGCAATACTAATTTCACAACCTGCAATCATACTTTGACTTAGGAATGGGGTTCATTGCCGTTGTAATATTAGAAACCCCAAAAACTTGGATAAATTAAACATTGACAGGCTATAAACTTTTAATTTGTTTTGCACAGGGTAAGCTGGAGCACAATGAATTCAGTTTCCGGGCCTATTAGAATTTGTCTAAAGGTGATGGAGTCTTTGAGAAATATGGAACTGCCGCAGCAGTATAGATCAGGAATTGCATGTTACATGCAAAACTCAGAAAACACAAGTATGATAGGGGTGTTATCTCTACACTGAAACAAATTTTAGTGACCGCACATCTATTCATGTGTTCATGTTACAGGAAAGTTGCAAGATCTGGCAATTCATTATTATTAAGAATTCTGGGACTGAGAAGAACAAGTCAACCTTTTCAAATCAAGTCAGGCTGTCAACTATTACATCCCTGGCTAACATATACTGGGCTAACTCAACCCCCTTGTATGAAACCAACTAGTTAATCAGTTGGGAAAGCCAAGTATCTTTTCATTACATGTGGGCATCATTCTCAGTGAAGTTGGATTCTCTACATGATGGGGTCTTGCCTGCATTTCACAAATTCATAGTCAGATCCAGTATACTTCTTTGCATGTCCCTAAGGGACAAATAAAAGCTCACTTTTGTAAAATTTGAGTTGTCTCCTTTATTTCATATAACATTAAAGTGTTTTATAGACAAAATAATAGTTTTATTGAACTATAAAAGAAATCTCTGGAAATATGTTTGTCCTAATATCCCATGGCAATTGCTATTTTCATGGTTCTGCCTAGAATGCAACTGCCCTAAATGACACTGTCCAGCATAAAGAGGGACAGGTGGTAACCCTATTTGAGGGCCTAAAATCAATCACAGCTGCATGAGCTACCACAAGGTCATAACCATACTTTCCCAGTGTAAGAGGACTATAAAATCCTTATAACATCATGGATATTGCTCTGGAGAGACAGAACACTGACTGTAACCCTGTACTTGACCAGCCCAATGCAGTCAGTGTGCCTAATAACAGAGTCATGGGTTATTGGACATTCTATTTGGATTTATAAAATTGGTGGCAGTAGATGGTCTGCTTACAGCAGCCTGTTGACTCTTTATTATATGTTAGGATAATTAAGTATTATTTGTGGATTTTTGCTGAGGCTTTTCTTTTTATTTATAGGTGGCCCTTCGGGAGACTTTTTGACTTTTTTCAACATATGTTAGACTGATATGTTCATATCGATGTGTCAGTAGTGACGGGTTGTACACACAGACCAAATTGTTTTGTAGGACAATAGCCTCCAAGATTTATAAATACTTACATTCATCACTGATTGAGTCTTTTGTGTCAAGGAATAGTTAATTCTCTGATAGTATTTGGCAGTTTCTGCACTGCCTACGAATGCCAAGTGCTATGAGGCTGCAATAGAAGGGACACGTAGCAGATTTGTTCTTCATTTTGGGATCAGAACCTTATAAGGCTGAATGGACCCAATAATAAAGCTAGTAGCTTTATACAAGTCTAGTAGCTAAGGTAGTGAGAATAGGAACTGAAATGTCTTATGAGCCTAAATAGAATCTGAAAATTATGGCAGGCATCTTTAGTGATGCTATACTGAAGTAACACTCGACAGAACACAGTGATAGTAATGATAACAATAGTAAAACAGAATGATTCACGCCACTCCGTAGACTCACAATGCAGCTATTACTAATAAGATGAAATGCCATTGTATCACAGAGCATCAGAGAGCAATCAAACATAACCAGGACAGTGAAAAATTAATGTGACCGAAAAATGGATAGTGCTAAATAATACACAAATGCAAATTCCAAATCAACTCGCCTGCTTCTATACTCCACATTCTTCCTGTGTAATGTGTGTCTACAGAAAATGATGAGAGATGGAGCAAAAAACCAAGCGATTTAAAACCAAGACAAAGCAACACTGTAGTCGGTCAGAAAACAATTACACACAGTCAATAGTATTTCAAATGACCTAATTATCAACAATGTTATCTTCTCACACAAGGTAACAATAACAGCTAGATTTTACAGTCTGCAAAAACTAGGTGAGTATCAGCATCCTCATTTTGGCAATGTTCATTTAACAATGCTTAAATGTCAGCAAAATAATACAACACAGTAAACAGTAAATCAGCAAACAAGAAGTTGACAAAACAAACTTCAACAGCAGTCAGAGAACAGGCTATTTAATGTTTTAAACACTTTCATTCAGAACAAAATGAAACACAAAAATACAGTATTTAAATATTCTTACAAAATTAATTAGGCAATAGCATACCATCCTCTTAATCATTAAACATTTAAAAGTGCCCACAGTAAAATATTACACATTATGAATATTAATTATAGTTATTTATATAAAAATATAAAAGTAATTAAATCATAATTTTTAAACATAAATACAATAAATAAATCTTTAATAACTAATTAATAATTCAGCTTTCTGTTTTTAAGAAATATGGCCGCCAAGCGATCCAGTAAACAAGGCTGGGGGCATGCATGAGCCTACCAGCACTATTCTGACACGGGCACCACTGAATAATGCTAATTACCTCATTTCTAGTGAAAACCGTGCAAATGAGGTGAATTAGCAATTCAGTAAGCAGGCAGGCATCCTTGTCAGAGCAGTGTTCATTGCAGAAATGTATTCAGTTACTAACTGTGTACATTTCTGCAAAAATTAAAACAGGAGCATGACAGCTCAAAGTAGAGCATGTATTATGACTATTAGGCATATCAATGGCCACAAATATGGCCATTGGCATGGTAAACAGTTACAAAATTATGAAAACTAAATTTTTGTTTTTGGCCAATTTCAGCCATTTAAGCATAGCACAGTGGTGCACAAACAAGATCATACAGAAAATGCGAAAAAAAATGTAAAAAGACAATTTTAAGTGAAACCTGCATTTTGCCATTATAGTAGGTAGCATGCAAAATCAAAACAATAACAGGTAATACTGGTTGCTAAGGAGATAGACTCCAGGGTAGTGGTGTAACAAGGGACTAAGACAGTGGAGTATGCAAATGAGCTAAAGTTATTGAGTAGCAAAATGGGAGACCGTGTCTGCCTGGACTTAACTGTGTAGGAGCTATAATGATGCAGTGTAAGCAGGAGAAGCAGCCGACATGGAAAGGGGGCATGTCATGCTTGGTGTAAGCACATTGGGGCTCCGCTGCCTCTATTTGTGCTTAGCTAAGCACAGCTAAGCAAGGATGTGTGTCTGAGCTAGTTCATGAAATGCTGAGCATGTTCACGTCCCTGGGAGGATCCTTTCTGCTCAAAACTGTTTACTTTAGCTGCAGGGGGTTGTGCGGTGCACCATGAAGCTTAAACACAAGGGAAACAAGAAAAAAGAAAAACAGCAGAAACCAGAAGAAGTGTTTAGATTTGAACAGTGGGCGTTTGCAGTGAGCCACAGGGCTTAGACGGGGCAGAAATGGAAAGAGAAAAAGGGGAAATAGCAGAATAAAGGCACTCAAGTACAAATAATATAGCTGGCAGGTAGAATGTATCATAGTCAGCCAATCACACAGGCAGCATCTACAGCACAACAGCATAAACTATGCAAACACCTTTCAGTCTGTTTTTTCCCACAAACTCTGCACCATTAGAGTACACACTCGGGAGAGTTTTAACTGACAAAATGTTAGGGACTGCTGTTGTTTTGATACATCAGTATGTGCTAGAGGCTGAGATCAATGAGGGGGATAATGCTGACAACCACCCCAGACTGAGGAGGAGGAGAAGGGTGCTCAGTCCCAGCGTAACCTACCAGGGGCTACACAATCTGGAGATATTAGAGTGCTGCAGGGTGGACAGGGACATACTTCAGCAACTCATTGACATGTGCTGGCCTAATCTCAGACCCAGAGCCAACAGAGAGGAACACATCCCAGTGGATACCAAGGTATGTGTAGCCTTAAGAATAATAGCTACAGGTACTTTCCAAAGACCTACTGGGGACATCATGGGGGTCTCACAGGCATCTGCATCCAGAGTACTCCACCAGTTCCTGGATGCCATGCTACCACATGCCAATGAGCACCTTTACTTCCCCAGCACCCCTGAGGAGAGGACCGGCAATATGCACCTCTTCCACTGTGTAGCAGACTACACGGAGGTACTAGGTGCCATAGACTGCACGCACATACACATCAAATCACCACCCAGTGAACAACACAGGGTCTGTGTAAACCACAAGGGCTTTCACTCCGTCAACTGCCAGGTCATGTGCAATGCCCAGGTCATTAACATTAATGTGTGTGCTGGCAGCCCTGGAAGCTATCACGACTCCCACATCTGGCATCCCTCACTGTTGTGCCAGGGATTTACCAGGGGGGACATCCCGTATGGCCATCTGGTGGAGGATGCTGGCAATGACTGGAGCCATGGATGATGACACCCATCGGAAATGCACACACATGCACTCAAGAATGTCATAATGAGGCACATGCACAAACCAGGATTATTATAGAGCATGTGTTTGGGATGCCCAAGTCATGGTTCTGCTGCCTTGACATATCTGATGGAGCCCTGCAGTATTCTCCAGCCATATGTGCACACATGTTCATACTATGTGCCATGCTACACAATATGATCCTGTGGAAACAGCTGTTGCAGGAACAGTATGCAAAAGGGCCACACAGCCCCCCACCATTGCCAAGGGACCCACCGGTACAGAGGGACATGGAGGAGCAACCCTCTGAGCCTGCTCCTGTAGGCAGATGGAGGTGTGTCCAGTATGCCCTGGCCTTGGCAAAGAGGCAATGCATAGCACACACACTGCCACTGCAGGGCCACAGTTACTGATACCTCTCTCTGACTCACACACACAGCAAAATGGATGCCACACACATCACACTACCTGTACCTTACCATTTATAGGCAGTGCACTGCTTGCATCCGACATAGGCAGTCCTCAAGCACCATCCTCACAACTGCCACAGGCACAAGGTAAGTCAGTCTTCTTAACAATAAATGAATGAATGGAGTATTATATTCTTGCAGCATATCTATGGTATCGCTGCATGCATGGAAGGGAATGGGGTGGCCTACTGGGATAGCAGCAGACAACTGACAGGTATGTGGGACACCAGGAAATGTTTGCCCAATACTGGCTTCCCCACACTATGTAGTAGTACCCAAGGTGACAAATCCGACTGCAGTATATGTGGGGGGGGCGCAACGGACTTTGGGGTCATAGGTCACATGGATGGATGTCAATGTGGGGGTCCCATACTGACACCTCAGCCTCACCCAGCAAGTCAGTTATAGAAAACCATAAAGAAATGTTTGGCAAAGGCCCACAAATGGTGACAATGATGAAATACCACTCAACAGACTTACACAGTGATATTACAGTAGGTCTTGCAGTTGCAGTAAGGCTCTAAAGGGTATGAAGTCTGGAACTCAAATGTATGCCATTACAATCTGACCTGTGGTCTTTAGTGATATGCCTCTATTCTCTAAGACAGGGCGCACTACTATGCTAAATGGAACCAAAATGTAAAGCAAATAACACAATCTGTGCAAATGTGTACAGTTGAAAGGTGCACCCCCCTCACACCCATATTCCCATAAAAATGCAGTAACATGTATGTTTGTAGGGAAATAGCAGCAGAGCACACATTGCCATGACTGTCCCAATCAAATTGATAACTTGTTGCATGCACACAATATGCAGGGGTCAATGAGCTATGTATATGTTTGATCAATACTATCAGGATGTGGCCAGTACTTACTTCTGGCTGTTGTTTCTTATTGGCCTAGGTACAGTACTGTTGCTGATAAGGCCATGTTCCAAGAACTGCAGTGCCAGCTATTTTGCATGTCAGCTACACCTACGGTTGGAGTTGTACACACTGTCCAGATGTCAATATCTGTTACTGCAGGAAAGCTGGACAGGTTGTGGACAGGGGGCCACACACATGGACAGTATAAAGCTTGGCATAGCCTACACAGTACCTACCATACCTCTCAACTATACTGACCTATTGCAGAATGTTCAGAGGTTTGCATCATATTTGTGGTCTGTATATCATGAAATAGTGGCTGTCTGGCAATTCAGTGGCAAATCACGTAGGACTAAGGTCAGAAAATAATGACAGATTGTAGTGTCAGACTGCATACACTATAGAAAAATGCATGCTAATGCAAAACCTGTTATTGTATCACCTTTCTAGGATTGTAAGGCCAAAACCTAAAAATGGTCCATTTATATTTAGGCCTTTGTCCCCCAATTACTTATGACTTTGTCCAGATGTCTGGCTCTCAGAAGTTGAGAGGTATGGTGCCTGGTAGGACAGCAGGCACCTGAAAGTCAGTGTACTGCCAGTTTATAAAAGGCTGCCACCTTTCTGTGTTAGAACTGACAACATGTCACTGGCAAACAGCCATACCCCAGGAATGACAGAGATTGTCACAGAAGGAGCACAAGTGTGCCTTGTATATCTGTTCTGCTTGACCTAACATTGCATTCACCTGCTAACTATTTGCAAAACAAGAAAAGGTCATGTCAAAATACCAATGGCAGACAGTGGAGAAGCAAAAGTCATACCCATAACAGAAAGGAAGCAAAAACCAAACTGGTCCCCCAACTGTCTATGGCAGAACAGTATTAACACCCTGTTCCCATGTGTGGACCTTTGTCTGACAGTCATATACGGGCTTGTCCAAATATCAGAGTCTGTGACAGTTTGACAGCTAGGCCAACATATAGCACCATAATAACATTGCAATACAAACTGTCTGAGGACCACAGCAGATGCAGTGGTGCAATGATAGACAACTTGCTATATAAGTGCCAAAAAGAGTGATGAAAGCGAACAATAATGACCAGGAACAACAAAAAGTTCACTCAGGAGAACCAAATAAGGGTACAGACCAAGTACCAAGAGCAGATGGAATACAAGGCAGTTTACTGTGCGAAACCCAAATGCTTGTGTGTATAATACGTTTTCGAAAATCTTCATCAAAGGCAAAACAGCATTACAGCATTAACATCCACTTAAATACATCTGTAAGACCAAGTACAGACCAATGATTTCGTAGAAACCATTACATATTTAAATTAATGTTTAAAGTAAAAGGTGTTTAAAAACGAAAAACAATGGTCTTTCTCTCTATATATAGGTAAAACACATTCCAAGACCATATTAATAGAATACAATAAAAATAGATAAATTATTTAATCTATGTTGTATATAACATTAATAAAACAATAATGTAATTCATCATTTAAAAATATTATTATATGTATATACAAAAGTACTTGATTATGTTAAAATTGATTTTTTCTATTTTTTCTATTATTTCTTGTATAAACTGGTGTTGACCTCTAGTGGCAGATTATAGTTTTGCACTCCTCAACTTTAGTACTGGCATTATGGAAATTGTGTCATTGAGACCAGGAGTCATAGTGGCTTCTAATATGATCTGCCAATATAGCTCTCTGTATTCTAATCTGGTCTCCCACATACCTCCCCTGATTTCTTTGGGTACCACTTCAATAACAAAAAAATGAAAGGAAGCTGATGGACATGTGAGGGTATGTCTAAAAAGTGCATTGTTCATATTCTCCTTTTTTATTTCATAATAATGTTCATACATCCTAGTTTTTAGTTTCCTCTCAGTTTTTCCAACATAAAAGGACCCACAGGGGGAACACGCAGCTAAGTAAACCACACCGTGGGTATTGCAGTTGGAAAATGTGTGGCTCCTAATATGTTTATTTCTACTGGGTATAAAAATACTGGAACAATTTTCAACATGAGGACATTGGGAACATGAACCACATTTGTAAGTCCCCTTTTTTCTAGATGAATAATCTAGACTGGAGCCACTACCAAATTCAAATAGTCTCTTAAAATTGGTGTCCCTCCTGTATATAAACTTTAAAGGTGGACTTTGTATTTGTTTTAGTTCAGTAATCTGAAGAAAACGTTCCCATTCTCTCATAATTACTTCCCTGATGTTACGTGAGTCACCCGTGTAATCCATTATGTAGGCCCCTTCGTAAATAGAGTTAGAAACTAAATCATTTTTAGGAGGATTCAATATTTCATCCTGCCCTAAAATAGGTGCAAATCTCTCTTTCCTACCCAGGACCACCTCTCCTATAATATCTTGAATAAGATTATCAGGGTAGTCCCTGTCTCGGAACATCTGAGACACAATCTCAACTTCCTTTACAAAATCCTCTTCCTCAGAGGTCTTCCTACTAATTCTAACTAACTGTCCTTTGACCAAGTTCTTTTTCTAAAAAAATGGGTGACCACTGTTGTAATGGAGATAGGAAATGGAAAAAGTTTTTTTCCTGTATACTTTGGAAGAAAATAGTGGTCAAGTTTGGTCAAGGAAATATCCAAATAAACTAGTTCACTGTTGTTAAAGGAGTGTGCAAAATCAAAAAAATCAGTGGTTCCTTTGAGGTATGTGAGGAATTCTAGAAATCTTTCATACGAATCCTGCCAAAAAATAACAATATCATCTAGAAAACGTTTATATAAACACCAACAATGGGAAAACTCACATTTGGTAACAAATAGTTTCTCCCACCAAGACAGAACAATATTTGCATAAGTAGGGGCACATTTTGCCCCCATAGCTACCCCTCTTTCCTGTTTAAAAAATTCACCCTCAAAAAACATAAAATTGTTTTTAAGTACTGTCTCCATAAGCAATAAACAGGTATTAAAATCATCAGAACCAAAATTACCACTCTCTCTCATGCTTTCCTCCAGCCATAATAGACCTGTTTTGTGAGGAATAGAACCAAAAAGGTCAACTATATCCAAGGTAACAAACAATAGGTTGGGATGGAAAAGTTCAGGTTTTATATGTCTTAAAAAATCCCATGAATCTTTCAGGATGGTAATCCCCTGGTTTGAAAGGGGTTTCAATTTTATGTCTTAATACTTGGCTAGGGGGGGCAGTCATATTCCCCTCTGAGGAAACTATAAGTCTTAGAGGTGGGTCGGAAGGATTCTTGTGGACCTTCGGAATACCAAAAACTGAAGGTGTCCTAGGATATCTATTGTACAAAAAATTATAAGTATCCAAATCTATAGATTCTTCCAATAACAAATCGTTTAAAAGCAAAGCCATTTTAGAGTGGGCTATATTTACGTCGTTAATAGAGGCCTTAGAATACTTTAAATCATCTAATAGCATATCTTTCATTTTAGATTCATATAAAATATAGTCCATTAAAACTGTACCCCCTCCTTTATCTGGTTGCATAATTCTTAAAGACGTGTTGCTGGTAAGTTGGTTCAACACCAATTTCTCATCCTTTGAAAGGTTTGAGATTATCTTGTGTGTATTAATAGTTTTCCTGATCTCCCTTTCCATAATAATTTCTAAATTTTTAAGCTGTGGGTGAAGAGGTGGATTAAAGATACTTTTTTTCTTCAAAATGGACTGTCCATATACAGGTTGTGAATCTGCCACAACCAAGGCCAGGTTCCTTTTACGTAAAAACAACTTCATATCAATTATAGACTGGGGAATGTTACCCTTTCTGATGGGTATATATTTAAAACCTTTGGAAAACAATTTGAAATGATCCAGGTTAATTAATTCAGAACTGTAATTAAAAATCTTATAATTACTATATTCAAAAATGTTACCATAATGTTTGATTCCTAAATCGGAATCTTTATTGACTAGTATCTGGGGTTCCCCCTGTAATAATGAGGTTGATTGTAATAGACAGGTTTCTGGTTCCGAATTCTGTTGGATCTCCGGGGAAGGGGTGGAAAATCCAAAGGGTCTGGATGGTAGGATTCTGTAAAAACTTCATTATTTTCATCACACACTGGGTTTGTATTGGTTGTGGACTTATAATTTGTTCTTGTATAACCTTCTGTGGTGTATGAATTAAAGGGCCTTGGTTTGGGGTAAGCAGTACCATTATGATATTCCTTAATGTCCCTTTCCAGTTTTCCTTGCTTTCTATTCATGTTATTTTTACAGTCTAAATCAATCTGTTTAAATATATTGAAATAATGTACTTTCTCAGACTCGACACTAAACAGAAGATCTTCCATAATAGTGGAGTTAATAGATTCCATTTTTTCCAACAATAAATGTCTAATTCTTTCATTTTCTGCAATAAGAGCCCTAACAGTGTTTAAACCACACTTATCAAAAATTTTTAAAAGTTCAGAATGAAATGCAGAACCATTTTCAACCTGATTGGGAAATTTACAAACCCACAAACCCTTGGGAACTACATTTTTACTAATACATTCGTTGAGAAAAGTATTGTCACAGCCAAGTCTTTTGAATTTGTCCATATAAAAATACAAGGCATCCAAACTTTCCCTGTAGGTTCGAATATCTCTTTCCTGGTTAACAACCCCTGGGTGGTTAGAATGCAAAGAATAGTCCTGTCCAATAAAACCATCACAATTAACCAAATAATTGTCAGTAACGTCACCTTGTACTGGGGGAAGGTCCCCAGTTCTATCGTCCAAATAGCGCAAATTACCAGCACCATCATGGACTTCATTGACGGTATTGTTGGACCATAATAAATGTGGAAAATCGTCATAATCCTGGGTAACAGGGTTAACAGAAGCAGAAGAACCCTGTTTCGGTTTGGTATGGTTAATATTTCCTTCCTTGTTCAAATGAATTGCACAGCGTTTAACACATGAACAAATGCTCCGACTGGAAGCCATAACTACGATTGATTGACATGCTGGGGTGAGCAATTCAACCCGTTGCGAAAACTGGCCAATCACCTTCCGGAGCTCACCCTTCTCCCCGCCTCGAAGGTCGATCTCGGTCTTGGTCTCAGCCCCTGAGAACTCCGCCATCCCAAATAGAACAAAAACCAAAAAGAGTGATGAAAGCGAACAATAATGACCAGGAACAATAATGACCAGGAACAACAAAAAGTTCGCTCAGGAGAACCAAATAAGGGTACAGATCAAGTACCAAGAGCAGATGGAATACAAGGCAATTTATTGTGCGAAACCCAAATGCTTGTGTGCATAATACGTTTTCGAAAATCTTCATCAAAGGCAAAACAGCATTACAGCATTAACATCCACTTAAATACATCTGTAAGACCAAGTATAGACCAATGATTTCGTAGAAACCATTACATATTTAAATTAATGTTTAAAGTAAAAGGTGTTTAAAAACGAAAAACAATGGTCTTTCTCTCTATATAGGTAAAACACATTCCAAGACCATATTAATAGAATACAATAAAAATAGATACATGATTTAATCTATGTTGTATATAACATTAATAAAACAATAATGTAATTCATCATTTAAAATATTATTATATGTATATACAAAAGTACTTGATTATGTTAAAATTGATTTTTTCTATTTTTTCTATTATTTCTTGTATAAACTGTTGTTGACCTCTAGTGGCAGATTATAGTTTTGCACTCCTCAACTTTAATACTGGCATTATGGAAATTGTGTCATTGAGACCAGGAGTCATAGTGGCTTCTAATATGATCTGCCAATATAGCTCTCTGTATTCTAATCTGGTCTCCCACATAACTCCCCTGATTTCTTTGGGTACCACTTCAATAACAAAAAAAGGAAAGGAAGCTGATGGACATGTGAGGGTATGTCTAAAAAGTGTATTGTTCATATTCTCCTTTTTTATTTCATAATAATGTTCATACATCCTAGTTTTTAGTTTCCTCTCAGTTTTTCCAACATAAAAGGAGCCACAGGGGGAACATGCAGCTAAGTAAACCACACCGTGGGTATTGCAGTAATAAACGTGGAAAATCGTCATAATCCTGGGTAACAGGGTTAACAGAAGCAGAAGAACCCTGTTTCGGTTTGGTATGGTTAATATTTCCTTCCGTGTTCAAATGAATTGCACAGCGTTTAACACATGAACAAACGCTCCGACTGGAAGCCATAGCTACGATTGATTGACATGCTGGGGTGAGCAATTCAACCAGTTGCGATAACTGGCCAATCACCTTCCGGAGCTCACCCTTCTCCCCGCCTCGAAGGTCGATCTCGGTCTCGGTCTCAGCCCCTGAGAACTCCGCCATCCCAAATAGAACAAAAACCAAAAAGAGTGATGAAAGCGAACAATAATGACCAGGAACAACAAAAAGTTCGCTCAGGAGAACCAAATAAGGGTACAGACCAAGTACCACGAGCAGATGGAATACAAGGCAGTTTATTGTGCGAAACCCAAACGCTTGTGTGTATAATACGTTTTCGAAAATCTTCATCAAAGGCAAAACAGCATTACATTATTAACATCCACTTAAATACATCTGTAAGACAAAGTATAGACCAATGAAAAACTAGGATGTATGAACATTATTATGAAATAAAAAAAGGAGAATATGAACAATGCACTTTTTAGACATACCCTCACATGTCCATCAGCTTCCTTTCATTTTTTTGTTATTGAAGTGGTACCCAAAGAAATCAGGGGAGGTATGTGGGAGACCAGATTAGAATACAGAAAGCTATATTGGCAGATCATATTAGAAGCCACTATGACTCCTGGTCTCAATGACACAATTTCCATAATGCCAGTACTAAAGTTGAGGAGTGCAAAACTATAATCTGCCACTAGAGGTCAACACCAGTTTATACAAGAAATAATAGAAAAAATAGAAAAAATCAATTTTAACATAATCAAGTACTTTTGTATATACATATAATAATATTTTTAAATGATGAATTACGTTATTGTTTTATTAATGTTATATACAACATAGATTAAATAATTTATCTATTTTTATTGTATTCTATTAATATGGTCTTGGAATGTGTTTTACCTATATAGAGAGAAAGACCATTGTTTTTCGTTTTTAAACACCTTTTCCTTTAAACATTAATTTAAATATGTAATGGTTTCTACGAAATCATTGGTCTATACTTGGTCTTACAGATGTATTTAAGTGGATGTTAATGCTGTAATGCTGTTTTGCCTTTGATGAAGATTTTCGAAAACGTATTATACACACAAGCGTTTGGGTTTCGCACAATAAACTGCCTTGTATTCCATCTGCTCTTGGTACTTGGTCTGTACCCTTATTTGGTTCTCCTGAGTGAACTTTTTGTTGCTATATAAGTACGCTTAGAGGTGTGAAGTCCATAAACTTGTGTGCAATGTTATGGCATTTACCTCACTCACACCAGAATTGCAAATATATAACAGCAGCCGCTGTGGGCAAAGCCTGTGACTGGACTACAGAAGGACAAAGAGACACACATAAGAGAAAGGGAACCACTAGCCAGATAAATGGAGAATGTGCACACCAGAACAAATATAGCAGTAACATAGGTGCCCTGCAGTGTATGGAGTCAGTAACATCACCTGCAAATACACAATACACACCTACATAAGTAGAGGCCCACAAAAAATCAAAACCCTAAGCAAAGGACACCTCAGAGGTAAAAACAGATGAGAAGTCCACAAACCTACACACCACAGACCTTCCATACTCCACACACCAGGGTCTTGCAAACAATAAGGTCTTACCATACACCCAACATATTACTCATGGAAGACTCCACTGTGAGAAACACAGGTGTGCCACACACCAGGCAGGATAAGGAGAAATTCATGGTTACTTGTTTGTTAGGTCCCATAATCTGACATATCACACATGCACTCACGTCACCACACAACAGGTACAGGTATCACTCTGGCCTGGTCCATGGCAGTGTGAACGATGTCAGATGTATCTCCCAGACTATAGGAAGACAGACATGATTCAGCTTGTGAAAATGTGTCCCATGCAGGTATGTCCCTAGCCTTAAGCAGCATCCTGCCATCACCCAGAGTGAAGGCTCAATACAAACAGAAAGTGATTGTCAGTAACACTTGGCTCACTTACCGGTGTCATCCCAGGGGGATCCACTGCCTGGCAGCCTGGGAACATATGATCGACAGAACGTGCTGCCTTGCTACATATGGCCTGCATCTGTCTCACCTGGCCTACAGGCCTCTGACAAAGGCCCATGCCTCACCCATACTGCCTTTGTAGGGGAATGTCATAGGGTCCATACTACCAACATAACACAGTCAACAAAGTGCAAATGAAAGGCCATGCCGCTAAATGCTAGGAGCATACCTCTCAACCTTGTAGCGCAAGAAATCTGGACAAAGCCATAAATAATGGGAGAATAAAGGCCCACATATAGGGACATTTTTTTAAATGTTGCTCTAATAGTGTTAGAAAGTTGATAGAACAACAGGGTTTGTATTAGCATGGATTTTCTGAAGGGTATGAACTCTGAAACTCAAATATATTTGTCGTTATTTCCTGACTTCAACCCTGAGTGATTTGCAATAAACTTGCTTGAAAACCACAATTTTATGGGAAACCAACTAGAAATATGAGACATGAATCTGGACATTCTGTGAAAATCTGTACAGTTGAGAGGTATGGCTAGGAGTCTAAACAGGGAAATGCACTAATTGCAGACAGTAATAAACCTGGAAGATGGTGACATGTCGGCACTCACAGAAACTTGGCCCACAGCCATGGAGAGAAACACATCCTTACCTGATCACTCATCCTATCACACAGTCAGACCACAAAATGTGGGCAGCAAAGTCAAAGGAGGTGGAGTATAAATATATGTTAGACAGACGCACACCTCTAGGATGGTCAAACAGTCTGACACACATGATACACTCCAAGTGCAGTCAACCGTTGACAAGACCCATATGCAAATTATAGGTAGCTACAGGCCAACATATCTGACTCAAGACACCCACCCCACATATCTGGCCCTCTACAAATCTAGCAGGATTCCACCCATCACTCTGATCCTGGCTGACTTATATTACCCAACCATGGATTGAAAATCCAATCATGCCAGAACAGAAGTGCACAGAGGTTCCCCCATCTTAGCAATATTACATCCTTAGGGCAGCCACTTGATACCCCCACATAATGTGATACCCATGTTGGACTTGGCAGTAACCAACATGATCAACCACTGCAGCACCTCTATGGTATCATCCTCCCTGGCAAGATCCAACAGAAAAGTGGTCATGTGTCATATCACCATCACCCCCTGACCCCTCTCTAGCCATGGTAGAAGGAAGATGTCCCACAGGCTGATCACAACCACCAGTGGGATGGTATAAACAGCTGAACAGCCCCCTACCCTACTAGATGAACAGGCACCAACTAACAAATGTACACAAAATGAGTATGCCTGTATATATATATATATATATATATATATATATATATATATATATATATATATATATATATATATATATATATATATATATATATATATATATATAGATATACAAAAGAGAGAGAGAGAGAAAGATGGATGCATGAAATCAGGAATGTCTGACAGGACAACATCACAAACCTGTCCACAAACATCTGCAATAAAGGAACTATATAACACAAGGATAAAATTGCTGAACAGGACCAAGAAGGAGCAGGTGCACAATTGGAAGTAATCACTCCTTATCCTGAACAAACAAAGAATAGCACCAGTGAAATCCACTAAAGGCAAATATGAGTCCAAATTGCCCACTTCTAAGACAGACAATCATAAGGCCTTTCTCACATATGTCTGCATTCCCAAAGGAAGCTCCCAGATCTGTGCAGACATGGTGGAAATATCTTACCTTTGCCCCCCCATCATGGAAGCAGGACATCCCCAGTACCTGAACATCCAACCCTTATCACTAGGGAGCAGGGCGTCACTGCCCTCTCAAAGTCAAGAAGACAGGCTCCATGGGAACTGAAGACATCCCAGGCTGCAACCTACAGGAACCCAGGCATGAACGGGCAGCATCATTACACACCCTACACACCCAAAACTTGAGTATTGTCTTTGTCACAGCTGAGTGGTAGACAGCCACTGTCATCCCTTCACACCAAGGTGGACTGTTCACCGATCCAGGAAATGAATGAGCCATCAGCCTAACTAGACTGTTCTACAAAGCCATGCAATGGATTATCATGAATCTCATTAACAAGGACATTGGCAAAATCCAAATACATTACCCTACACAGTCTGCCATTCTCAGGGGAGGTATGTCAGTGAACTCTGGATGACTTCCCTGAGGCAGCCAACAAGGGAAAGGATGAGGGAAAGATGGTGCACTCCGGCCACTGTGACCTGGCCAAAGCCTTTCACACTATTCCCTACTTGGCCATAGTACACGAACTCTGTAAACTAGGCAGCAATCCATATGTTACCAGATGGGTAGCAATCTGGTTCATTGAAAGAACTCACATAATCATAATTGGGGTAGCCAACTGAAACAGTACAGCCTTACTGAGTGGCATACCCAGGGATCATTGTGCGGGACCCTGGTATATGGAATATACATCCCTGAGGTGCAAGCCAGAAACACTGGCCTATGGCTGATCAAGTAAGCAGATGACTGCAAGCTAGGAACAGACATCAATACCCAAAGTGATGTGGACGTCCTACAACAGGGTCTCACCAAAACAAATGACTGATGCCAGAAACATCACCTCAAGCTGAATGTCTGCAGATGCATCAGCATTCCCTTCAGGGAGACTGATGGCCCCACATAGTATCATATTAACAACAGTGTCCTACATACACTATCAGTAATGAGGCATTTGGACACCAAGGTTGATAGCAACCTGAAGTCTGAGCACCATGTTGCCTCCCTTGTACAGAACGTTTCATAGATGGGACAACTCAGACATAAGTGCTTTCCATCCAGGGATAAAGAGGTCATAAGATCCATGTATGCTAGCCTTATAAGGCCAATTATTTTGTTCCACACCCCCTTCAGCATGTACCTCACAAAGCACATGCAGCAGCCGGAGAGACCACAGTGGTTCCTCACCGGGAGAATGCAGAGCCACAAACACCTACACTACACAGAGAGACTAACGGCACTCTACTCATTTCCATACAGACTCTGCAGAGGTGGCCACTGTCTGGCATACAAAGCAATCCAGACCTAGCTTTGATGGAACTGTTCCACATCTGGAAGTCAAGGCCCACTCGCTCTACCTGTAGGTGCAGCATCAACCTGGTCTCTGATATCAATAGAGCTTGTTGGTGTGAAAGATACATGTCCCACACACTTCCGCATCTGTAGAATACACTCCCTGTCCACACCAATCCAAGTGCCTCAATACCCCTAGTGAAGTGCTTCCTGTATAAGTGCATGGAAAACAGAACATACAGTCCTGTCATACCTCTCAACTGTCCAGATTTTCACAGAATGTCCAGATTTTGACTCATATTTTTGTTCTGTTCCATATAAAATTTGTTATTTTCTGGCAAATCACTAGGATGATCTGAGGAACAAAGTCACTAAATAATGAGATACATTTCAGTTTCAGACTTCAGATCCTTCAG
The DNA here is from genome assembly GCF_019279795.1 of Protopterus annectens. Taxonomy (NCBI): domain Eukaryota; kingdom Metazoa; phylum Chordata; order Ceratodontiformes; family Protopteridae; genus Protopterus; species Protopterus annectens. The sequence continues at coordinate 219,215,268 of NC_056742.1, read as the reverse complement.
AAGATGTATGTTAAAACAAACCCTGTCACTCTTAGCAACTTTCTAAGTTTGTAAGAGCAATATTTAAAAAGTGTCCCTATTTTTGGACCCTTGTCTCCCCATTCTGTCAGGCTTTGTTCAGATGTCTTTGCACTGAGAGTTTGAGAGGTATGCCTGTGACTCCACCTGTGTCCCTGTTGGACAGGGGCTCTGGGTGCTGACATGTCTTAACATGGGCTACACTCTCGTCTGCGAAGGTTATAAGGGCTTCAGGGCCAGTAGCCTGCTGACATGTCTTAACATGGGCTACACTCTCGTCTGCAAGGGTTATAAGGCTTCAGGGTTAATAGCCTACTAAACTCATATCAACCTATACACAGATGTATGTCATTGGTTCACCACATTACTCTGTACTGCTCTGCCACTGATATATCTGGAAATCACAGTGCTATGTGGAATATAACACACATATAATGGACAGATATGCCAGTAGAATGTACTCTATACCCACATTCACACCTCTCAACCTCTTACAGCAAGACATCTGGACAAGGTCATAAATAAAAGTGGGATAAAGGCCCAATTATAGGCTTGTGTTTTAAATATTGCCCTTACAAACTTAGAAAGTTGGTAGAATAACAGGTTTTGCATTAGCATGAATTGGCTGAAGGTCATGAAGTCTGAAACACAAATGTTCTTTCATTATTTTCCAAATTCTCAGTCTTTAATTATATGCCACCAACTTGACAGAAAACCACAAGTTTATGACACAAGGACAAAAAATAGACAAATATCTGGGCAATCTGAAAAAACATGTACAGTTGAGAGGTATGCCCACACAAGGCTTTGACCTTTCAGGTAAAAAGAATACCACACAAGCAGGGGATCTCAAGCCAGTTTATCACCAAGGTGCTGGACTATTTACACAGCTTCATCAGTCAATTGGCTGCAGCCACACCTCTCAACCAGTCGTATTGTGTAAGAATGTCTAGCGTTTGGCTCATAATATTGGACTGTGCTTCATCCATCTTGTATTTCTCTGGTAAATCACTGTGATGATCTGAGGATTTCTGTCAGTAGGTAATGACACAAAACATTACAGTGTCAAATGTCATATATGTCAGAAAATGTCAGTAGGTAATGACACAAAACATTACAGTGTCAAACATTATATATTTCAGAAAATGTCTGCTAAAACAAACCCTGTAACTCTAGCAACTCATACATTAATAAAATAAATAGTTGCAGTATCTCCCTATGTTTGGCCCATTGTCTCCCCATTTTGGCAGTCTATCTCCAGATATCTTGCCCTAACAGGTTGAGAGGTATGGCTGTAACACACAAAACCCCGGACTGGAATAAAACACTCTCTGGATTGGAGTCCCACACTTACTATAGAAGGTCAAACTGGGCATGCTCCTACACTTAGAGAAGTAAAGCCCATGTCGGAAACCACATCAGACTATATATCTGCATTGTGCAGATGTCTTTGCATGCACACAGCTATGTACAGCTTAACTGTCTTCACATACACCCATCAGACAGAATTACCCGCAACCAGCTGTAGGTGGCCCATATGTGGTATATCTGCATCTGTTGCATGTGATGCACACACACACATACATATATAAGGGCAACATATTACAATATGTCAAGCATACACACACATAAAACATGGGGAAGAGAGAGAGACAGATGGTGATAGAGAGAGAGAGACACACACAGGGAGACAATCACAGAGACTGAGTCATACACAGGGATACCCTAGATGGCATAGAGTGATGTCCTGCTGCAGACAGTCACATACCAGTTGTAACCAGTCGCACGTGCCAGCATGAAGGTGAGAGCCATTGTGTGATAGTACTGCGGTGGATGTTGTAATATCACATCACCTGCCTGTGTGTGTGTGTGTGTGTGTGTGTGTGTGTGTGTGTGTGTGTGTGTGTGTGTGTAGGTTTAAGTATTAAGAGGCCTTTCCACCCAGTATACTTCCCATTGCCCTACTTTGCAAGATCTGCTTGTGTAATTCACCTTAGAAGTCCCTTTGGAGTGGTGTCAGTTCTGTGGTACATACGATAATTGCGTAACACTATAGTACAAACAACTAGATAGGCTGGGGTTCTAATCTCAGTCTTGGCATATGTAAGTGGGGGCATGTATAGGAATAAGAATTTTAGCCTTTCCCACCCAGTACACTTCCCATTACCCTACTGTACAAGATTTGCTGATATCATTCACCTTAGAAGTACCTTTGGATTAGCCTCAGTCCTATAAGCTCTGTGGCATGTGCTATAACTGTTTTACACTACAGTACAAGTAACTAGATAGGCAGGTGTTCTATTCTCAGTCCTAGCATGTGTAAGTGTGTGTAGGAATAAGAGTTTTAGGCCTTTCCCACCCAGTACACTTCCCATTGCCCTACTGTACAAGATCTACTGATGTCATTCACTTTAAAAGTACCTTTGGACTGGCCTCTGACCTATACGCTCTGTAGCATGTGTAATAACTGCATAGTACTATAGTACAAATAACTAGATAGGCAGGGGTTCTACTATCAGTACTGGCAAATGTGTGTGTGTAAGTGTGTATGTTTGTAGGATACAGTGTTTTGTGGATCTTCCCTTCTACAATATGTCCAACTGCCTTACTTTACATGGGCTGTTGATGTCATTCACTTTAAAACTACTGTTGGATAACCCTTAGCCCTATAACCTCTATGTGGTGTGCAATAACCATGTGACAGTATAGTACAAATAACTAGAAAGGAAGGAGTTCTAATCTCAGTCTTGGCAAATGTAAATGTGTATATTTGTAGGCTAACATATTTTGAGGCCTTCATTTCCCAGTATACTTCACCATTGCCATAATTAACAAGGGCTTTTGATGTCATTCACTTTAAAGGTGCTGTTGGACAACCCTAGCCCTGTAAGCTCTATGGCATGTGCAATAACCACATAAATACATATAATACAAACAACCAGATAGGTAGGAGTTCTAATTTCAGTCCTGACAAATGTAGGTGTGTGTGTAAGTGTGTATATTTGTAGGATACAGTATTTTGAGACCTTTCTCTCCCAGTACAATTCCCCATTGCCACACTTTACAAGGGATGGTGATGTTAATCACCTTAAAAGAAACTTGGGACACTCTTCAACCTTATAAGCTCTGTGACACATGTGATAACTGCATAACGCTGTAGTACCAATAACTTGATAGGTAGGGGTTCTAAACCCAATATTGGCAACTGTGATACTGTGTGTGTGTGTGTGTGTGTGTGTGTGTGTCTGAGAAGCATAATCCCTGTGGCTGTTGTGTGTGTCCGTTATACAATTTTAAGGGCTGTTGACTCCCTCACCATGACATTACTTTGCAAAGCCAGTTAATGGCATCTGCTGTACATGCAACATGTTAAACTGTACAGGTCATACCAGCCATCTGTACATATGTATATGGAATATCTAGATATTTGCAACCAATATGTTGTCTGTGACCCCTAACAATGGGCATTTATGAGACACATTGTCAAACTGTCACAGTCACTGTAGTGACAGACATGACAGCAGCAGACCTCGTACCTGTCTGAAACATAATGCTGATAGACAGTCTGTTACTCTATCACTGTATCACATCACCTTGCAGCAGTCTACAGGCAGACATCAGGTGAACACCATATGTGAAGCTGGGGCAAACAGCAACCATTGGGCACACCCATTACATATTGTTGTGACATACATGGGAAATGGATAGCGGAACAGGTAATGCAATTGAATGCATCTTCCAAAGAGTATGTGTTGTTACATGATAATAGCTGACATTAACCTACAATGTCAGTCTATCATGATTTTACTAGATGTTCGCCAGAAAACCACATGTTCATGACCGAAATTAAGAAATTATGTGTCAGAGATCAGGACAATCTGCACACATATGCAAAGGTCAGAGGTATGGCCACCATCTGTACCCATACTTCCCAAGCTGTTGGAGTAAGGAATCTTTACAAAGTCATATCTAATGGAGTGACAAAGGACACATAATAGGGACACCTGCCACATATTGCTCCTACAAACATATAACCGTGATAGCATAACAGGGTTTGCTTTAGCATAGATGGTCTGAATGGTATGAAGTGTGCAACTCATAATGTCTGCCATTATGTTATGACTGAGAAAATGGACTACTGGTATGTGGCATGCATCAGGACAGTCTGAGTAAACTGTACAGTTGAGATGTATGTCTTAACCACCCTGCAGGTTGCAGTCCATGTTTGGTAAGGTGTAACCTGTGATGACAACTGAAACACTTAAGAGTTCCCAGAACTGTGGGACAAGAAGCATGTCATACAGTTCTGTACTGATTGCATAGAGAATGGATGGCACATTAGAAGTGCCTTAAGGTCATGAGAAATACTGTAAGCAAATGTAATGTCACACAAAGAAGGTGTCATGCTAGCATACCAGAAGATATATTGTGTGTTGCACTTGCCGTGAGCATGCTAGGTGCTGCCAACTGTCACATTACTACAACTTGTGTCCCACACTCCCCAATTGATAATGTCAAATGCTAATTGCATGTTGCCTATGTGTGTGCAAGGCCCTGTGACTACTGTGTGCCCACAAGATAGGTGAATCAGTTGGGGTTAAGGACATGGCTAGGCTTGTGAGGGACCTAGTGCCAGTACCCCAGCAACCTCCTCTGTATGTATGAGCCTGTGGTACTACAGAAGACAGAGGTGACATGTATGAAGGCTAGCTGTCTGTGACAAGGGGTATGTATGCAAGGTCACACTGTCTGCCAATAGTGCCCCTCACACACTGTTGCATGCATACACACCTGGTAAACATGTACATGTACAGCTGTACCTTGGCTATGAAATGGTTAATGGTTTTCCACTCTGCCATATTCCCTGCTGGTAATGTCTACAGGGCCTCAGCCTGCAGACACACAGACACCTGGAACACAAACAGAACACAGCATGGCAGACTACATTCAGTCAGTGTTAATAACACCAATAATCCATTGTGGCTAATAAGTTACATACACTTCGAGGTGTACCCATAACAAATGCAAGCAGACAGCATATTACACAGCATTACATAGCTACACTGTACTATATTTACCCTGTGCATCAGACCCATATTAGCATGTCCCTGCATCGATGGTATGGATGAGAGAAACATGGCACAGGTATCATCATATGTACAGGGTGTGGTGTGGGTTTGCCAGAGGCTATATGGTTGACATCACATGTGTCTGTTTGTAGGGGTGTTCTATAAATGGGCTGTGCAGAGGTGCTGTGCATGTCTGGAGGTGACATGCCTGTGATAGAGATGAGTATGTGTCTGAATGCACACAGTCACATCATTTGGCTGCCCTACACAGGGGTATGTTGGGCAGCTGTGGACCATACACGGTAGGGTGTACAGTTTACCATCTCTGGCTAAGAACATGGGAACTGGTCCTACCAAGGGTTTCACTGGCACCACCAGGCCCAAGGCCAGATGCAGTACTACTCCCCAATGGCATCTGCTGTCTGCTGGATCTGTCTCCCTGGCAGGACTGGCCAGGACCACGTTCCCATGGCCTGCTCCATTGTGGTGTGGACAGCACCCCCTTCAATAGTGTTGGTAGTACTGCCACTATGGGAGTATGAATGTGCGCGGCCCCATAGACCCTCAGCTCATCTTGGTGCTGACCTATGTCCATGTGGCTGATGCCCATTTCCCACCACATGCTCCAGCACAGACATTCTATGGTCGAGGATTGCCAAGGTCTCACCCCACCATCTGTCCATGACCTCACTATTGTGATGTGTGGACTCAGCAAGGGCATGTAGGTTGTCACAGATGCCAGCAAGAGTTGCATCCAAGACCCTGAGTATCTGTCTGGTGTTGTGTTCAGTACATTCCTGTGCCTTCATTATGGTCCAAAACATGCATCTGGTGACACCTGCTGTGGCATTTGTGACAGAGGCTTGGCAGGCATCAGTCCTCCTTTGATCACCCCTGTCCATCCGCCTGTATGGGACCTCACCTGCTCTCTGGCTATGGCTAGTGTCTCCACTCACACTTGCCATAGTCACTACACTAGCCTGTTCCATGCCACCACCCATCAACTCTCCATTATCTGTGGCTGCTGGGACGGGGTATGTGTGGGCATTGTAGCTGTGTGCAGGGACATTGTGGTTGGCAGTGGGATGCCAACTGATGGCACAGATTCAACACCTGACAACCCCACCTTTGCCTCACTATGACCACCATCATCATCAGAGTCCACAGAGACACTGTATTCAGGTTCTAAGTGGGAGGGACCATGACCACCATGTCCACTTGTGAGGGGAAGACAACATATGTAAATTAATACCTACACTATAAGGTTTGCTGGTATATATACACACACACACACACACACACACACACACACACACACACACACACACACACACACACGCATGCACGCATGGACACACATACCGATACATACAGGTGTGGTGGCACAAAGTCATTACACAGACCTCACAATATCTGAATGGTGACATGCACGACACAGTCAGACCCCAATATACACACTCTGGACAGGCCCTCAGCATCATGCAGTGCATGCATTTCCATTTAATGTTACTACTAATATACACCTCTTGGATACATGAGTAGTGTTAGTAGATGATGGTCCTTCACCTAGCATTCACTGAACCCATGTAAACATTATTGCTGTTCACCTGTATAGCACAGTGGCAACTCTTACAGACATACCTCTCAACTGAACACATTTTTGCAGAATATCTAGATGTCTGGTTCATATTTTTGGTCTGTTCCTCATAAATCCTGTGTTTGTCTGATACATTACTGGGATGATCTGAGGACTGACATCACTAATTAATGACATACATTTGAGTTTCAGAGTTCAGATCCTGCAGTAAATGTATGTTAAAACAAATCCTGTTACTCTAGCAACTTTCTAAGCTTACAGTGGATATAAAAAGTGTACACACCCCTGTTAAAATGTCAGGTTTGTGTGATATATAAAATGAGACCACAATAAATCATTTCAAAAGTTTTCCCACCTTTAATGTGACCTATAACCTGTACAATTCAATTGAAAAACAAACACATCTGTTAGGGGTAAAATATAATAAATAAAATGTGTGCAATAAGCTGGTTGCATAAGTGTGCACACCTTTACACTAATACTTTGTTGAAGCACCTTTTGATTTAATTACAGCATTCAGTCTTCTTGGGTAGAAGTCTATCAGCATGGCACATCTTGACTTGGCAATATTTGCCCACTCTTCCTTGCAAAAGCCCTCCAAATCTGGCAGATTATGAGGGCATCTCTTGTGCACAGCCCTCTTCAGGTCACCCCACAGATTTTATATTGGGTTTAGGTATGGGCTCTGGCTGAGCCATTCCAAAACTTTAATTGTCTTCTGGTGAAGCCATTCTTCTGTTGATTTGGATGTATGCTTTGGGTCATTGTCATGCTGAAATGTAAAATTCCTCTTCATATTCAGCTTTCTAGCAAATGCCTGAAGGTTTTGGGCCAAATGTGACTGGTATTTGGAACTGTTCCTAATTCCCTCTATATTGACTAAACCCCCAGTTCCAGCTTATGAAAAGCAACCCCCAAAGCATGACACTGCCACCGCCATGCTTCACCATGGGGATGGTGTTTTTTGGGTGATGCAAAGTGTTGTTTTTGTGCCAAATGTACCTTTTGGAATTGTGGCCAAAACGTTCAACCTTGGTCTCATTTGACTATAACACATTGTCCCATATGCTTTTGGGAACTTGATGTATTGTTTTGCAAATCTTAGCCAGGCCTGGATGTTTTTCTGTGTGAGAAAAGGCTTCCATCTCCCAAGCCTACCCAATAGCCCAGACATATGGTGAATATGGGAGATTGTTGTCACATGTAGTACACAACCAGTAGTTGCAGAAATTCCTGTAACTCCTTCAGTGTTGCTGTAGGTCTCCTGGCATCCTCCCTGACCAGTTTTTGTCTTGTCTTTTCATCACGTTTGGAGGGATATCCAGTTCTTTGCAACGTCACTGTTGTCCCATATTTTCTCCACTTTTTGATGACTGTCTTCACTGTGTTCCATGGTATATCCAATGCTGTGGACATGTTTTTGTACCCTTCTCCTGACTGACACCTTTCAGCAATGAGATCTCTTTGATGATTTGTAAGCTCTCTGTGAACCAAGGCTTTTGCTGTAGCAGGCAACTGAGTAAATGTCAGGAAAACCCTATTAGGACATCTGAACATTATTTGGGGTTAATCAGAATATCTTTAATTGATGGCAGGTGTGTACCCAAGAAGACTGAATGTTGTAATTAAATCAAAAGGTGCTTCAACAAAGTATTAGTTTAAGGGTGTGCACACTTATGTAACCAACTTATTGTACGTTTTTTACTTTTCATATTTATTCACCTAACAGATTTGTGTGGTTTTTGCAAGTTATAGGTCATATTAAAGGTGAGAAAAGTTTTGAAATGATTTATTGTGGTCTAATTTTTTTATATCACAAAAACCTGGCATTTTAACAGGGGTGTGCACACTTTTTATATTCATTGTATAAGAGTTATATTTAAAATATGTCCTTATTTTTGGGCCTTTGTCCCCCCATTTTGACATTCTTTGTACAGATTTCCTACACTAACAGGTTGTGAGGAATGCTTCAGAAATGTTACATCTCCTGCAAATAGGCCCCTGTGATGACCACTGTGATGCAATGAAGTTATCGCCACCACAAGTGAACATGCACATATCACAATATGGCTAAAAGTAACAGTTGTGTGCATGGTAAAATGCATGCCCTTAACATGCCTGGGGTATTGGTGAGCCACAACAGGATGATTCCATACTCACCAGCTTCAGGCTGCTGTTCCACATCAAGACCAGAGGCACCTATGTAGTTGTGGGAGAGAGGTATTGTCAGCAGACTCACATGTGGCATTGGTACAAGATGAATGCGGCTTTTCTGAACATGTGCAGTACAAGCTCCGATACTAAATTATTTGCTGCCCTTCACCATAGATGTGCACTTCTATGCATTACAAAACCCTGACATATGCATCTAGATACTCTATGGATTCCAGTATGGCTGCTACAGTAGTCAATTGATGTCTATTGGGGCCTCACCTGGATGCTCCTCGTCTGTTGTCTGGGTGCCACCCACCCCACAATGTAGATGTGTTGACTTGGCTGTTGGTGTGTGGTGGCTACCCTAAGGTTGGCAAGGAGCTCCTCAGTAGGTGTAAGTGGGGCCTGCCTAGCAGGACACCCAACTGTGGCTGTGCAGTCTCTGGCCATGGCAGCAGTCCTTTGCCATTCATGACGGATGAGGTCAGTCGCACAATGCCTGACCTGCTCATATGTATGTGCATGCTGGCCCACATCATTTACCATGTTGACAAGGTCATCCCACAGGTCAGTCTGCTACCGCAGATGCTGTTGGCTACTGCCAAACATGACCCCATGGTGCTGTATGATTGTGTCCAAGAGACACTTCACACCAGCTGGTTGGAACCAATAGCAGCTTTATTTACAGAAACACACACTGGTTTAGTGCTTTCTTCCCTACTGAAGGGACTTCATCAGAACAATACCATTCCAATAACCCAGTCCTTTTATACAAAACCACACCAAATCAAATGACTGAATAATCAGTAATCAACCCATGCCTAAAATACATAAAATACATATTAAATTCACACTACCACAATAACACACACCATAACAAGTACTTTCTTGTTGTTAATAGATTAAAAATATATTAAAAAAAAATGTATATATATATATATATATATATATATATATATGTATGTGTGTGTATATATATATATATAAATATATATATATCTATATATATATATATATATATATATATATATATATATATATATATATTTAGTGGCACAAACATAACTTATGCCATTATCCTAAAATATGCTTTAATTTCAAAATACATGCAATATTTACATTTTCACTGATGCCAGGTGGTTGAGTGGCATTTAACCTAAGCTGCCACCTTAACTCACAGATGGCAAGATGCACATCAAGCACCCTCCCCTGGGCATCCTTGACTAACTGCTGTAAATTTAAAAATGTGAAAATGTATTCCTTATACTCAAATATGTGCCTACTCAAAGCATTAGTCATCTTACAATTTCAAATGTCCAAAAGGTGTTCATTAAACCTCTCCTTAAAATGTGTACACGTTTTTCCCACACAAAAAGGGGGACATGACTAGCACTTGGCCAAGTATACCACATTTTTGCTGCAACAATTAAAATGTCCTGTTATGCAAATATTCACACCATTTAACCTAAAGTATGCTGAGGTCTTTGCTATATTCCTGCAGCAACAACCCATACCACATATAAAATTACCCCATCTTCTAGAAAAGGAATGGGAATCCTCATGTCCCTTAGACTCAAGCAGATTTTTAAAAGATCTATCCTTTCTATAAACAATCACAGGGGCAAACCCCACGTTTTGTGCAATGTGATGATCATATAATAACATTTCTAAATTGTGGGTAAGGATTCCAGCAACTGCCTCAGCATCCAAATTATAAGTTGTGATACAACTGTGTTTCCTATTAGGCTGATCTGATTTTATTTCCTGCAAAACCTCCAATCTCAAATTGTTTCCATCTGGCTTACCCAAATTGGGGTTATAAATACCATCTGCCCACTTTTTGACTATTTCCTTGTCCACTTTGCTCACCAACCTATTAGGATATTCCCCTCTTTGTAAACATTTGAGAAATAATGCCCACCTCTGCCTTGAAGGCATCATCTTCACTCTCCATTCTGGCAGCCCTCACAAGCTGCCCCTTAATAATGGACTTTTTTTTGAATATGGATGCCAGCTATCAAAATCCAAGTATGAATTTGAAAAGGTTGGTTTAGGATGAATTTCTGAAACCAATCTACGTTTTCCTTTTTCTACTTTCAAACTCATACCCAAATAGGTAATGCGTTCCATACTGTAATCAAAGGTAAACTTTAAAAATTCAACTGTACCATTAATGTAATCAAAAAAAAAATAATAGCTCCTCACTACCATCCCATACAAGAAATATGTCATCCAAAATTGAGTATAACAAGAAATACGCCCATAATACTTACTCTTAAAGACATATTCTTGTTCCCAATGAGATATGACATAATTTACAAATATGGGGGCACAAGCTGCCCATAGAGCTACACCAGTGGCCTGCTTAAAATACTGGCCCTCAAAATAAATTTAGTTGTTCTTTAGGACAATCTCCATTAAAACTACTAGCATGTTAATAGTGTCCTGATCATACATTCCCATTTTTAATAACTGAATCTCAAGCCAACTCAGGCCATTCTCATGTGGTATGACTGAAAATAAATTGCAAACATCAATGGTAACCAAAAAAATGTCATTACAGAGTTAGACACTGTTTAGCTTTTCCAAAAAGTGCCAGGAGTCCCTACAAATATACTTAAAGCATCCCAAACCTTTTTGCAAATGTGAATCCAAAAACCTACTCATGAAACAAGTCTTAGCCTGCTTGCCATCAACTATGGGCTTGAACCTTGGATTGTTCAGGCCTTTGTGAATTTCAGGGATGCCAAATATATTGGACACCATAGGATAGTAATTCCTTATAAATCTGTATTGGTCCTCATTCAACTGACCTTGCAATACCATGTCCTCTAGTCTCAAATCAATAGTTCGATTCATAATGTTAACCTCGTTGAGGGAACTTTCCTCATAAACATCCTCCATTAATGAGGTATTCATAGCATTGGAATAATCAGTAGAATCCATTTTCACTAAGCCATTGCCCTTATCAGGCTTCATGACACGAATGCTCTGCTCCTTCACAATTTCCATTAGTAACCGATATTCATCTTTAGTTAAATTATATTCAGGAACCTCTTTTATATGCCCTGTTTCCTAATATCATTCTCTCAAACTTTCACATAAATACCAATACAATGATTTGTTGGTGGATTAAAAATACTTGGCTTTTTAGTAAGGATCCCCCATCACAGTTTTGAACATCAGCAAACCACATTTTGCAATTAAGCTTTCGTACAAACAATTTAAGATCTATAAGTGTTTGTGCCATATTGCCCCTCCTACTTGGAACAAAGATTAAACCTTTAGATAAATTAGCATGCTTTGAAGCCAAAAACCTGCTGGAATAATTCTATATTTTAAAATAACCACTCATATTAGTTATGCCATGTGGTACTAAATGTTTTTCATTCAACAAAGCAATCAAAACATGCAGCTCATCTTGCTTATTACTATAAACTATGGCAGATGAATCACATTGCTGTTCAAAAGTACAAAGTTCTTCACCCAAGCCCTCAGAATTTACATTAATAATTAAAAATCCTGATTCAACATTTTTTTTTCACCAATAACCACATCAGGAAATACACATTGCCGCTCACCTTCACAAAACCCCTCAGTTACACTTTCTAAAACTGTACCAGTCCTTAAAAATGTCCTTGATGTGCATCTTGACATTTGTGAGTTAAGGTAGCAGCTTAGGTTAAATGCCACCCAACCACCTGACATCAATGAAAATGTAAATATTGCATGTATTTTGAAATTAAAGCATATTTTAGGATAATGGCATAAGTTATGTTTGTGCCACTACATATATTTATATATATATATATATATATATATATATATATATATATATATATATATATATATTAATATATTTTTAATGTATTAACAACAAGAAAGTATTGTTATGGTGTGTTTTGATGTGGTAGTGTGAATTTAATATGTATTTTATATATTTTAGGTATTTTACATGCACACCTGGGTTGGTTAGTCAATATTCAATCATTTAATTGGGTGTGGTTTTGTATAAAAGGACTGGGTTATTGGAATGGTATTGTTCTGATGAAGTCCCTTCAGTAGGGAAGAAAGCTCTAAACCAGTGTGTGTTTATGTAAATAAAGCTGCTATTGGTTCCAACCAGCTGGTGTGAAGTGTTTTTTGGACCTAGTACGTGAACTGTGGAGTTTGGAGGTAGTTTAGTTATCTGGTTTTGTCTTCTGCAGTATGGAAGGATGTGCAGCTAATAGTGACATTATAGAGCTGCTGCAGCAAATTAACCAGTAGCTTCTTACACATAAAACTCAGATAATGTCCTTGGTTAGTAAGCAAAATGGAGCTCAAAGTATTTTTGGTAGCTTGGGTTTGCCTTTATCACAAGCTACTACGGGCTCACAGGCGAACCAGTCAGTGGAAGAAGTTAATGCGGTTGACCCAAGGCGGAGTGATCGTAGAGGAACTGGAGTGAATTTTACCTCTTGGAGGGCCAATGGTTTTAACTTTCGTGAAGATTCTGTCTCTGGTAATGTTGGGTGACATAGGCATGCATCATTGACTGATAGACTTGTTTTTTTAGAGAAAGACTTAATGGCTTACAAAAGGCTTCAGCTTGAAAACTCGTACCTGAAGAAGAATATTGAGTTGCAGCAAGTCCTGCGGGGACTGAGGATGTGGACGTATCCCAATGGGGCTGAAGATAACCTGGACATGGTGAAGGAATTACATGCTTTTGCTTTTTTTGATAAGGTAGGATGGACTTAATGAAAATAATTCTAAAATACAACATGCAAGCATTGGATGGTTTAACTAAAGTTTTGGAAGATAATGAGTTTATCAAAAATGACTTGTTTGAGCAGTTTCAAACAAATGATTCTAATATTTTTAGCAAAGTGGACAATTTCAGCTTTGAAATATTCATTCAAAAATGTAATAAAATAAAAAGGGATATAAGGGAATACCAAAAAGGGTGGGTGTATCTGTATTCACCAGGGAACTATGATAACAGCAACATCAATGCCAATCAGGGGCTTAGAAGAGAGGAGGATGTGACATCATCACATAATGTATATCAAGACCAGGAAATGGAGCAGCAGGTACAGAATAGTGATGATTTACGGCATTCCCATCGATTGAGAGAAAGAGAACAGCAGCAGCCCTATTTTTTGGGGGACGGACAGAGGGATTACAGCAGGCACGGGGCAAGACTGAAGATGCAGAGGGGTCAGAATTATCATGGGAGAAATTGATGGACTTGGCGATTAATGGATGTTCAGCTGTAAGTACTTTTAATCTTAACAGCATCAGCCAGGAGGCTGTTAGCAATTTACAATCAAGACTTTTAAGGACTGGTGCAGTTTTAGAAAGTGTAACTGAGGGGTTTTGTGAAGGTGAGCAGCAATGCATATTTCTGATGTGGTTATTGGTGAAAAAATGTTGAATCAGGATTTTTAATTATTAATGTAAATTCTGAGGGCTTGAGTGAAGACCTTTGTACTTTTGAACAGCAATGTGATACATCTGCCGTAGATTATAGTAATGAGCTGGATGTTTTGATTATTTTGTTGAATGAAAAACATTTGGTACCACATGTCATAACTAATATGAGTGGTGATTTTAAAATATACAATTATTCCAGCAAGTTTTTAGCTTCAGAGCATGCTAATTTGTTATCTAAAGGTTTAACCTTTGCTCCAAGCAGGAGGGGCAATGTGACACACTTATAGATCTTAAATTGTTTTTATGAAAGCTTAATTGCAAAATGTGGTTTGCTGATGTTCAAAACTGTGATGGGGGATCCTTATGTTGGGCAGCTTAGGTTAAATGCCACCTAACCACCTGGCATCAATGAAAATGTAAATATTGCATGTATTTTGAAATTAAAGCATATTTTAGGGTAATGGCATAAGTGATGCATGTGCCACTACATATATATATATTTTATATATTTTTAATGTATTAATAACAAGAAAGTATTTTTATGGTGTGTGTTGAAGCAATAGTGTGAATTTAATATATATTTTAAGTATTTTAGGTATTTTTCATTCACCCATGGGTTGATTAGTCATTATTCAATCATTTAATTGGGTGTGGTTTTGTATAAAAGGACTGGGTCATTGAACTGGCATTGTTCTGATGAAGTCCCTTCAGTAGGGAAGAAAGTGCTAAACCAGTGTGTGTTTATGTGAATAAAGCTGCTATTGGTTCCGACCAGATGGTCTGAAGTGTTTTTTGGACCTAGTACATGAACTGTGGAGTTTGGAGGAAGTTTGGTTTGCTGTATGAGTGTGTCAATAATTTCTGTTGTCTCAGCTTCAGTGAAGGGTGGTTGTCTAGCATGCTGCATTCCACCTGGAAGACATAAACAGGGAAACACATCACAGAACCTCATACATTGGTCATCATTACTTACAGAACCTGCACATCAACATTGACTAGCACTAGCCACCACTTATGATCACATCATACCCCTGTCATCTATCAGCACAGTATGAACTTGCATTACACTCCTAGTCCTGATGTGTCATGATTCCCCCCAGTGAGTGCCAGTAAATTGCATAATCTACCATTCATCGTTCAGTTTTGTGTAGACAGATGACAGTGGGGGTCTTCTAAGCAGATGGGATATCATTGGTGCTCAGGCTTTGTTTGAATACAGTGTGTAATGGAGCTCAGAGCACATGCCTGAGTTCATGTAGGATGAAGTCAAGGATGTTATCAGGTCCCATGGAGACTTAATTTTGTTGCCTTTGAGTAGGCATTATGGATCTGCTCCCTGATGATGAGGGGAGGGGTGTGGATGTTTTGCATACCCACTTATACTGATGGGGGGACAGGGGGGTGAAGTTTTCACTTAACCTGTCTGCAGTGGGTTGTCTATAGCTATGACATGTGTGTATGTTGTGTGATTAACCACCAGTACAGGGTGGGTTGGGTTGTTGCCTCTGGGAGTGAAGACATATGTGAAGATGGCTTTGTGATTGGCCTTAGTGGATATGTCCAATTTGTACTCATGTACTCCAAGTTGGTGCCTGCTCCTACTTGCTGCTGTACAGCCAATATAGTGACCTATTATGTGGTTTGTGTATTGCTGCTGTCCACCAAAGGGGGTTACTCTACCTTTGTGAAGCCGGGTTTTAAGAGTCAGGTATTGCTGAGTCCATACAGCTATGGAGGTGCTCATATAGATGTTTGTAGTAGGCATGGACAGGATGTCATAACACAGTTGGCCATTTCTTCAGTTTCAGCCTGATAATCATGCTTATTCTAGTACACATTTCTGTGTCAGGGCAATGCAACAACTAGTAGCTGTAGACATTTATGTCTGCTGGATGCACTGAAACTTAGATTACACACATGTACAACATGTACATCTTATTTACCTGACATTTTGCAACAAATGTCTGTTGTTTTGAGGCTTCCAGCTATACCTACTCATGCATACACGTGCACAGGTAATACCTGATATACATTTCTGTTCTATGTCAGTACAGCACACTTATTTTATAGTCTTGCTGCTCAGTCATGCCTCTCAAACTGTTAGAGCAGGACATAAATGGGAGCAATGGCCCAAACTTAGCAACACTTTATTAATATTGCTGTAACACACTTAAGTCAGTTGATAGCACAGTAGGCTTTGCATTCACAGAAATACCCAGGAGGATGTCCAGCATTCATATGTGTGCTATTATGTTCTGATGTCAGTCTTCACCGATTTGCCAATGATTTGCCAGACATAATGCAATTCTATGAGTAAATGACTACAAATATGAGGCACACATATGGTCAGTGTCCAGATGACTGGACAGATGAATGGTATGAGCTCAGTATATCACATGCAGTTCAATACACACTTCTGTGACAGTAGTTTACTATGCACATACTCTATATAGGTCTCTTAGATTTGTAATACAAGCATGTGTGTCATAGTGGTATTCACAAGTGACATAAGGATATTTACAACATCCCAGTAGCTGGCCTGACAGTCTCATAGCCAGTATTGTTCAACAGACAATCCAGTAGTAGTCATATGTGAGCTGACCTTTCCTGGGGTAACTCAGGGGCCAGAGCTGTGATCTGTGTCACTGCAGACAGAGCCAGATGTGATGGCCATAAGTGCTGATCAGCAATATATCAGTACAGCAAGACTTGTTGAGACATATTTGTTTAACTTCCTATTTCCCATTACTGCATACCCCTTTCTGCATTCCATTACATGTTTACTTGTTTGACATACCTGTTTTTTACCAAGTATTCTAGAAGTTTCTCTCTCTCTCTCTCTCTATCTCGGTCTAACCATGTAGAGGAATAGACCTGTTTTGCATAGGCAGCAGCTTGCCTTTTGTAGGTAATGCTCATGAGCAGGGGATGACCTGTGCACAAGTTTGTGTCCCCCAACTGCTAATTGCATGCAGAGTAGCTGTGTTGTTATTCCAATAGCCAATGACATGGTAACACACTCCTATAACTGAGTACTTCATGTGGGCGTTGCCACTTTTCCTTGCCTGTGAGGAGTCTTCATGGAGGTGTGTGAGCTACAGCATCACAGAGGGTAGGTGGAAATACCTCTTACAAGACATGTGGAGATAGTCCAACAAAATGGTGGAGGAGTTTTCAGACTTAGGGACTGAATGTAAGTATTGCTGTTTTACAGTTGGAATAATGCTAGCTTAACAGGGTTTGTCTGGACATGCATTTTCTGCTTGATTTCAAGTCTGACAGTGTTATTTAGATGGCATAACTCTCAACTGTAGGGCTATCCACAGAATGGCCAAAGGTTTGCCTCTTATATTTGGTCTGTTCTGCAGACAGTTTTTGTCCTTGGCAAATCAGTAGGATACTTTGGAGTTTGCAGTCAGTAAATGCTAACATCCATTTGTGTTTCTGACTTCATATCCTCAGAAAAGATTGTTACAACAAATCCTGTAACACCAGCAACTTTCTCAGTTTGTAGCACCATTATGTGAGATATGTCCCTCTTTTTGACCCCCTGTCTCACAAGTATGTCAGTCTTTACCCAGATGTCTTGCAGTAAGAGGTTCAGAGGAATGGTATATCATGATTTACTGACTTCACTTCTGATATCATCCCAGTGACATAGCAGACACCCAGAAGTGGTATGCGGCAGTGGCCACAAATATGGTCCCACACCTTGGACATTCTGTGGAAATCTGTACAGTTGAGAGTTTTGTGTGTCTGGCTATTATTAGACTGTCAAGATTGTGCAGCAGTGTAGCATGTAAATGTTTGTTGGGCTGAGTAGGGAGAGTGGCAGATGTGAGTGTCATAGATCCTTTTCTATCTAACTGTGCATGGTGCTACAGTTGCTGGTGGTCCATCAGATGCATATGTTTGTAGGGGCAGACTGAGAAATGCCCTGTAACACCTCATAATTTCCAGTAGACTGTGACCTGGGGCAGTATATGTCGGTGTCATGTGTGACTGACAATCAGGATATGTTTATTCAAACAGTCATTATACTCTAGGGTTCAGTTGGGGTACTGGTATGTTGCTGTGACTGAGGTGCAAATTGTTGTGGGTGGACAATTTCTCACCAATGTCTGTTTTTCCCTACAGTTAAATCCCTGAAGTGCATGATATATTTTCAAATGCATGAGTAATTCCCCAGAGCTGATTAGAGGTAGTGTCATGGTGGTCTGATTGTAGTTCAGAAGGTCCTGGGTGAAATGATTGGCAGTTCTCTGTGTTTCTTTCTTCTGTTATATGACTGCGGTCATACCTCTCCACTGTCCAGATGTCTATACATTGTCTATACACTGTCCAGATCTGTGGCTCATATGTTTTTTCTGTTCCCCATACCAGTTGTGGGTTTTTGCAAATCACTGGTATGATGTGAGCATTGACATCAGTACATGATGACAATCATTTGTGTTTCAGACCTAACATCTATCTGAAAATATATGTTAAAAAAACCATGCTACTCTATACACACATATATATATATATGTGTGTATGTATGTGTGTGTGTATATATATCTATATATATATATATATATATATGTGTGTGTGTGTGTGTGTAGACACACACACACACACACACACATATATATATATATATATATATATATATATATATATATATATATATATATATATATATACATATGTATATATATATATATAGTTATATATGTATATATCTATATATAGACATATGTATATATCTATATATAGACATATGTATATCTATCTATCTATATATATATATATATATATATATATATATATATATATATATATATATATATATATATATATATATATATATATATATATATACATACATATACATACACACACATACACGTATATATATATATGTATATAACAGTACTACAGATATGTATTTTTCCCTTGTGTTAAATGACTGTAGTGCATGATATGTTTGTAAAAGCATTACAAATTCCTACAGCTTAGATGGTGTAGAGGTACTTTGCTGTGATTGAAGTGTACAGGGTCCTGGGTTCAAGACTTTGCACTGATTACT
Organism: Protopterus annectens; assembly: GCF_019279795.1. Lineage (NCBI taxonomy): Eukaryota > Metazoa > Chordata > Ceratodontiformes > Protopteridae > Protopterus > Protopterus annectens. Next base: position 219,195,944 of record NC_056742.1, on the reverse strand, counting down.
AGTGTTAAATGACCATAATGCAGGATATGTTTGTAAAAGCATTACAAACCCTCACAGCTCAGCTGGTGTACTGGTACATTTGCTGTGATTGTAGTGCACAGTGTCCTGGGTTTGGGACTTGGCAGGGCTGGTTATTTTGTTGTTGGGCAGAACATGGGCTGATGGAGCCAGAGTGAGTAAAGCACTTTTAAGCAGCTGTAAGTGGGTTTGCACAGTTTTGCTCAAAGTTAAGCTATGCTAACAAATGGTTAAGTCCTCTTAGCTTCGCTTAGCAGCACTTGCTCCCATTTATACCCACGATAATTTTAATTAAAGAAAATAAAAAAAGTGATAGAAAAGTGGTGAAATGGGGCAAGTAGGTGATATAACATTAGAAAAACCAACTAGGGATGTGTAGGACAGATGTAGGAAAGGACCATAGCTCTACATTTCTTCTGCAGCAACATCTGTGAATAATGTGTAGAATTTGGTATTTGTAGCCTCACACCCCATATGGAGGGGTGTTGGTGACAGACATTTCTAGAATAATTGGTGGGTAGTTTGATTAATTTCACTGTGAAATGTACACCTATGTATGGGGCAATGATTTTTTGAGGGACAGATGCCCTTTTTTAAGGTGAGAGTGGAATGTTGGGGATGTTTGGGAAGGGCTGTAGGTATGTTTGGAGAGGTAGGTTGGGTAGGATAGGCTGCATTCGCAGACAGGCAAGACAGACAAGATATCAGACAGGAGTGGTATATAACACATGAGGGGGTAAACACATTTGATGGGAAGGGTGGCTAGGAATTCAAAGCCTGTGTGCCCCCAAATGGATACAGTGGGACTGAGGTCCCCACCCATGGGCAGTCACCACTGCACCTTCATGACCCTGAAGGTGCCTTTGCTGGGGACTGGACAGGAAGGCAGCCTGCTTTGCAAGGTGTGCCAGGCAGCCGTCCATCTGGTGCAGCCATCCGTCCAACTCTGTGTGGATGACACTGCACACCATACCCCGGAACTGGAGGCAGGTGATGGGCTTCTTTCCACACCTGGGGGGAACAAGCCCCATCCCCTGAGGTGGTTGCACCCAAAGGCAGTGCAGGACCAGTGGAGGAGTCAGTTCTAGGTTGGGTCCCAGATGTTCTGGGGCCTGCTGCCACACCCATATGAGGTGGGACAGGTGGATCCACCAGGATGTGCCTTCCCAAACATGCTGTTGTGTTAAGGTTTTACAAAATATATTGGTTAGTCATGAAAAAAAGTTTCAAAATTAGTTATAACAGCATGAGTGGGTGTTCCAATAAAACTCATAAAACAGATTTGAAACAGTTGCATAGCAAACAGAACACATGCATAAATGGAACAACAATATGCATTGTAACAGCATGCCAGTAACATTGATGGCAACAGACCACTAAAATGATATTTGAACAAAGTATGTTAACATGCAACCAATCAAATATATGAACAATAATATAATACAAGTCCCAACGTTAGGTCTTGAGAACAACATACCCGTAATATATGATTGATAATTATTGATGCAGATAAGGGGTAGGGGGAGAGACAAAAATTCCATTAACAACTGTTTAGGCTTCTATTTTCCACAACAGTACTGCTCAATGATCTACGGGTCTGCCCTCACTTTACATCTACCTATGGGCCATAGCTTCTGTAGCACAAACATACCTGTTAAACTGTCAACCTGAAATGGTATGGGGCAAACTGTGACAACTCTGGGTACTTGAGTAGAGGGGACTCATACATGTTAGAGTAACATATCTGGCACAGAATGGGTACCCTGCACTGCTGTTATGCAAGTGTGCTACTGGCATACTTCACCTGGTTTCCTATCTGTGTCCAGGGTTATTGGCAGCAGTGGCCACTAGCCCTGACAGCTTAACATGTATCAGGAAGAATGCATGTTGTATGCATCTCTCCTGCTATCATTTGCAGGCATGGGGTTGGACAATGGAACAGTTGTACATGGTGTATTAGTATACCCTTCATACAACTACTATCAACATTTCTTTACCAGTAAAACCTGTGTAGGAAATATCTAACACTACCTGACTGTTTCTACATTTATTCCTGATTCCTTGTGTGTAAATATGCACACATCTAACTACCATTCCCTGGATTTGAACCATGTTTGGGTGTGCAAAGTTAACAGCTAAGCTATTTCTCATCACACTGAGCTACTGGGAAACTGTTGTTTCTTGCTTGATTGGTTTCTGCCTAATGCTCTCATGGTTAGACAGTCTGACCTAGTAATCCTGAGATGCATGCATGACATATAGTGTATTGTGCATTAATCCTTTGAAATAATTCAATCTGGAAAGCAAAGGTTAATGCACAGCAATGCTGCATGGGACACACTGTGATACATTACACATTACTATTCAAGGTTCAGAGCTTAGTGAAGTATATATTTCATATTTCATTTATATCTTGTTTTACAGCGCCACATTCTACATTTTTCTTAACAGCTGGTTCTCAGAACAACCTCAGTTAATGCTTGCTGTCAAAGCCATATTTGCTGTGGAGAACTTGTATACATTCTATTTCTACAACAACATACCAGAGTAAACACAGCAGTTTGTGGTATAGCTCTTTATTACAGTGACATGACACATTGCTTTAGTACTACATATCCTGTAGATCAATATTAGTCAGATAAACTTTATTTATTCGGTTAACACTTAAAAGTATACCTACTGGCAGTAAACAATGTACTCCTTCTTAGTTATTTGCACTATATACTTCAAGATGTATTTGTAATCACGAGCCTGTCTGCACAGCCTTTTCAGTCTGTCGGCATGGACTTTGATGTTGCTTGCTTTCTCCGCTGCAGCTGTAGGGGAGAAAAACAAACATTATGCATATCTGTCTATCACATACTCAAGCTAGAATTTGGTACAAACCACTTAATACTAACAATTACACACTACTAGAGCATTCTGTGTCTGTGAATATTGGATTCACTGGGCCAAGAGCACCCACTTCCTCAGCTTTAGGTCAGCATAATAATGCTGTACTTGCTCAGCAGTTTGGGGGATGCCAGTAGCACTGGTGAGATCACATCTGAGATGGTCCCATGCCTCTGCTTTGTATTGTGAGCCCTGGTACTGGCCCTGCAGCAGTCTCTCATCATAGCTTTTTACAAGGAGTCCAGCCATGACCCTGCCCTCCTGAATGCCCCAGCGCTGCACCCGAAAGTGCGCCCCTTCACCAATGTCCAACATAGTACCTGCACAGATCAACTACAATAAAAGTTATGGCTGTATTCCCACCTGTGCAGTTTAAATTAGGCCATATTCCTGCCCTTTGCTGTCATTGGACCATTTTGAAACTGTTGAGCCCAGCTTAGCCGTGAACAAACCTGCTAAGCTGTGTTGAGCACTGCTTAAAGGGGTAAGTGTTGAGCAGTGCTTAGCAGTATGCAAATCCAGTTACTTGAGCTGACTCCTGCTTACAATTTCAGTCTAAGCAATGCTTACACAGGCTAAGCATAGCTCAGGACTGCTAAGCATAGCTCAGTTTTCCATTTTAAAAATATCGGGTTGTAAATTATTTAATCATTATTGACATATTATTAAGTGCATATGATTTACTTTACATGACGTTCCCCTATATGCTTTCATTACATCACCTTGAGGTGTCTCTATACTGTATGGGACACTTGTGTATACCTGGGTAATTTCACATGTTATATGCCCTCACACTTCCATTTTGACCAGCTACACTACCCTGAGTAACAAATATCACTTACTACATAATTTAACATATCAAAATTAATTTTAACAATGCTTTCCCACGTAAAAATAAAGTGCCTGTCTTGGTACTTGAACCATGAACGCCTGTATGTAAAGCCTGGACTCAAACCACTATGCTATCTCATCATTAGGACTTAAGCTGTACATTTTTATTTAGCTCACATGAGATGTTTAAGCAATGCTGAGCAGAGGGCCATTATGTGCAAACATGCTCAGCTATGCTTAAACATACAGCACCTTAGAATGAAAAAAAAGGAAATTAATAAAATCACTTTATTTACATGTATAAATACTCCTTGTAAGTCACAGTAAGGGCAATTGTAAAGGGAAAAATAGGGGCAGATTTAAAACATTGCTTACAAACTTAGAAAGTTGATAGAATAATAGGTTTTGCATTAGCATGACATTTCCGAAGGATGTGGAGTCTTCAACTCAAATGCTTGACATTATTTAATGGCTCCGATCCTCTGCTATTTTCTAGGTAGAGGCAGATATTTAGGGGAACACATGAAAAATATGAGGCAGACATCTGGACATTCTGTGAAAACATATACAGTTGAGAGGTGTGGCCTTAGGGCACTTTCACAATGCAAGGGGTGTGTGACAGTACTTGTCACACACACCCCTGCATTTATTTAATGGTGTCTTATCTATCTCAGTGTCCTTGGACACCGTTTGACTATTTATATTTGCTTTCAGTGTCTGCGGACACAGAAAGCATTGTAAAGTGCCATACAGCACTTTTACAATGCAGGGGATGTGTGACAGTACCTTTCACACACCCACTGCATTGCTTCCTATCTACATAGCTGCTTTCAGTGTCCATGGACACTGACAGCACTTAGTAAGTGCTGTGCAGCACTTTCTCAATGCTGGGTGTGTGTGACAGTACCTGTCACACACACCCTGCATTTATTTCATGATCTTCTATCTATTTCACTGTCCGTGGACACTGTTTTACTATTTATATTTGCTTTCAGTGTCCGCGGACACTAAAAAACCTTTAAAAAGTGCCATATGGCACTTTGAGAGTGCAGGTGGAATGTTAGATGTACAGGCACCACTTAAACATGCCCCCTGCACTCAGTAGTGTTCCTGACCACTTAGCCTTTGCAGTAGCACACCTTCATGAATATGCAAGGTGCACTGCTGTTAAGGTTATGCGGAAATGGACACAGTTCACCCCATACAGGAATAGCGCTATTCATGCATGGAGTTTATTGAATTTGGGGGTTTATGTTAGTAGTTTCATTTAAACCAGGAAATTTATCAGCTTGCAACTTAATTTGCAACATCACTCAACAGAATCTAGGCTACTTTTATAGTCCTCTCCCCCATAATCCAATAACACATTGTCTAACACAGAAAAATACTTGTTATTAATTTTGCAGTAATATTTAAATACAGTTTTTTTGGTTTCATTTTATTCTTATGAAGTCCAGTTAACATTGTGGATGAAAGCACTTAAAACATTAACTATCCTGCTGGAGTGTTTTTTCAAAATTTTTGTTTGTTTTTAACACTCTACCTGTTGAATTTTTTAATGTTTGTTTTGCAAGAAAACAAGAAGTTATGTTCTTGAACTACACAGCAAAAACAGTTAAACTCATTTAAAAAGAAAATAATGTTCATTGCAGTAATGTAATGAAAATTAATTAAAATGGTCATAATGTTTAATGAAAATCAGCCTGCTGGGAAGCCAGACCTGTACAAAATAATCAAATAGGAAATTAACTGGCTTTACTCATGCATCTCAGTCCACTGCAGACAATAAATAACTAAATAAATTATACATATATAAACAAACAAATAAATAAATAAAATGATCTTTTTCTCCTCAAAGTAACTCTAACATGTACTCTGAAGAGGAAAACTATTGCTGAAAAAATGATGTCATGTGAATAGCAGAGTATGACCAGCTATTTATTTAATGTTGTAACCTTGCTCACATTTAAACCTGCTTGAATTGAGTCACACCCCATGACATTTAGCAGCACCCACTCATTTGCTTTCTGTTGCCAAATTTGCTTCGAAGTCACCAGCCACCATTATCCCCAGTCATTGCTTCTCATTTCCTCTCAGTCTTTTACCAGGCCTCACGCACTTTCCCTGTGTAATGATGAACTGAGAGAGGTGGGCACCTTCCCACACAACAGAGAATTTTGTAACACATGGGTGCTTTCTGATAGATAAAAAGATACATTTGAATGAGTAGGTGGGCTCTCATTCTAGTAACTTTGGTTATTGAAATTGATACAATAATGCTATATGTCTCATGTTAATAAAATGACCTAAAATGGATGATATAAGAATTTGTTTAGAAATATGGCAGTGGTTGTTGAGGTGCTTGATTAAAGAGCAAGTATAATTTGCCAGTAAAGTTCTGGTCCAGCTCTATAAGGAAAATTGTGTATTTTGTAATCAAGTGATGAAATGAGATCCTGGACAGTTTCCATTGAAAGCAGGCCCATATCTGTTGCTCTTACTGTTAAAATTACTAATGCTATTATTATTATGACTGTCATAAAACATTAGATAATAAAGGCATTTGCTAACTAATCTGACATAAAAATTTAGCCTTTGCAGCATAAATGAAAGATATATTTTCAGACAGAACATTATATGAGTTTATTTAAAATATACAGTAATGGATTTCAGCTGGAAGATGCAGAGTGCAGTTTTGCAAATTGTGGCTATCTTCCTTTCCACTGTTTGTGATCAGCGTGGTTATTGATCTAGAACTGCCTTACACTCATAACTGAACATATACATCACACATTTATCTGAAATGGCTGTTTTTGGAGTATTGCCACTTGATTTAGACAACTTCTCACCCTAACCTTAACTAATGTGGTAGAAAAAGAAAACACATTTTTTTTGAGTTCACAGTATATTTTTTTATTATATATATTTTATATATTTACTTACATTACATTTCACAGTTATAATTATAATAGTTTATAATAATGTCTGGTCTGTTTCAGATTTATTTTACCTTTTAAAATTAATAATTCATATATTTATTTACATTTATAATCCAGACAATTTGATAAGATGACTGAATATATTAGTCCTTTGGTATGGAATTTAGCCATTGTCTCATACAGCTTATTGACATATACAAAATAAAATCATTGCATTAAGCAAACTTTTAACTGAAATGCTGAGTAAAAATTCGGACTCATTGAACTATTATATATAATCTAGCCTAAGCAAAACTCCATTGATACAGACATGGGATGAAGCAAAAACATCCAGTAATTCCCATTACAGATGTCTAACTAGAACTTTCAGGACCTAGTCACTTAGTATGTTTGAATGAGCATCCAGACTTAAAATGTAAGTGTCCTTTCAGAATACCATAAATACAATATGATATATTCTCATTCTGTATGGTTTGCTAAGTCAGGCATTCCTGTACCCAAGATGTTGTACTTGATTTTAAGTTGTGGAACTCATAAAAGGGGTGATTTGTTTTTCTTTGTCTTCTTTTCTTGTAGGTAAAGCAACCTCAAAATCAGCATTTGCGGTGATCCCTCACATTGGGAATGTCATGGTGGACCAGTCACCCCTTCAAAAATTCTTAGCTCATTCTATTTCTTTCTGTTTTCTCAGAGAATGTTTGAAGTGTGCTTTTGTTATTTCTAGAGTTTTTTGATCATCTTTTACAATTTCACTATTCCAGTCCATCAGCATACATTAACTACATCAACCTTAAATGATAGAAATGCATGTATTAAACTTAAATAAAAAAAAAAAAAAACACTAAATGTTTTATGCAGGGGACAAGACGCACTGCACCCTCAACACCTCATACCAACTCCAAGATTGCACAAGAGAGGAGATAGGGAATAATTCAATTTCCCATTGCATAGCAATCTCACAAAACAAATGCCAGCATCCTAAGATAAACTGACATTTTCATTAAAAGGTCTGCTTCCAAAACATTCAATGTACCATATGCATGACGAAACACACACAACCCATATGTATCTATCTATCCATATATATATATATATATATATATATATATATATATATATATATATATATGTACATGTGTGTGTGTGTGTGTGTGTGTGTGTGTATATAGATATACATAGAGACATATAGATAGATAAATAGATATAGATGTACATATAGATACAGATATAGATAAATATTATACATATATAATTATATATAAACAAACCAGGCAATACAATGTCATAAATATCAAGGATATGTTACACTATAGTATTACTAGAAGTAAATCACAAAAATATATAAAAACTATCAAAATCATAAGTGAAGTGAAAGTGAGCACACCAGGACCTTGGGCAACAAGTAAAGTGTTGTAAACTGTGCAAAAGAAAAGAGAGAAATGCAAGCATACTGTGATAGTTTTTTTCAGTTTGGGGTATTTTATACTAGGCATATGTTTTATCCATAACTAGAAAATCATATACGTAATTTAACTTTTCAAATTAAAAGCAAAGGAAAGGAAAGGAAAATAAAACTAGTAATTTTAAAATTAGTGCAAGAGAAAATACATTTTGGAATAATAAACAAATGTTTAGCTAGATTCTTATCTGACAGAGAAACATAGGTTCATTCCACAAAAGGTATCACATAATTAATTTGTCTGAACAGATGATATAAGCCATATATCAAGGAAAGTGTTTGCCTACTTCCAAAGTAAATTTTAATGAGGAAGCTGATAGAGCCCAACATGAAATAATTTATTCTTAAGTCTTTTAAAAGTTCTGTGAGTTCTAGGGTAGCAGCTGGAATTAAAACACAGCTGGATGACAGCTAGTGAATTGTTGATTTGTGTACCTTATAATGAATAAAAATGTATAAAGGAATCAGTGCTGTCTTTCCTAATAAAATGACCATGTTTCTTTAATGTCTATGCAGAAGCATTTTGGAGGTACACAAAATAAATGAATTTGGAAGATCAGAAGGCATTAGCAATGGCATATATTTACAATGTCAGTTACAAACATGAGAAGTGAAGAGGCAAATGTTGTGGAATGTATATTTCCCTAGCAGGTCAATTTCAGCAAAAGAGGTGCATGGTAGTACAGCTTGGTAATATAAATCTCATTGAAAAGCAGGAACTTGTATGGGGGACATTTATTTACAGGAACAAGGTGTAAACACACACACACACACACACACACACACACACACACACACACACACACACACTTATTTACTCAATCTAAAGCTTTACTTTTGGATCCTCTTAATTTTAAGAATGTACAATATACTTGTGTTCAGTAGAATTTTATCCCAGATGAGCTTAGATTTTTATTTTCTCTTCTTTTATTTATTATTATTATTATTATTATTATTATTATTATTATTAAGTTAGTAGTTGCAAGCATAAACTGATGCATCCACTGTTTAAATTAGTCATGTCCCTTAATTGCTCAGGAAGCTGATATGAGCATATATTCATAGGTAAGTACTAGGCAATGAGCATATAGACTATTACAAGCCCAGCCAAGAACCAGAAAATGACCTTCAGTCAAAACCAAACTCTGTAAGTTGCATCTGTGAGGTGAAGCCATTAACCATTATGAGAACCCCTCCATGTAGCTGTAGTTATGTGAAACACTGTAACACATTTGTAAATGACCAACCTATATATTGTCTGTAACAGGACACATGAGAAGAAACAGTGAGGAGCATATATCCTTAATATACCTCGGAGGAAAAGCTACTGCAGTAACAGAACACATCTCTTAGAAAAAAAAAAAAAAAAACAGATTCTTAGCAAAGTCCAAGAGGACATTTTTTTTTCATCTTATCCCCACGGTGGTGGTGCTGCGGTAGCGTTGTCACCTCACAGTTAGACGTTGCCCGTTCGATTCTCAGTTAGAGTGTTTTCTGAGTGTCGACATGCATGAATGGGCATTCCTTCATTGAAGGATGTGCGTTAGGCCTGGCAAGCCAGCACGTAAAAGTCTACTGCCAATCATTAGCGGACCGGAGTTCCGCTGTGGCGACCCCTAACTGGGAAAAGCCGAAAGACACAAAAAATTAAAATAAATGAATCCAGTCAGATTTGAAGGAGGTGATTTAAAAGCCTTGTTCACTACAGTTCACAAGCAACAAGAGGCTATATCTTGTGTTAACTGAACTTTTGCTTCACAAGCTCACAATAAAGGTCCCCATGACATGCAGAAAACTGAGTTCCACAACCAAAGAGCTCCTTATTCAAAGCAACTAGAGTTCAACAAGCATGTACATAATGATGTGCCCAAAGGCAGCCAAAAGCCTGTAGCCTCTCTAAAGCTAAGGCATTTTCTTACTTTTTTGCACTCCTTGGGGTTAATGTCATCCAGAAAGGGTAAATGGCAGTGTAGGAGACAGATTCCCTATAAAGACTGCCACGATAAGTGCCTTTTTTGTCTAGGAGCTTCTCGTGACCATAAGTCTTGTTCTATTTGTCAGGTGTTCATTCCTAAAAACCCTTCACAGTAGACTTTCTTCCATTTCTTTGTTTGTTGAGAACCAGCATCTTAAGCTTCTCACAAAAGACACAATGGAAGGAATCTCCCACCTCCAGGGTCAGCCACTGGGGGAAGAAGAAGGTGATAAAGGTACAGTTGGAATCTTCTGCTGTCCAGCCTCTGCCAGGTCTTTCCCAAGGTTGTTACAAATCCGGAGACTCACCTGGCTGTGTTGTCAGATTTCTCTACTGTGACATTGTCTGAGGCTGGTGAGGCTCTGGCTGGAAGCACATCCGAAGAGGCTTTGCTGGCATCCATCTCAGATGTTCAGAGGGAACCATGGTTGATTTTTCACCAGCAGCCTAGGGGAGTTCCTAAGTTTTTAGTTGAGGAAGAAGTCCTTAGTACAGTTCTCGACTGCTGTCCTGGGTCTGAGCTTTCTCAGGTTTTCAGAGGGGACAGTCCCTTAAAAAAAGAAACAAAAAATGAAACATCTCTTCTGCTCCTAGGGATCCACAAAGTGAATAGCAGTCTTTCACTCAGGGGCTATTTACTGCTTTAATGTCCTTAAAGCCTGCTCAAGGGGTTTCAGTTCCTCCTCCACCTTGGTCCTTCATGCCCCTTGAAAGGCCTAGAGAAGAGAATTCTTCTGAGGATGAGTCAGATTTAGATAATGAATCTCTGACTTATTATACTCAGATTCCTACTGTTTTAGACTATGGGTCAGAGAAGAAGGAATCTATTAGTCCAGATGTTCCTTTTGAGGAAATTTCCTTTGGGAACACACTCTCTAGGATGATGGATTTTTTTTAAGTGGGATTGTGTTCAGGTCTCTAATATCTATAAGAGGTACTATGAGATGCTTCAGTTGGAATCCCCTAAATCTGTGGCTATTCCTCCTCTTTTGGCTAATTTGCTGGATACTTCTTCCAATGCCTCTCATGCAGCTGATTATCTTCCTCCTGCTCCCAAGAAGCCTGACAGTTTTTATAGGGTGCCTGAGGATTGCTCTTTCCTATATAAATGTCCTGCTACTGACCCCTCTGTCATGTCTGTATCCTCTGAAAAGCCATCTCAATTCCTTCCTTTGCCCAAGTTCTTGCTTTCTGACAAGGATAGCAGAACTATGGAAAGGTCGGGTTAGAATGTGTGCACTTCTGCTACTATAGCTTTTAGGGCTATTAATTATCAGACCCATATGTCTAGGTATATGCTGGCTGTTCTTTCTCAGGACTGTCAAATTTTTTTCTGATTTTCCAGACTCTGAGGGTAAAACGTCTGTTTTTTCCTTGCTAGGGACTTCCTCTCAAGTCATTGATCATTCTACTTAATGTAGGTATGATGCAGAAGATGCCTCTTCTAGGACTGCTGTTTTTGGATCAGTGATGAAGAGATATTCTTGGCTTAGGCTTCAACCTTTACCTGATGATATCAAAGCTGTGTTGATGGATGTTTCTCTGGATTCTAAACTTTTGTTTGGGGAAGCTGCTGCTGGTTTGTTTAAGTCCCTTCAGGATAAGGGTAAGGCCTTAGAGCAGCTTAAAGATGTATTTGTTTCTCTGCTGTGCCTAAATTACAGAGAAGCTACTCCACTAAGCTTGCCTTTGTTAGTATGCAATCCCACCGTTTTACTAAATGTAGGAAGATTGGCAGACAAGCTCCTCATGCTAAGACTACTCAGTTTTCAGGGACTCCAAGCTTTCCTTTCCTGACAAACCAGGTGCTGTATGACTATCCATCTATTCCCGGCCACATTCCTCTTTCTCTTTACCTTTCTCTTTCTCTTCCTGTATGGCTTCAGATTACTCAGGATTCTTGGGTTCTGTCGATTATTCGTCAGGGGTACTTCATGGTGTGGAAATCCCATTCTCCTTTTATGGGCATTCCTCAGCCTCCTTGGGAACAACTTCCCTTTTTCCAAGAGGTTCTTAAAAGTCTGTTGACTCAGGATACTATTCAAGAGGTGCCTGTGTCCCAAAGGAGGAAAGGGTTCTACTCCAGACTGTTTCTTGTGTACAGAAAAGGGGCACTTGGAGACCTATTCTAGACCTCTCTCATCTACACACTTTTCTGGAACTGCCTTCCTTTTGGATGTTGCCCCTTCAGATTCTGTTTCCTGTCTTGCTCCCTCAGGGGTGTATGGTGTCTTGGTATCTCAAGGATGCTTATCTTCATATTCCAATCCATCCTCTTTTCAGGAAATGTTTTGCTTTCTCTGTTGTTTCTTGATATTTTCAGATCTATGTTTTGCCCTTTGGCCTTTTTACTTCCCTATGGGTGTTCACCAAGTGCCTTGCTCATATCATTGCTTTTTGCAGGCTTTGAGGGATTCAAATATTTCCTTACTTAGATGACCTGTTGATTCATGTGTCCCCTCCAGAGACCCTTTTACAAAATATTCATTTTGCCTTTTCCCTTCTTCAGAGCCTGGGGTTCACTATAAATTTCAAACAGTCTTTACTGACTCCTTCTCAGAATCATGTTTTTCTGGGTAGCAGGATTCAGACGGTGCCAATGTTTGCATCCCTGCACCCCCCCCCCCCAAAGGCCTTAACTCTCATTTCTTTCTTTCAAGCTCTTCTTCCTCTGACTTCCATTACCATCAGAGAGTTTCTGAGAGCTCTGGCTTTTATGGCATCCAGCATTCCAATGCTCCCTCTGGCCAAACTTCATATGAAAAAGTTTCAGTGGTTTCTGAAGTCAATGTGGCTCCAACATCTACATCATCTAGACTATGTAGTTCCTCTTCTTCCTTGTCTCAGACAGGAAATTCACTGGTGGGTTCAACAGTTGTCTCTGAATCCAGGAATCTCTTTTCATCCCCCTCTTCTCTTTTAGGAATTGTTCACAGATGCTTCAGACATGGGATGTGGGTTGACATTTGGCTCCCTAAAAGTACAGGGGTTGTGGTTGCCTCATCAACAGATGGAGCACAGTTAAAGAGGTGAGAGCTCTTCTGTTGAATCTTCTGACCTTTCATCCTCTTTTCTCTCCTGAGGCTCTGAAGGTGTCCACAGACAATACCACAGTGATGTGGTATCTCAACAAACAGAGAGGAATTAGATCTTATCTTCTTTGTCAGTTGGCACTTCCGGTATGGGATCTTGCTATCAAGCATCAAGTGACGTTTTAGGCAGTTACATCTCTTCTGGTCAGAACATTGTGGAAGGCACTCTGAGTAGGTCCTTAACTCAGTCCCATGAATGGATTCTTCACAGGGATGAGTTTCTGGACATTATCCACCAGTGGGGTACTCCACAAGTGGATCTTTTTGCCTCCACTCTGAACACACAACTTCCTCTGTTTTGTGCTGGAGTCCCAGGTCCTCTAGTGTGGAAGGTGGTTGCCCTCTCATTTTCTTGGAAGTTGATTTTTCGTATGCATTGCCCCATTCCTCTCATTCTGAAAGTCCTGTTCAAGATTGAACAGGATGCTCCCAAAATCTTATTGTTGACTCCCTTTTGGCCGTGACAGCATTGTTGGCCTCTACTTTTGCATCTAGCCAGGGTCAATCATCACAAGTTCAAAGTCAAAAAGTCAAAAATAAAAGTCAAAGTAAACTTTATTGTCATTCAGAAATCACACAAGTCCAAAAACTGAAGGAAATTCCGTGTCTCTGGCCTCATTGTCCAGACAATATATTCACAATTTTCACAGAAATTTACACATATAACACCTAGCTATTATATCACCTATTACATAACTTAGCTATATATCTACACATATAACAGCTATCTATTACATCACGGACATGCAGGTAGACAGACTAATACTGCACACAATTAGAAATACGTTTTAACACTTTTCATGGTGAATACTTACTTGCATGAGACTTTAGTATTGAGCAGGTACTTGGTTAAGACATTGCACTAATCCTTGCACAGAAGAGACATTTGAGTTTTGCACTAATTTACAAGTTACCTCACAGGGTGAATTTAATCACACAAGGCAAGGGATCTCTCATCCATCTCCACCTGTCCATGCTTCAACTGAAACTGTGGGCGCTAGGATTTTGATTCTTTACAGACACCTTTTTTTCTGAGGACATGCTGGAAGTCCTGCAGGAGGCCATGAAACCTACTAGTAGGAAATCCTACTTATCCAAATGGAAGAGGTTTTCTGTTTGGTGTCTCTGTCATAACCTGAATCCACTTACTGTGGATGTTCCTTTGGTTCTCTCCTATTTGTGTGAGTTGCTCAATGCTGGTTTGTCCTATTCTTCTATTAAGGCCCACTTATAAACTATCTCTGCTTGTCTGACTTTTTCTCCTCCTACTTTAGCTTCTAGATTTGAGGTTAAACAATTTTTTAAAGGTATCCTTAAAATTAAACCTCCCAGAAAAACTTTTACTCCTCCCTGGAATCTTACCTTTGTTTTGTGGAAGTTGACTCAGGCTCCTTTTGAGCCTGCAGTTTCCTTGCTACATTGTTCCTGGAAAACTATTCTTTTGTTAGCTCTTACTTCTGACAAATGGGTGTCTGAGTTGCTGGCCCTTATGGTTTTTCCTCTTGTTTTGGTCTTTCATGAGGGCAGGGTGTCCTTACACTAACCCTTCTTTTATGTCTAAGGGGGTTAATGAGCTATCACGGAATCAGTCCATTAATCTACCTACTTTTTTCCCCCGTCAACAATTTGACAGTTTTAGGGTACTGCATTCTTTGGACATGCATAGGCAACTCAGGGTTTATTTAGATAAGGCTAAGGCTATTAGAAAATCTGATCAGTTATTTGATTTTCATCCTAGATCTTTGAGACTTTCTGTATCCAAGCACACTACTTCTTGGATTTATAAAGCTATTTCCTTTTTTTACACCTTTCATGACAAGAGCCTTCCTTCTTCAGTTAAGGCTCATTCTCCTAGAGCTGTTGCTTCTTTGGGTGCTTTTTTTCATGGGATTAGATACTATTTCTATTCTTGAAGCAGCTACTAGGACTTCTGTGCATATATTTACCAAGCATTACAGGTTTGATGGTATCACTAGAGCTAGGACTGGTTTTGTTAGTGCTGTTCTTCATGGCTTTTTAGGGGGCTCTTTTTGCCTCCCCTATCCAAGCTTCCTCTTGATCTCTGGCACTCTCCCATCTGTTTAGAATACTGCAGCAGTGAATGTAAGGACATAGTACAGTTATGTAAAATCTTAGTGTGTCAGTAGATGTCCTTGCCTTCACTGTTGCAGTGTTTGCTCCTTCTTTCCATCCCCCTAGTCTTTTGCCTTCCTGAATGTATAGGTTACCTCTTCATTTTTTTTGGAATGTGTCCCTACTGGGTTATTCAGTTCTGATTATATTAGGCCCAAAGGTCACCTTTATGCCCTACGCTACATAAGGAGCATTTGGGTGATGTATACCATACCCTTTAAAAGCAACAAGTATTCTTTGATAGACTGGCCAGATGTTTGAGCTTCCATGTCAGGGAATCCCATCTGTTAAGAAAACTGCAGCAGTGAAGGCAAGAACATCTAACACTTTGGTAAGATTTTACACAATTGTACTGTCTTTTGTTATTATAGCAATAACCTATGGCTGTTATTTTGTATTCTTCCACTTTTTCTGAGAGAAAATAGTCCCAGACTTTTAGTTCAAGTTTATTGTTTATTTTATATTTTAGTTGTTTTGTGATAGGTTTAGATTATTTTACATTGTATGCATTATATTTTCCCTGTTCTTTCAATTATTGACTTATTTATGTAAAACTATCACAGTTTTTGGAATGTCCAATCAGCATTCTCATTTTGGAATAGTAATTAGTCTGTACTGTTTTACTAGATCTGTTTATTTTTTTATTTTATTTTTAAAAATCTAAATAATTGTAGTTATCATTGGTAAAGTGTATGGTTTGTTTTGATTATTTTAAATATTTGTTGATGCTGTAACTGTTTTTCATTTATCTTAATGTGTATAATATGTCTGTGCATGGACGTACTGAATGGGAGAGTGCTTATTACTGTTGTTTTTGTAATCATGCTTGTTCTTTATAAGTTAAAAAAAAATATAATTAAATCTATTCTGCAAATGCACATCTTTATCTACAGTGCTTAAGCAGAGAAAGTAGTTTAGTGTAGCCTGACTTGTAAAAAAAAAGTGGAATGCAAAACGTTCATGTACTGTCTAGCAATTGTAAAGGTCCAAGGAAATAATTAACTTGAATGGATGCGGTGGTATATCTAGTAAAACTCATGCGTTGCTTACTTCAGAATTAATTTATCTGGTTATTAGCTTTTCCTTTGTAGTTTTATTTTTATACTGCTTTTTTGTCTTTGAACTTCTGGACTTGATTAGTTATGGATATAGAATGTGTTTGCAAACTATTATGTCAGCAGCGGTCATCTATATACAAGAGAAATCACATACTTTTTTCCCACATTTGTTTTGTTTTTGTATGTATATGATTGTGGCTGACATAGTAGCTTGCAGACAAGCTGTACATATAATGGTATTCAGTGCAGGCACAAAGTTGTCGATAAGGTGAGAAGAAATTCTAGCCACTTGATGGTATCTTAGCAGCTGGACTTTTTCCTGTAGATTTATGGATTTAGAAAGGGCACGCTGGTTGGATTGACCGATCAGTGTGCTCGTTTTTCATCTTTCACAATCATGGTAGTGTATTGTAATTTTGAAGGGATGGAACTTGATCTTATAAAGTTGATATTTATTTACCCTTTCTCTTTTTCCATCAGAGTGATGATCCTGACTGTGTTGGAAGAATAGACTTGGGTGCAGTGGTGTTTCTCTTTGTGTGAGATCATGATGCAATTTTCCTGTGGAGTTTCTTCTATTCCCCTCTTGTGTAATTGCAGAAGTAGCATGCAAAGATTGGGGGCAGAGCTCCAAACTCTTGCCAACAGAATTTGGAACAAAATAAAAAATAACTAAGGAAAAGGCACACCAAACTAGGGACACATTTTAAATGTTGGTTCTATCTTAGAAATTCACAGAATGATTTCCAATTTTAGGAGGAATGGAACAAAACTTTGAGAAACATTAGAGGATGTCCCTACAAAATAGGGATGTTTGAGAGGTCTGACTGGGGGTTGGTGATGTTGCCTCCCACATGGGGGTGCAGGGACCTCATTTACCTTCAAATATTTTATTTGGATGCACGCATAGCTGAATTGGAAGCAAGCTATGTTTCAAACCAGGTTTGAATGAGCAATATTTTAGTGAACAATTGCTTTTCAATTTTTCACTCATAAAGCTTTACATGCCACAACCTACAAATTGCTGTCTGCATTGTGTACCTCGATCACAGCCGACTTTAATATTCTGGGTCCCTGTATCTAGCTGACTATAACATAATATGCCAGTGTCATGCATTGTGTAGTGTGTTGACCTGAGCCTAAATTGTTTAGTAATCCATCCCATTTGGTGAAACTGGTTCAAGTCAGAAAAAGTAGGAAAGTAAAACTCATTATGAGAACTGAAGACAGTGCTATATTAGTTATACTAGTGTGGGCACTTAAGTAGATCTAAAGTTACAATATTGCAGTTGCAGTATTTAAGGGTTAGGCTTACAGCCTGGAGGAAACTTTTCATATTTGCATGTCTTAATTCCTGTTTTAATAAACAACTTCTGCAGAAAAAATGAGAACATTTAATATTACAATAAGCACAAGAGCAACATTAGTACATAAATCTAGCTGTTGCTTCTATAATCATGATTCAAATTTCAAGGAGGATTATATGTTAAACTCGAGTGTGGAAATATGCAGCCTTTCCTGAAATTGCCCACTTTTACTTTGAAATCTAACTTACCACTATTTACTCACACTAAACACATTTGGCTGTATGTATCAAACGGGGTATAGCAATGCTAACCTTTAAGAGAACTGTACAGTCAACAAAATTGTATTTAATTAGAACTTGTTTAGGAAATGACTGGTTATTAACAGCTTACTGGCTTCCTAAGTTTCAGTTGAATCACAATACTTTGATGGTCATGTTATCGGTCAAAGAGCATCAAATATTCATAATGATGACTCCTGGAAATAAGTTAGAACACTGAGATGGAAAGAAAAAGATGTAAGGCTGCATCATATAACATGAGCATTAGCAAACCTTAAGTAAGTAAATGCAGCAGCATTCTGACATCTGCTCATTAGTAATGTCGTGTTGGCCTTAGACTTGTACTTACAGGTTTGCTGGTTCAAATCTGCATCCTGGAGCTTTATATTATGATATTTTGAGTCTCTTCAAGTTTGATATTATGACTGCATATTAACTGTTTATTTCCTGATATTTATGTATTTATTTTTGTGGTTTCCGTGGAGTTTACTACTACTGTTAGAGTCCACAACTTATTATACCTTCCTCCCGGGATATACTCATGGTGCAAGTATTCCTTCATACAACGAAGAATGACCACCTTCTGTATTTTTCTTTCCATCTTGCTCTTCTGACTTTCTTCATTTCCAAGAGTTATGGTTATGAGTATTCCACACCCTTTGACCGATAATATGACAATTGAAGCAATGTGATTCGACTGAAACTTAGGAAACCCGGCTTACTCTGTAGGTAAGTCTACCTGTATGTATGCATGAATGTATGTATGTGTGTATGTATGTATGTATGTTATGCATTTGCTTATTTATATTTATTATCTTTGAAAATCCATTTACAGTGGAATTCCAAGGAGAAAACCTCCATCATGTGCAAGACATACCATATTATAATACTTTTCTAAGACTTTTTATTAAAATATTTAATAAAGAAATGTATATTGACAGGAAACAGTTACACACACACAGTTGACTGCAAATGAGACAACAAATGTTCACACATCAGCTGCAATGCATATGTAAAACAGAGGCACTCAGTAGTAAGATCATATTGCAGAACTTATTCATCCACAGTCAACAGTGTGTGGCAAGAAAATAACCCTTAGAAACTGAGTACCATAGGCCAGTCCCTGACAGCTACTTATCCCTACACCTTCTACAGTCTGAACTAATATATTGATTAATGTTGAAACTCTTCTGGGGAACAGACAGTGCAAGTCTGTCTCCACTCACCATCATCTATGGGTTGCAGGGGCCATGCAGTCATCAAATTCCTCAAAACACATTCCACAATATGATGACTTGCTCATTTTACATTGAAATAAATCTCTGCATCACACACTTTCACATTCTATACCATATCAGCCTGCATTATCCAAAATTCACATTGCAAAATAATATTAGTAATGAACGCATAGTCTTAATTATTAAGGAAATATTAGTTAGTAGGTTTTACAGTAATTTAACAAACATATACAAGCTGAAATATGTTCAAAAACCTGAACGGACTATTAAGATTAAGTTCAATTTAAGATAAATCTTAGCACATGCAACAAATGGAATGCACACAGAGATATCTTACTGAAAGGATATGAGGCCCAAACAACATGTCCAGCATGGACTGGCTCAAAGCCCTGCCACTATACTCATTATCCTACAGAGTCCTTAGAGGTGGCTTGTGTCTGGCATGCAAGACATCCTCTGATCCATTACTGATGGATTTATTACACATCAACAAGTAGTCAAATGTCATCGGAAGTACTCAGTCAAGGGATCTAAACTTCTTCTAAACATGAGCAGAATGGTTTGAAGGGAGAGATATATCTCACACAGACTGTATCTGCTGTGGAACAGACTCTCCATCTACATAAAGTAAAGTTCATCCATGTCCATATTCAAGCGCAACTTAGATCTATGGAAGGGAAACAGAACATTTACCCCTAGGACCACAACCTTCCCTACTAATGGACAAAGGCAGCTCCTAAATGCTTTATCCCATGCACGAGTCCCATCATATTATTTATGGTATGATCACAGTTATTCTCAATGGGGTAACGTATAATTATTGACCTTGGGATGGGTAAGGCCAGTCTATAGCCAAAAGGGGGTGGGTTGTTTAGGGCACAGAAATGGAAAATGGCTAGGCTTAAAACGGCCCACCAGGGCTTCTAGCTTACCCCTTACCTATGAACCTATAACTATTACCACAGAGGATCATGTCAAGGTTCAATCTAAATCTTCTGTTGTGAAGTTTTATTAGGTATATATAGAAAAACTGACTCAAAGACAGGCAAGATATATTTTATCAGTCATTGTCTAGTTACTACACAGTCACACTGTTTATAAAAATCCTCCCTTAATGCACATTTAAGGGCTGTACTGCACTAAAATCTATTGTAAATGTTTTCAACATGACAGAAATTAAGTTAATATTACTGATATACTGTTGTTGACAAATGTTGACAAAATAGGCCATGATGTCTTATGGTAGGAATGACACACGACATAAAAAAAAAACAGAAAGAGAATAAAATCTAGGAATAAATAAAGCATAATTAGGTAATTAAGAACCTCTAGGATGCACAGTATGGTACATAATTAACTACCATACCTGGAAACTAACATTTTCACATTGCAGGAATGTCAGCCAAATGCATTAATAAAACTTGATTCACAAAAAAATATTATTAGAAGCAGAGAAGGAGAGGAAGATTATTTTTACTACCACAACCAGTACATATTTGTAGCAGAAAGCCATGCAAGTCCCTAGGGTAAATGGTAATAGGAGGGCTGTTTGCCTGCATGACAGTACATTCTCAAGATGTACTGTCATACAGGTAGTGCTTTATCAAGATGCTGTTTTTGGGCTGGTAGCAATGATATGAGTTCCCTAGAGGCAAAGGGTAACTGGTCTGAATGAAAAAGAAAGATGTGAATGCCTTTTCTGAGCACTAGACATGGGGTGTGCTTTGGGGTTCTGATATCAGGGAAGTGTAGTTAACTTGTGCATTAAGGGGTTTAAGCTTGTGATTAAGTGTTGAATGGTTTATTAAAACGTTTTGAATATGGGTTTAAATCTAATAGCCTCCTTACTTAGAAATTTATACTGCCAATATTAATACTTGGCTTCTATATTGTAAAATAACACATCTGTTAGATTAGGTAGTAGGGTTTTGCTCCTGCAAGACACTAGAAAGTAAAGTGATGAAGTCTGTAGGAAGTGACTGGCAAATCATTTCTAAAATCATTATGGTCATACTTCTAGGAAATGAGGTAGCAGATATGCAATAGTGCCCTGCCCATGTGTGTATATCATTATGTTACAGCAAACACAATGTGGAGTGCATGGAAAAGTAGAAAGGTCATCTTTCTTGTCTGCTAGCTGACTGTCTTAATGAAGCCCAAAATCAAACCCACTTGAAAAAAAAAATATATTGCAGTATGTTTTCAATGGCTATTTTGCACTTTGATCAGTATTGTTTGGTTACACTGAGGGGCTTTTTGAGAAGTCTCTTTTATAAAGACTCATCGCAACTGCATGCACTTTAATTGGACAACCAGATGTTGCACTGTATTTTTTTTTAAAATTTTACCTTATTGTTGTGCAACCACTAACTTTATGTGCGTACAGTATGTATGTATGTATGATTGTATGTATGTATGTATGTATATATGTATGTACAGATAGATATGAGTTATCAGCCTTCAATCAAATGTTTGTTTTCTTGAAAGAATGGAATGTGCACACATACATATGGTCAAATGCAGGTTCAGTTCAGTGTTGATGATGTGTAAAGCAGAAAGATGGATTTCTGAAGGTGAGTGTTGGTTTGGGGGTGTGAGTATGTGCACCTGACTGTTAGAAGATTAGGGTTAGAGTTAGGCTTGGGTAAGGGGATAGCTGTATTTTTTGAGTTGTTTGGAGTGTGTGAATGTGTCTGAGGGTTAGTTTGAAATAAGGATTAGGCAAGGGGATAGATATAGTGTTACGTCTTGATGTGTGGTGTGAGTCCAAGCATCTTCTATAGAGACAGTGTTATAGAAAAGTTTTTTCTAAGGTAATGTGCAGCAGAGGCAAGCTTGAGGTTAAGATTAGTGCACATTACTAAAGTGAAGTCCAGGGCAAATAGAAAACTAAAGTCTACCTTCCAGGGGACCAAGATCCCATGCAGGCCATGAGGTATATTGACTTTCTGGCTAGGCCATAGAGGTAACCAGGAGGAGAGGCAGCTGTGATGTGCAGAGAAAACAGCTGATGTAAATGCAGCAGATAGCCATGATCTGCTGTCCAAAGAGTATTGCAGTGGGGTGACTAATGTGAGAGATTGGGCCAAGAAACAAGCTATA
Source organism: Protopterus annectens (assembly GCF_019279795.1). Taxonomy (NCBI): domain Eukaryota; kingdom Metazoa; phylum Chordata; order Ceratodontiformes; family Protopteridae; genus Protopterus; species Protopterus annectens. The sequence goes on along the minus strand of NC_056742.1, from coordinate 219,173,622 downwards.
GATCTTTAGATTGCCAAGGCTTGTGAAATCACACCAAAACCTGCTATGTACTTCACACAGGTTAAGGATATAATTATGGCCCTAGTTCTTGAAGTTATACAACCTGGAGTTCAGAGTGCTGTGTGGGCAGTGCCTTGGATAAGAATAACACTTAAGTGTGTACATCTATGCTGTACCCAAACAACATTAGATGGTAAATCCATACAACAACATGCAGCTTTGCTTGTATTTTGGCCATTTGGTCCACAGAAAGTTTCCCATTTGTGAATCTCCATTTCAGTTACTACCTGGATATATATTTATCCCTTCTGATATAAAAGCATTTTTGCATAGGGCACACTGCTGTAGACATGTTGTCTATCATGGTTTCTACATATATTTCTACACAGAGATGACTTTTATAATTACACCAATTGCTGCTCCTGGCCATGGACCAAATCCAGCATCTACATTTCACTTTCTCCATTTTTTCCTTGATGGCTGAAAAGGTTGCTGTTGTTACACAAACATTTTCTACAAGTGTTGTTGGTATATATATAAAAAAAACATTAAAGACAGTGTCTGCAGCTAATTACTACTCCCTGAATTCCAGATGGACAAGCAAAGAAGTGCATACTACCACTGAGCAATCTGACCTTGTTGATACATCACTCTTTTAACCATGGGATGCATTTAGTACCCATTCCATGAACATTGCCTGCAGGGCTGGCATTGCAAGTGGTACTTATAACATTCCAAATTATGCACACATAAAAGCTAGGTGGTGATTGAATTTGTGAGAGGTGATCTAGTTCCCACCTTTTTGTGCTCTCATAGAGAATCTGAGAAGTCTTCTAGGGAACAGCTGTTTATTGTAAGATGGGATATTTAGTGCCATTACAAAACAAGTTCCCTTACACAGGGACAGGGTTGCTATGTCTTAGAGTAGTGATAGTCAGATAGACAATTGTTATGTACCCATCACACCGCTTCCATGCCTGATCTGGTGCTCCACAGCATGTATGTCAGTGCATTATGCCCAAGACCAAGACAGGTGAAGGTGCTGCTGTTACTAAGCTTCTGTAATATCCTTCTGAGATCTTATGAGTCAGTAGACTGATACGTCATTCTCTGCTAAGTGAACCAGCATTGCATTCACATTTTGTGCACCTGGAGCTGAGACTTACATATAAAGACTGTGCAACAACACATTACTGCAATACAGGCTTACTGCTGATGGTATTGCAAAGTTGTGTTGCTCAGTCATGAGGTGATCACAAGTTCTATGATCCTCAGAGCAGATGCCAACTGTTACTGTGCTATAACATCACAATCCTATTCATTCCCCACAGATGATGGCGCCATCACGAACGTATCTGGTAAGTCTGTAGTGTCTGTGCTACTGCCAGCAATTACTTCACTATAGGCACAGGTGTGGCATCTGCCCACAGGCATGTTGGCACCTCAGCTGGCAAGATGTGTTGTCCCTTCATTGGCTTCCAATGATAATGGGAGAGACAGGAACATTTCTGCTTCATTGGCACAGCAAGTTCACTCACTCAAGGCCATAGCCATGGAAAAACTGCTGATAAACATCTTAGAAGGACCTCTCCTGATGAGAGCCAGATAAGGGCTCGAGGCATACCTCTCAGCCTCATTGCACAAAAAATCTGGACAAAACCAAAAATAATGGGGGACAAAGACCCAAAAATAGGAACAGATTTGACATATTGCTCTTATAAACTTAGAGCATTATTAGAATAAAATGTTTTATGTTAGCATGCATTTTGTGAAGAATATGAAGCCTGAAACTCAAAATGTCTCTCACTGACAGCAATGGGAATCTATTATTAAATGCTCAAATTCACTGTCTCCTTTCTCCTTACTTACCATCCCTGTTATGAATAAACAACAATACAGTATTCAACATATTTTGAATCTACTGTTTCTCTCCACTAGAACAGTACCTTATTGCATTGTGGTGATTTCAATTTCAAAAATATTTATCCCACCATGGAAAATCTTGATGGAGTCTCCATTTCATTGATGTCATCAAGGCCAATGAATACAGGTATTTTTCTGGCTGATTCCCTCTCCAAACTAACATCACCATGAACGTCCTAAAAACCCACCCATGATGTGATGTCACAGCTCCCTTGTCCTTCTCCTACCCATACAGAAAGTAAAGTCTAGAACAAGGAAACCTTACATGAGTCAAGTCTTTCAATCACAGCAGGTAACAGCTCAAATTACCCTTAGCACTTTGACAGCTAGGAAAGTTAAGAGTGAAGGGGGATGGGAGATGAGTCAAGAGGAGTACAATTCAGGCTTCACAAAAAAATACAATTTAGCCATTCTAAAAAGAAGCAACAGTAAAAAGTACTTTGAAAGTCTGTTCTGTGGCATTTGCACTGTTTGCGTTTTAGGTAGTCACTGAACAGCCTGAAATGTTACTTCAAACTAACTGACTGAAAGACAGTGGTGTATGCATGTAAAATCAATGTAGTGATAGGAGCTTTAGGAAGAAAGAGGCCTGCGTGATGTGATTTCTTTACAGACGAGCACTGTTTTGTGGTATACCTAGAGGAAAACTAAACAATCTGAATTACTTCAAGATGCCAGACCCCATGTAGTCAGGCTCATAAATTACATATAAAAATATTTACAAACCTGTAAATAGTCCCAGAGTGGTGTTAAAATGTAGGAAACAACAAACCATGATGAAATAAACATATTTTTTCAGTCTGTGGGTGCGGTTCTCCCTTAATAATTAGTCAGAAAACAACAAACTTTATGAGGAATGGACTGAAAACCTGAGGCTAAACTCTGGACAGTTGAGAGATACAGCTTCACATGGCCTCTATTCACATGTGCATATGTAGGGCACAGACTTAGAGATGCTTGTGGCTGCTGTGAGTTCATACTGACTGGGCATAACTCTCTGTAAGTGAATGTAATAGCTGCACTAATGTTATTTTACATTTGAGATAGATTATGCTAAGAAAATACCCAGATGTCTGCTTTGATAATAATTCTATATTATTTGTTTGCAGGTAGATGGGCCTGACTTCAAGTGTGTGTGTATATATATATATATATATATATATATATATATATATATATATATATATACATATATATATATATATATATATATATATATATATATATATATATATATATATATTTATATATATATATATATATATATATGGGTCTACTGTAAAAGACTGAAAATCCACTTGTTCGAAAATGAACAGTGGAGCCTCAGTTACGTGAAAGTGCACTTAAGCAAAAGTGCACTTCTGCGAAGCACAGTTCAGTGAACCGTTCAGGGAAACTGAAGTGCTGAGGCACACTACAGTGGGGAATAGGGAATTTACCTGTTCCCCACTGCAGTGTGATCTCAGAGTTGGTATATTTAAGTAGTGGGGGTGTGGGGAGCGAAGCCCCCCACTCAATGTAATGTTAGTAAGTGTTTTCTGTTTTTTTTTTTATCTTTTTATCGGTTCGTTGAACCATGTTTTGCCAAAGTGCACTTTCTAATAAATGCACTTTCAGGTAACTGAGCGGTCTACTGCTCTTTTTCGAATAAGTGGTATTCGATTAAAAGCAGTAGACCCATATATATATATATATATATATATATATATATATAAATATATATATATATATATATATATATATATATATATATATATATATATATATAAAAGTTCTTAAAGCATCCCACATCTGCTATTTCAGTACTTATCCAGTTGAGCCCCCTGGTGGGGGAATGCTGGGGGTGGGTGGCAATCATCTTCATCCTTCTCATCACAGTCTTGCTCAAGATAAGGTTTCAGACTAGTATACATCTTGTTATGTAGGAAGCAACAGCCAGTAAACATGTGTCATGTCTGCACAACAGTGGATTGGATGATACCACTGGAGCGTACAGATGAAGAAATGTTTTTTTTTTCTGCTAGACAAAGTTGCATTCTACTATGTTCTGTATTCATTGTTGCATATGGCTTTAAAATCCCTGACCTTGAACCTGTGGGAACTTTAGTTGTTGCTTTTATCCAAGAATCAAGCAGATATCTGGCATCACCTAAAAATGATGATGAATGATAGGTCCAGCAATGATAGAATGATACAAGACACCAGAATACCAGAGATTGGAATCATGGTCATCTCCTAAGGAATGAGCCCATATACTGATAATGTGGCCTCAGTTTGTGTTTTCTATATTTAAGTATCTCGGTTTTCAACTGCCCCAATGGCACTTGGTAAGCTGCACATGTTAAGACTCACATTGTGACATGGTTCTTCACCTGTGTTTCTGGTACCCAGATGTACTGCTCAACATCACTCAGGGGCATCCAAAAACTGCTATAGGATGCAAATGTCAGATGCCTGTGACATGCATGTTGTATCTGCCAATGGCATGTGGAAGGTGCCTTTTGTCACATTAGATATGTCTACTGTCTGCACCTCCTGCAACTTCCATTTACTGGCAGATTTATCATAACTCACCAAATGACTGTTCACCCATGCAAAATCTGTCTAGCTGTGTCTGTCTAGCCTACCAAGACTGGCATACAGAATTAATGTTCTAAAGTTCCTCCTCAGGCAGTGTTATGCTACTCTATTTTGATGAGCTGTGAATCCAGAGCTATGAGATTTGCAAAATGAAAATATTATACATGATGTTTTTTAACAACATTGTAGTAATGTCCTTCATTGTCTTTTTGTACACTGCTGCCACCTAACAGCAAGAAGGTCCGAATGGATAGATGATAAACTCAGCAAGAGAAGGAGAGTACTGTTGCTGGAACTGAAGTCATTCTCAAGTCTTGGTGAGATCCTTCATGAGGTGGACCCTGTTTTCAAAAAATCTCACCAAGATGACGCTGATATATGGAATGTATTTTGTGTAGCATATATCATGGACAGAAGTAGGTTAAAAATAAAAAGACAGCTGAGTGTGCAAGCCGCAGGATAAACAATTTCCAGTCCTGGTAGGTGCACTGGTGCCAGGACTGGAAAAAAATGACAGTATAGAATCCTGAAGACATGGAAACATTCCTGCAATGTGTATAGGCCAGGCTCAGTAGGAGGATGCCCCCCCCCCCCCATTGTAGAAGAAAGTAGTAGTCCACAAAAGCCTCTAAAACATACAGGCCAAAGAGGAGCAATAAAGATGACAGACTGGACTACTGAGGATAAGGAAGAAATTCTGTATTGTTGATATTATGCAACAAGCCCATAATTTCCATATAGAAGATATACAAAAAGATTAAGAGAAATTAGAATAAAGAAAAATACTTGCTCAAGGAAAAACTGTCAAAAACTTCAAATGCAAATTTGTGTTCATTAATCCAACACATCAATGACAAATACTATGTAAACAAAGAAAGTGTGAAAATATAAAGAACAAAACCTAGAGATTTTTGAAAGGTATAAAATAGAAGCTTGGGCATGGAAAAGAAAGAGGTCTGATATGGTGCAATATTAATGCGAAGGAAAAAGCCAAGCTAATCAATACAAAGAAAGAAGTTCCAAAGGAACTTGATGAGAAATACAGGACAAGGGACCCAGATATAGAAAGTTTCACAATACATAAAACATCACCAAGGGGGAATGTATAACACGAGATTAGTAAAGTACCAGTTAAATCAACAGAAGTTGAAGTTATTGAATGCCTGTGTAGTGAAGGGTTCAGTGTTGAAAATCCAACTTTGGTAATGTCAGAGCATGATGGAACAATGAGTCCCCAAATTAAGGACAAATAGGGGGACCAGTAGACATCTAAAGGATAAATATGGACATTGGAAAGAAGATGTTTAATGTGGTGCAATATTTATGCAAATGAAAATGCAAAACTAAGCAATACAAAATAAAATTAAAAAAAAACAGCACCAAAGATATTTGAAGAGAAATACAGTCTTAGGCATCCAGGTATGGAAATTTTCACAATACAAGAAAAGAAAAGAAAAAGTAGAAAAGAGGATTAGTAATGGAGATGATAAAGAAATAGGAACAAAAGTTATGGACTACCTTTAAATTGAAAGATTTAGTAATGAGAATCCAACTTTGCTTATGTCACAGCATAATGAAACACAGAATCCACAAATTAAGGAGAAACATCTGGAAATGGAAGCATCTGATCAGTTGCCACATGAAGATATTCTGTGGCCTTCAGCAGGAAACCATTATAGAAGTTCTGTTACAGTTGCACAACAATTGAAAAGACCAGGATACGTGGAAACTATGACAAAGTCAGAGTTTTGGAGTGATAGGCCAGTGAGTTCCCATGTGAAAGAGCAATGGATAACGCGAGATGCAGCTGAAGAAAATATGTCACAGGGAGATGTTCTGGAACTGTCTGTAGAATGCCCACAGGAAATGGAAAACAAAGACCGTATCATAGAAATGGATAGACATAATAAATATGCTTACAGATGTATGAGATATACCCTACATTGATCGATTACATTACAGTGACCATGAGACAGTGGCAAACCACTTTGCACTAAGGCATGATGAAGGACAAATTATTATCACAGGGATAAAAATTCAAAGGGAGCCATTCCAAGCTGAGTCTGTCATTGTTGCTCTTCTGTCTTGCCTTTAATGCATTAAGTTGGATGATTTAAAACTGTATAGTTCATCAGCTGAGGAGCTGAAAGCACAACCACAAGTGATTAAAACTTTCTCAGGTAATAAAAGAATGTCATTTGGTCATGACAAATGTGCAAAAGCAACCTTTAAAGCAAGAAAGCTGCAGCAACAAGAAAATCTCAGGATGGGACAGCAATGTGATATAAAGGAACCTGAGCAGGGGGGAGTGTCTTAATATCTGAGGATTCATAAAGGATTGACAACAAAACATGAATAAATGTGAACAAAACTTAGTAAGGAATGTTTTAGAAGAATAAAATTAATTCTGAAAACAGCCCTGTCATAAAGCAACAAAGTCTAAGCTATAAACCAATTTTCTCTTCCTGTTCTAATTTATAGTTTTGGGGTGATCGACTGGTCCCAGAAGGTTTTAGATCAGTTAGACAAGAAAACAAGAAAAATGCTTCATGCTTATTAAATGATTTCTAAAAATCAGTGTGGATACCAAGATTATATATTCTCCATTCTGAAGGATAAATGGGCCTCCTCGAAAATGGTTATATGTATAGATCTGCAATTGTAGTACTGCATACATTTCTGCTGACCTCACAAGATCCAAACATAGAGAAAGTTTTAAAACAAGAGGTGAATAAGTCTAAGATGACTTCCCTACTTAGTTTAGCAGAGGCATATTTCTGTCAAGCAGGAATGGGAATCAAACCACAAGTAGACAAAAATCAGGCAGTAACTGAATGTACCAAAAAACAAAAGAATAAATATAAGCTGAAGGATCAGATACGAAGGCAGAAAATGTGAGAATGGCATAAGTATAGCTGCAAGTACAGAAAACTCCTGGAACAACCCCATGTCACTTGGGATCTGGCACAGCAATGGTTAAGAAGAGGTGAATTTAATCCAAAAGATGAGAGGTTACTATTGATGACCCAGTACACAAGACTATGTACACATTGCTTTACAAATACTATTGAACATGAGGGAGAAACAGACAAATACTGGTTATGTAAAACAGAATTGGAAACGGTTACACATCTTGTTGCTAAGTGTGATACACTAATGGCAGATTGCCTGTATATTGAACGGCATAATAATGTGGCAAGACTGTTGCATTGGGGATTACAAAAACATAATATTGAAATAAATGAGAAATGTTGGAAACGACCAACAGAGTATTATAGAGAATGATGAATTTTATATCACATAGGGTCACCCATGACCAAGACTTAAAAAATTAGATGCGAGAAAATCAAATATATTAGTCCATGAAAAGAAGATAAAAGTAGCATTGATCACTGAAATTGCAACACCCAGAGATTACAGTGTGTTATATACCGAGGCCAAAAGTTATAAAGTATCAAAATTTGCAGGGAGAAGCAAGGGCAATGTGGAAAAAGGATACCCAGGCAGCTCCAATAGTAGTATAAGAAATGGGTCTCATAAAAATTTCCATTCATATTTATATACTCTATCGATACATGTAGAACCATATGAACTGCAGAAGGAGTCATTTCTGAGCACATTGTGGGTGCTACAAAGAAACAATACTAATTTCATGAACTTCAATCATACTTTGACTTAGGAATGGGGTCTTTTCCTGTCATGGTATCAGAAACCCAAAGAACTTGGAGAAATTAAACAGTAAGAAGATCTCTGCTTCAATTTCCAGCTGTGGTGCCTTCTATGTAAAGTCTGCATGTTTTCCCTCTGTTTGCAGGGTTGTCTCTGGTGGTTCTGATTTCTTCCACATTCCAAAGACATACAGTAGGCGGACTGGACACAGTAAATTTGCTATAGGTGTGAATTTGCATGAGTATTTGTGGTATAAAAAACTTCTGTGGGAGGGCTAACAGTCCAATGGTGAGAACACTAACTTTAGATGATTGTCACTTTTGAAAGTGCTACCTAGGCCCCATGTACTGAAATGAGAAAAAAGGGGTTATGGCTGGCTAGATGGATGGATAATCTTCTGTGTACATCATGGTGCATAAACACTGAGATGTTCCAAACCTAAACTTTAGCTACCCATATTTTTCCATAGAATATTTGTGCCCCACGAAACCTTTACAGATATTTATGAAATCCCTACTACCTTTGTACAAACTTTTTATTTCCTACAATTGCCACACACTGCATGCTATGTATGTTTATGAATACTTCAGAAGAAAATACATATTGAGCCCATGTACAAAAAAGAAGCTTAAAGAAAATCATGATGTTAGGGATAGAAGTGATAATGATGAAATCTGCTGAAGTTATCTTCAAATATCAATCAAAGTAATTACGACCTCAAAAAAAATAATAATAATTACAGCCTCAGCCCTTTGAAGTTTTTCAACAGTTTGTCAGTTATTGGCAATGTTGAATTCAAATACCTATGATGCCCTAACACTGGCCCAGTAATCAAGGAGTCTCAATCCTCACCACTGGCAACCGTGGGGGACCTACACACTAGAAGGATGACAGGTAAACACGAATTATTTCCAGATGCAGCTCACTGCATCACGTGCAATTTCCCTTAAGAGCACACAGAGACCACAGTCAGTCTGGGGCTGGTTTCTCTCTCCTTCTCCAGATCCCCCAATAAGACTCCCCACTGGCACAGCTATAGGGTTGAGTTATCAGCTGAGTGAACATGCCAAGGCCTCCTGCACCCTCAATGTCCAACCAGTGCGTCTTGTCCCTGCACCACTAGCTGACATGCACACACTCTATGAGGTTTAATTTATACATACACACACACACACACACACACACACACACACACACACACACACACACACACCTAGGAAAGGCTGGCACCAGTTTATTGGCAATGCCCCCTTTTGCCCAAACTATATGGTACTTATTACTGCCAGCAGTCACTCCTTATCGGCTACTTTAAGGCCCTTACAAAAATGTGTCCAATCTTATTGTATAATGTTATTATCAATACAAATGGTAGTTTGACCAAGAACAAGTCTATTAGTTGTGGCCCAGAGTGTCACCAAATAAGTATGGAAGTACTCTCAGAACTTAAATATGTCTCACGAATATCAGCCACAATGATAGATTTAAATATATTTAATAATAAATAATACAAAAACAAGAAAATATTCAGTGAACGATCACAGTTACATCAGAGTTCAAAATCACAGGAAATATTTAAAACAACATTACAGGACAGTCTCAGATAAATAAAGAAAAAACATCTAAATTAAGCTGAGCTATATTCCTAACTATATCTAAATGAATTCCTATCCCCTATTTAACTTACTTACAGAGCAAGACATGCATCTGGTGAATGGGTCTTCTTGTCAGGTCAAGGACAAAATACAGAATGCTCTACCTTTATCAGAGAGTTCTTAAATTAATATCTCAAATATTAGTGCTGGGTTAGCTTGCAGGATGACATCACTTCTTGTCATCTGACTTTAGTTCCCAAGCTAAACCAGCATCTACCTGTGAAAATACATAGCCCTCAGATCTTTGCAGCTGCTGGAAGACATAAAACAATAAAACACTAACAAGGCAATGCAGAAGGCTCCCTAGTTTTAGACATTTTGTCTCCTTGCTGCATTGAAACCATCTTTTATGGTGTAGTTATAAAGTAAATTTAATTTCAACTATTTTTCTGAAGTTTTGCAAGTTAACCTTCTATGTTCATTTCTACTGTTAAACTATATACATTTACTTAGTTACAATAGTTTATGTACATTTTTGTTCTCTATAAGTAGGGTACACTGTGGACATATCTCTGAGCTGAGTACTCTACAAAATATCTCTTCAGCACACGTCTGTACAAACCATGTTATATGACATACAGTTCTAATACATTTGTAACACATGCATATGAATCATGTTGATATTCACAAATGACATAACATTATTTACAAAATTCCAGCTAGCTGTGCTGGCAGTACCTCCTTTTGTCACCCCCCCCCACTCAAAGACTTAAGCTAGTTTTTCAAATGACCCTTGAGAAATGTTGCTTGAGAGGGATGACTATTTGGGAATACATTACTCCATTCCCTCTCTTGGTAGGCCATCTGCATTGACATTGCTAACCCCACTGTGGTGCTGCATTGTTATATCATATGCCTGCAACCCTAGGCTCCACCTTAGTAACTTGGCATTGTGCTGCCTGGCTCGATGTAACCATGTTAAGGGATTGTAGTCTGTAATTTACAGTGAATTTCCATACAGGTAAGGCTGAAGTTTTCTCAGTGCCCACACTATAGCTAGACATTCCTTTTCTATAGCTACAGAGCATTCCAACCTGCCTACAGCTGAGATATATTACTGGGTGCTCTTCCCACTCTGAGAAACCTGACTGAGTACAGACCCCACCCCACAGTTTGAAACATCCACCTGCAAAACAGATTCTTTGCTGTAATCTTGACTGGCTAACAGAGGGGGTCATCCCAAAGCTCCTTTAAGCTTCTGGAATGCCTGATCACATGCTGGGGTTCACACTACCTTATCTGGCTTGTTTTTCTTTGTCAGGTCTGTGAGGGGAGCAGCTATGTTACTATAACTGGGGACAAACTTTCTGTAGTACCCTGCTTTCCCTAAGAATGCCCTCACCTGCTTTTTGGTAAAAGGGGCAGGCCATGTCTGGATGGCTTCCACTTTGGCAGGTTTTGGCCTGATCTTACCACTCCCCACTCTATGTACCAGGTAGGAGACCTCTGCCATACCCACCTGACATTTACTGGGCTTAATGGTCAAGCCTGCCCTCTGTAGTCTGCACAGCACCTCCCTGAAATGCTGAAGCTGCTTTTGCCGGGAATGACTGTAGATGGCAGTATTATCCAGGTAAGCAAGGGTGAAATCTGCTCCTGCAATTATATGATCTACCAGCCTCTGAAAAGTCACTGGGTCATTTTTCATCCCTAAGGGCATCTTTGTGAACTCATACAAGCCAAAAGGGGTCACAAAGGCTGATCTCTCTCTAGCATTGGGAGTCAAGGGCACCTGTCAGTAACCCTTAGTAAGATCAATAGTGGTCAGATACTAAGCCCCACCCAGCTGCTCTAGGGCTTCATCTGTCCTAGGCATGGTGTAAGCATCTGACTCTGTGTGACTATTTAATTTCATGTAGTCCACACAGAACCTAGTACCACCATTCTTCTTTGGTACCAGCACCACTGGGGAGGCCCAGGGACTGCTGGACTCCTGAATTACCCCTAGTTCCAACATTTCCTGCATCTCCTCCCTCAGAGTCTGTTTGACTCTCTCTCAGGCACTGTAAAAGGGGTCTGCTTAATAGGCCTTTGGGTCCTGTATCCACATGGTGCTGCACCAGGTAGGTGCACCCTGTTTTTCCAGTGAACATGTCCAGATATTCCTGTAATACTGCTCAGATTTCTCGAACCTGGGTAGGGGATAGCTGCTGGGACATTGCTACCCCTTCCACTGAGGTGTCAGTCTTAGCATCACTGAGGAGATCAGTCACCAGATCCCCCTCAGATTCCTCCTGCCATCCATTGCAAATAGTCAGCACAAGGGCCTTTTTATCATGGTAAGGTTTCATCATGTTAACATGGTACAATTTGTGGCCCTCCTCCTGCCTAGCAATTCTACCATGTTGCTAACACCATTGACCATCCTTACCCCTTTGAAGTGTCCCTCCCAAGCTGCCACCAGCTTGTTGTGTCTGACAGGAATGGGAACCATTACCTGCTGCCTTACAGCATACTCTCTAGCTCGAGCATTCCTGTAAAGCCAGAACATTTTCTCCTGTTGGGCTTCTGCCAGGTTCTCCTGGGCCAGACCATGAGTTTCCTGAACCTTGTCCTGAGGTTTAGGACATATGCCACAACAGACTTCTTGTGACATTCACATTCATCCTCCCACTAATCTTGAATCAAATGTAGAGGTCCCCTCACTCTATGCCCATACAGCAACTCAAAGGGTGAAAAATCTGTGGATTCCTGAGGCACCTCTCTTTAAGCAAACAACAGATGGAGCAAATATTTGTCCCACTCCATCTTGAACTGGTCTGCAAATGCTCATAGCATGGTCTTTAGTGTAGAGTTTAACCTCTCGACCAGACCATTAGTCTGGGGGTGATAGAGGGTGGTCTTTAGGTGCTTCATCCCATAGTGCTTCCACAGACAAGCCAGCAGATCTGACATAAAATTGCCACCTCTGTCAGTCAGTATTTCTTTTGGGAAACCTACTCTGCTGAAAAGCTCTAACAAAGCATTTGACACCTTTTCTGCTTCAAAAATGACAATGCCACTGCATCAGGGTATCTGGTAGCATAATCTACTACCATTAGGATATATGTCTTCCCTTTGGAACCTGGGGTATTCACAGGTCCCACAATATCCATATCTACCCCTGAAATGGCTCCTCAATCACAGGCAAAGGTATCAAAGGTGTTTTGACCTTGTCTCCTGCCTTGTCTACTTTTTGGCACTGCTCACAGGTCCTGCAGTACTCTGTTACATTTCTGAAAATCCCAGACTAATAAAAGTTCTGCATAACATGTCTCTTTGTATGCTTTATGCCCATATGACCTGCAAAGGTAATGTCATGGGCTATGGCTAGAATTGCCAGAAGGTAGGCTCTGGAGACTACCAACTGCTGTATTCTCTCACACTCCAGCCCTCCTTCAGGGGTCCACTCTCTGTACAGTAACCCTTTGTCCCAGTATACAGACTCCCCTTTTCCTTGACAATCAGGTGCTTCACTGGCTACCTCCCTCAGGCCTTGTAATGTAGGGTCTGAGAGCTGAGAGTGTCTCAACAATCTCTTGGTAACCCTTCCCAGCTCCCCTTCCACAGGAAGTCTGGTATCCTCTAACAGGGGTGCCTTACTGTCAGCCTGGATACTACTACTCACCTCCGCCCTTGCAGTCACTCTGTCCAAGGGATCATCAGTACCCACAAGCAACTGTAGCTCACCTTCAGTCTCGCTGCTACAGGGTAGCTCCTTCCCTAAAATAACCACCACATCAGTCCTGACTTCAAATGTGCAGTCTGCCTGGGTCCATCCCCCAGGCTATCAGACCCACATGCTTGTATCCAAGCATGACTGCATGTCTCTGCATGCACACAAGGTACTGCATTATCAAAATCATTCCCTATCAGGACATCTGCAGGGATATCCTCAAATGCACCTACTTGTTGGCTTCCTTTTCCCCCTCCCAGTCAAGATGAACCATAGCCAAAGATATTTGGAATGGGGTCTCTCCTAAAGCTCTGACTGCAGTATACTGCCCAAGCAACTAGTGCTGTTCTTTAACCATTGCAGGCTACACAATGGTTACGTCAAAGGCTGTCTCTTTCTTAGCAGTGGCCTGTATCCCATTTACTAAGATAGGCTGAAACCTCTTCTGATAGTATGGTATCCTTGTTGTCTCCAGACAACTTATTGCTGGCATTCTGTCATTCCCACTTACTGGCTCTCCCAAATTTTGTTCCCCACCTTGCCTACATGGACATCTATATGGTACATGGCCCCACTGGTTGCATTAAAAACATTTAACCCTTGGTTCTGTACATGTACCTGGACTAGTGGCTTCTTCTGCTCCTGGCGGACTCAGTTGGGGCAGTTTAGGCTGCCCACCATAGGTTTCCTTAGACCCATGAGCAGAACAGGGTATCCCATTCATGTGTAGGGATGCCCTGCTTGCTAGCTATAGGTCTCCCTTCTTTCCCAAGTCATCTGCAGTATTGCATTGCCTATCTGCTAACCAGATCCTCATGTCCTCAGGAAAAGTGCTAATGGCTTGTTCACTCACTAAAAGGTCTACCAGCCCTTCAAATGTGATGAGCTGACACCCACTCACCGACCTATGAAAATAAGTGCTTAACTCAGCAATATATTCACACACACTTTCATCTGCCTTGAGTCTATGCTCACAAAACTTTTTCCTATAAGCTTCAGGTGTTAACTTAAAACACTCTAACAAACAATTTTTAACAGTATTATAATTTAAGCAATCAGTATCAGACAATTTAGAAGTAGTAGTTACAGTTTTACCATGGCGTAAGGGGGATCAGGAACCGTATTCAGAGATCTTGTTCAACATTATACTATTTACATACCCTTTGAAAAATATGAATTAAATTATCAAAATTATTACCCTCTGTAAATCGTGGAAAAAAATTACTGAACTTTGTGGCTTCTAGAGTTCGGTTATTCCCCTTTGCCATTACCTCTATGACCCTGGCGGAGTCAGCAACTCCTTCTCATGGTGTCTCTGCCTCTCATTCTCTTCTACTTCCAGACATCTCAGTCTTTACACTGATTCTAGTACCAACTGTTTCTCCTTTTCTTCAACCTCCAAACACTGCAGTCTCTCTGTGGATTCTAGTTCTAACTGTTTGACCTCCAGTTCAAGTCTCTTTAACTCCAGATGGATTTTTAAGTCCTCTGTGGAAAGGTTGAACTGTCCATTATCTGAGAGATGTCAATCTCCAAGGCTAGGCTGGTTGTCCTCCTGGTTCCTAGTCTGTGATGCAACTGTGACTAAGGCTGCCCTCATCTGTGCTTTCTTCAGGTTGGCATGCACCCGTCCTTTAGCCTGGTACCTCTTAGCCAACTGGCTCCTTGTCAGCTTGCCATACTCCTCA
Organism: Protopterus annectens; assembly: GCF_019279795.1. Lineage (NCBI taxonomy): Eukaryota > Metazoa > Chordata > Ceratodontiformes > Protopteridae > Protopterus > Protopterus annectens. The sequence continues at coordinate 219,158,455 of NC_056742.1, read as the reverse complement.
GCTGACATCCTTGCTTGCTCTCCCTGACTAACAAAGCTAACAAAAAAAACTGTTGTGATACGAAACTCTGAAAGTTCAATATGTGGCTGATTGAGAGTACAAACACCTTCTTCAGTGACCACTGTTTATAGGCTACAGGAGTTCAATATCCATACCACTGAATCCTAATATGTGGATATCCCACCAACCAACTAATATGTGATGCCCCACCACTGGCCCAGTTATCGAGCAGCCTCAATTCTCACGACTGGCAACAGCGGGGAATATACGCACTGGGAAGATGACAGGTGCACACACAGTATTTACAGATGCAGCTCTCTGCATTTCCCTTAAGAGCACCCAGAGACCATAGTCAGCCTGGGGATGATTTATCTCTCCTTCTACAGATCCCCAATAAGACTTCCCACAGGCACAGCTATAGAGTTGAGATCTCAGGTGAGTGCCCAAGCCAAGGCCTCCAGCACCCTCTCTGTCCAACCAGTGCTTTGTTTTCCTGCCCCAGTAGCTGACACACACACTCTTTGGGGTTTGATTTATACACACACATGCACACACACACACACACACACACACACACACACACACACACACACACACACACACACACACACACACACACATACACACACACACACACACACACACACACACACACACACACACACACACACACACACACACACACACATCTGGGAAAGGCTGACACAGGTTTATTAGCTATGCAACCTTTGGCCCAGACTATTAGGTAGTTATTACTGCAAACAGTCACTCCTTATCAGCTATTGTAAGGCCCTTAACAAAGGGTGTCCAATTTTACTGTGCAATGTTACTATCAATAGAAATGATAGTCTGGCCAAGAACAAGGCTATTAGGAGTTGCTCACAGTGTCACCAAATAAGTATGCAAGTACTCTCAGAACTTAAATATGTCTCAGAAATATCAGCCACAATGATATATTGAAATATATTTAATAATAAATAATAAAAGAACAAGAAAATACTCAGTGAACAATCACAGTTACATCAGAGTTCAAAATCACAGGAAATTTTTAAAACAACATTGCAGGATAGTCTTAAATAAATAAATAAAAAATCTAAATTAAGGTCAGCTATAATCCTGACTATATCTAAAAGAATTACTATAACCTAGTTAACTTACTTACAAAGCAAGGCAAAAGTGTGGTGAATGGTTCTTCTTGTTAGGTCAAGGACAAAATACAAAATGCTCTACATCTCTCAGAGAGTTCTTAAATTAATATCTCAACTATTACTGCTGGGTTAGCTTGCAGGATGACATCACTTCTTGTCATCCGATTTTAGTTCCCAAGCTAAACCCCCCATTGCTAGAAACTGCCAGCTTTTAGCATCTACCTGTGAAAATACATAGCCCTCAGATCTTTGCAGCTGCTGAAAGACATAAAACAATAAAACCCTTGAAAGACAGTGCAGAAGGCTCCCTAGTTTTAGACATCCTGTCTTGTTGCCTCGTTGAAACCATCTTTTAGGTGCAGTTATAACGTAATTTAATTTAAACTATTTTTTTAAGTTTTGCAAGTTAACCTTCTATGTTCCAGTTTTCACTGTTAAATATATACATTTACACAGTTAGAATAGTTTACATACATTTTTGTTCTCTTCCATTAAGGTACATTTGTAACACAAGTGTATGACTCATGGTGATATTCAGAAATGACATATGATTATTTACAAAGTTCCAGCTCACTGTGCTGGCAGTACCTCCTTTTGTCACAATACCCACAATCCACAATATTATAAAAACACTGTGATTCCATAATTCTTGTTTCACTGAACAAATTTCATGTTTGTAATGCACCAGTTGTGCAGTTACATCAGCAAAGTTCCTGATATGCAATAAAGAAATTATAGACTGAAAACACTGCTTAAGTATGTGCTTAAATGCCGTATAAGTTTATAAGGAGTGTATATTCTCATACATGGTTGGCCTTTGAAAATATACTGCTGGCAAACTCAAGAACAGAAGGTGGCCATGCCTGCTAAATACTGACCCATACGTGTGCATGACAGGTAAACCACTCTATGGGATGAAGAGATTTATTACAGAAAAAAGTATAAGCTTATTTAGCTATTCTCAGGATATTCCTTTCATAATTCATATCAATAATAACAGGTCCAATAACCGACTAGAGTGGCAAATTCTGTCTTGTACTAAAGCATGAGTGCCTGTGTATTCATAAAGGTTTAATTAAAGGTTTAATAAAAAAGTTAGTGAACTAGAATTATGCTAGAAAAAGTATGTCTCAAAGTGAGGGAGTCAATGGGTTATAATATTGTTGTATTGGATACAGTTGTTAATGGAGGTTATAAAGTTATTGCCTTTGAACAAACACTGACCTACTTATCATTACCTTCCCAAAAGAAAGAAAGGAAGAATGAAAGAAAGAAAGCCTCAAAGAGGAGAGACTCTGTCAGGATCAGAACACAAGACAGAAATCCTGAATCAAGAGATGGTATAATATCAATAAGGGGTATAATATCAATAAAGGAAACCGTTTTGGAAGCCTACCTGAAAAACTTGCAAAACCCATCTAGCCAGTAAATGAGGAATTTCTAAGACCTCTTCAGATGAATCTGATGTTCTACCAAGAAAATACAGAGGTCAGAATGTTGATCTATGACTGCTGAAATGAGTGGTGCTCATATGATTGATGGCTTCCCTGGAGTAACTAACAATCCCTTTTGTATCATTTGGGTCCACTGACAGTATTTTTTGCTTCAAAGTTGAATTCCAAATCTATATTTTTACTTATGTACATAATAACAAAATCCATCTTAACTGAGCTGTTTTTTCCTCAGTGTTATAGATGGTGACGTAAACAACCACACACATCACCATGCTGTAAACCATATAACAGAAACTTTAATGGATAAATATAAATAAAATGATAAAAAAACAGGTGAGGCACTGAATAAATTAAAAATGGACAAGTGCTTTCGGGAAACTACCCTTCTTCAGATTCGTCCAATCAGATTCCCTCTATACCATATATATAAGAACAATCAGCCAATTAACATTAAAACAAGGGCCTACGCCCCTTCAAGATCGGCTTAATCAGAGCACCCCCAATTAGTCCAGGGGATTGTTTGCAAATCTGCTATCCAACAGGATTCAGTCACTTCTGTTCTATTCGATAAATCCCCGTCTCTCTTATTCTTCTTCTGAATCTGCAAAACCATGAATGAAAGAAACCCGATCTTTATGTTTCTTAACATGTTGAGCTAGAACATTATGCTGTGAAGACAATCTTATATTGCTCATGTGTTGTAAAATCCGATCTTTGAGTGATCTATTAATTTTGTCCACATAAAAAGATGGGCATTTTTTACATTTTGCAAGATATATCACATTCCTAGTGAGACAATCAGTTAGCATATGAGGGCAATATATCTTATGTGTGATTGGATATTCAAATATATTTTCAATGCTAATTAGCTTGCAAGCTTTACAATGCCCACAAGGAAAACTGACAATTTTCTTAGATGCTATAGCTCGTTTTGTGGACATTACATCTTTACATAACAGTTGTTTCAAGTTCATATTGTTTTTAAAACCAAATGAGGGTACGTCTCCCACAATCTCTTTTATATTAATGTCAGTTAGAAGAAACTTCCAAATATTTTTTATATCACACACCCCACTAATATCACTGCTGTACTTCAATATAATCTTTGTCCGATCAGATTGAGACGTCCTTTTATCCACTACATATTCTTGCCTATCCTATCTTCATGAACATTTTTGTTATACCGAGGTCTCCCTTGACTACTTCTCAGAGCACTGACATCAGTCATTGTATCACATATCTCTCACTCTCTATAACTATGAGAGCATAATCAGAACATCAGATATTCAGTTTCTTTCACAAATATATTTTTCTCAGTGCATAATCTAGAGGTTCTCAAAATCTGCCCTTTGGCTATATTTCTAAATATGTGGAGCAGATGCATACTGTTTCGGGCTAATAGTCCATTCTTCCAACAACATTTCTGATGAATAGAAGTACTTATAGTGCTATCATCCAACTTTCATAGCTTTACAACCAAAAATTCAACTTCCCTGTCCAATGCATGAAGAGTAAACCTTAAAAAACAAAGTGCTATTCTCCAAATATCTCACAAAAACATGTAGTTTATCTATTGTGCCTCTCCATAGCAGGAATACATTGTCCACAAACCTGCTATAGAATAACATAGTCTTTCAAATATTATTCACACCATAAATCACCCTGTCATCCCAGTATGCAAGGCTTAGGTTCACATATCTGTTTGCACATGGGGTGCCCATTGCAACACCCCAACATTGCCAGTAATACTGATCTGCAAATATAAAAGTGTTGTTTTTTCAAACTTAATCGGATAAGGGTCCAGATTAAGTCAATAGCGGTTGGTTCATATTGCTCATATTTGATAGCAAATTCCCTGATGGCCCTGAGGCCATATTCGTTAGGAATAACCAGGAATAAGTTATTCATGTCCAATGTCGTAAAAATAAAGTCAACATTGGAAATTTGGTTAGACATGGCTTGTTTCAAACGTTGTAAAAAGTGTGCGGAATCTTTCAGGGCTGCTGGTGCAATTATTAATATGGGCTTAAGCTTTTTCTCAACCCATATGGGTAAAGGCTCCTTAGACCAACCTCTACCTGATACTATTGGCCTGAAGGGTGGATCAACAGCACATTTATGTATTTTAGGGAGTCATTTAATAATTGGTATGACGGGACATTCAACCTGAAAAAAGTCATGCAGCTTTTCATCAATCCTACATCACAAAAGCAAACAGAAGAAGTCATCCTTTAAATTATTAATTATATTACCAGTCTGCCTCTTATTAATGTTCTGATAGGTGGAACTTTCAGACAACATCTGCTTCATCTTATTTAAATAAAAATTGTAGTCCATAACAAGTACAGTGCCACCTTTGTCAGCTGGTCTTATAATGATCTCATTATTATTCACCAATTCTTTCATAGCTGCCCTTTCCTTATCAGTAAGATTATAGAAACTTGTTTGGTTTTCAAAACCAATATAGCTAGTAATTTCTATTTCACATATCTTAACAATAATGCCCACAACAGATGTGGGATAGGCACATAGGTACTTAGTTTCCTAAACTGAAGCATCCTCTAATATTGTTGTTACCAAAATTATTTCTAAGTATCACATTACGTCCAAACAAACTCAAGTCCATTACAACATCATGGAGCTTAGAGGAAGTAGACGGTATAAAACTCAGACCTTTATTAAGAACCTTATGACATGTGGCACTTAGTGAATATTTTTAGAAGTTATAAACTATACAATCTTCTAGCTCATTGTCAATTATAACGGCACCTTCTACCGTTCTCTCCCTCTGCTCATAGAACAAGTACAATTCTCCAGACCTTTGAGTTTCGTGGTTACAGGTAGCATGGAAAAAAATGAGTTGTCCAATAATGGTTCTTTGGGTCTAGCTCCCATTATGTAGTGGCTAATAGTATTCTTATAGAAAAAATACAATTTCACCAGCACTTAACCAGCACTTCTTTATTCACGTGATCTGGTACCTCGGCAATTTGCCTTCATGGATCACAATGCATTCCATTTTCAAACAGATATATATATACATCATACAGCTGTCAATAATTCAATTAGCTAATGAATTCTCTATAAACATTTAAAGTAACAACATTAAATATAGTTAAATAGCAATAGTAAATAAATACAATAAATAAATACACTGATAAATACTAAATATTAAATGTAGAATGTTGAATAACTAAATATTAAATACCCAATTCCTGATTCAAACCAAAAGGCTTTAAGGTTTTACATTTTAAAATCATTTAAGTTTCTAGCTCTAATAGTTTGGCCACAGGATCACCCCCTCTAGACAACAAAGGTCTACCAAGCACACAAAATTTCAAACTACTAGGGGAATCACCATGTTTATCATGGAAATGTTTTGCAACAGGGCTCACTTCATTGTTAGAACATCTAAAAGACATAAGGAATAACAATGAAGTGAGCCCTGTTGCTAAACATTTCCATGATAAACATGGTGATTCCCCTAGTAGTTTGAAATTGTGCGTGCTTGGTAGACCTTTTTTGTCTAGAGGGGGTAATCCTGTGGCCAAACTGTTAGAGCTAGAATCTAGAATGATTTTAAAATTTAAAACCTTTAAGCCTTTTGGTTTGAATCAGGAATTGGGTATTTAATATTTACTTATTCAACATTATATATTTAGTTATTCAACATTCTACATTTACTATTTAGTTTTTATTAGTGTATTTATTTATTATATTTATTTACTATTGCTATTTAACTATATTTAATGTTGTTACTTTAAATGTTTATAGAGAATTAATTAGCTAATTGAAATATTGACAGCTGTATGATGTATATATATCTGTTTGAAAATGGAATGCATTGTGATCCATGAAGGCGAATTGCCGAGGTACCAGATCACTTGAATAAAGAAGTGCTGGTTTAGTGCTGGTGAAATTGTGTTTTTTCTGATTTCTTTAACTTGGTGTTTTTTGAATTTGAGTATTTGCTAGCACTATACCAGCATTAATATGTTGCAGACAGCTGGGTCTCCTGGGCAGCTTAATTTGCTGGGAGGTATTCATTTTGCTGATTTTGTGAGTGAACGAGAGAAAAGGTTCACTATGATGGATCCTTGGAATGTTGGTGACAGTCGTGATTCTGATGGGCAGTTTTTGCATTTGGAAAGGTTAATGGCTAAGGCAGTTGCTCTCTTTCTGGACACTCGACTACTGGAAAAATATGTAAGCCTCAATTTAACCCCAAGGGGGCAACGTATTGATAGGCTTCCTGCTACTCAATTTTCGGAAGAAGAAAATTACCTTTTTGAGGAATGGAAGCAAGCTTCTTTAGATTGCACTTTGAACTGGCTCCGCATTTTGATCAAGCGGAATATGAGAGTGCATGAGAAATTAAAAACTGAATTCTTGCACCTACAGGATGAGGTGGTGGAGGAGTCCTGTTATAGGATGCAGATTTCAAAGATTAATGAAAAAACCTCCAAACTAGAGATTGAGATCATTCCGCATAAGAGAAATGAACTGTTGCGTGATCTTAAAGACTATGAGTCTGTGATTCTTTTCTCATGGCAACGTAAGCCGACGTGAAGTAGGTTAAAGGTCAGAAGTGGCAGTCAGAAGCAGCGAAGCATGTCAGCATCTTCAGTTGAACACAATGTTTCAAAAAATGTAACATTTGCTGTTTCTTCAACTTCCTTAGCTTCGGAAGCTGAGGGCATTACTGGTAGTTCAGTTTCTCCTACCACGGATCATTCCTTTCAGATTAACAAATCCAGTCGGGGAAGAAATGGCAGGAAGGAAAGAAATCGTTTTAAATAATGAAGAGGTGTGTGAGTACAATGTACGGACATTACAAATTGTGAATTTGTCTAGTCTCAGCCTTACTAATGATATGAAGTCTGTTTTGTTAAAAGGCAGTAAATTTGTACCCACGTTATCCCTCCTTTGCTGACTTATATTTAGAGGTAAAGGCATTCGGTAGAAAGTTATTTTTGAAAGTTTATTTTTACAAAAATGCTGCTAATTCTTGTGAAAATGCTAATTTAAGCAACTCTAATTTTGGTGATGATTTTGATGAGGACTTGTTGAATATGTCCTTATATGACTATGATGATGCTGAAATTTTCAGTGTGGATGGGATAGTGGATAGTTTGAGCTGTTATCAGACTGGATATGGAAAATTAATGTTACCCCATTTAACAACTGATAAACAATTTGTACCTATTATTAATGTGCCTGCTATTTCTCTATTCATAAGGATTTTGTTTAAAGAAATTTATATGGCATTGGCTGAATTTCTGGGGAAAAAGAAATATTACAATCTAAGTAAAAATGAATGGCTTGCTTTACAGAGCTTGAGAAAACAGAAGACTGACTTTATATTCAAATGTGCTGATAAAGGTAGTAATTGGGTTATAATGAACAAACAAAAATATTGTGGGATGGTAGTTGAACTATTGAAAAATGTGGATGAATATAAAAGTTTATTAAGGGACCCTATAACAGAATATAATGATGAACTTTTGGCTTTATTAGAAAGAGGGAAACGTCTTAGCTTATTTGATCATAAGGATGTGTTTAAATTACATATTAAGAGGCCTATGACTCCTATTTTGTATGCCTTGCCTAAAGTGCATAAGTGCCTACTTGATCCCCCGGGTAGGCCTATTGTTTCAGGGGTGGGCTCCTTTTAAACAATATTAACATGTTTCTGGATTTTCACTTAAAAACACATTTGACGAAAGTTGTGGCACGTATTTCTAATACTCAAGATTTGATAAATAAATTGTCTAATATTCAATGGCAAAATAATTTTTATTGGGTGACCATTGATGTAAAATCATTATATACTAATATCAGTCTAAGATGGGGCCTGGAATCTGTTATGGATATGCTGGGTGATGGGCCTAGGACCACCTTTTTGATTAATTTGCTTGAGTTTTGTTTAACCCATAATTATTTTTCTTTTAATAATGAATTTTTTCTGCAGTTGAATGGTACGGCTATGGGGGCTGCTTTTGCGCCCTCATATGCCATTATATATATGGGATTTTTTTAAAAGAAATTTGTTTATCCCACCTTATTTTTTAGGAACAATGTCTTGCTATATAAGCATTTCATAGATGATCTTATTCTTATTTGTAAGGGTGATGTTAATGACTTTTTTGATTTTTTTGAAACTCTTAACACTAATGAGCATGGTTTAACCTTCTCTTATGAGTTAAATAGGGAATGTATTAATTTTTTGGATGTAACCCTATATAGGGTTGGTGAAGCTATTGGCTATATGCCATATAGAAAACCTACCTTGGTTAATATGTTTTTACATGCCACTAGCATGCACCCTGGACATTTGTTGAATTCTTTACCATATGGTGAATTTTAAAGAATTTATAATCATACTAGTGACATAAATGAAAGAACTAATGAATTGGACAAGGTTTTGGTAAGATTAAGAGAAAGAGGCTATGATGAGGCTCATTTATTGGGATGCAAACTAAAAATGCTTGGGAATATTAATGATAGATCACATACATTAGTTATGAATAATAAATCTGAGGGTAGAATGCATGACATAAAGGTTGTTGATGATGATAAAAAGCTTTTTTCTGTTACAAGATTTTCTCCATTTTCTAGTGAGTTGATTCATATAGTGAGGAAATATTGGCATATTGTGAGTGAGGATGAAACTATAAGTCATTTGTTTCCGGAACATATTATTTTTTTCTTTTAAGAGGGGGAAGAATCTTAAAGAGCTATTAAATCATAATTATGTTAAGGGGAACAATAACCTTTTGCCTTCTGGTACTTTTCCATGTGGTCATTGGAGCATCTGTGATAGAGCTATGAATTTAAATAGTATTAATGGCAAGACAATTGTTCCTAGGTTCCTTTTTTAACTGTAGATCGACAGGGGTGGTATATATCCTGGGCTGTTCTTGTATTGATGTTTGGTACATAGGACAAACCAAGCGTATGGTTAGGATCCGGGTCCTAGAACATCTAAAAGATATAAGGAATAACAATGAAGTGAACCCTGTTGCAAAACATTTCCATGATAAACATGGTGATTCCCCTAGCAGTTTGAAATTTTGTGTGCTTGGTAGACCTTTTTTGTCTAGATCCTGTGGCCAAACTGTTAGAGCTAGAAACTAGAATGATTTTAAAATTTAAAACCTTAAAGCCTTTTGGTTTGAATCAGGATTTGGGTATTTAATATTTAGTTATTCAACATTCTACATTTAATATTTAGTATTTATTAGTGTATTTATTTATTATATTTATTTACTATTGCTATTTAACTATATTTAATGCTGTTACTTTAAATGTTTATAGAGAATTAATTAGCTAATTGAATTATTGACAGCTGTATGATGTATATATATCTGTTTGAAAATGGAATGCATTGTGATCCATGAAGGCGAATTGCCGAGGTACCAGATCACTTGAATAAAGAAGTGCTGGTGAAATTGTGTTTTTTCTATTTTCTTTATCTTGGTGTTTTTTGAATAGTATTCTTATTACTGCTTGTTCCAACAGAATGCTGTTGGCTGTTAGGTGCTTTATGTGTACAAGGTAGTTCAGTTGAAGGCTTACCATCCTTAACAGACAAATTACAAACACTATCAGGTATATTCATAACAGTCAATTCATTATTTGATATACCCTCATCCAATTCCCAATAAGGGAAACAGTTTTGGAAGCCTACCTGAAAAATGTAGGTTTCAAAGCCCATCTAGCCACTAAATGAGGAATTTCTGAGACCTTTCCAGATGGATCTGGTGTTCAGCCAAGAAAATACAGAGGTCAGAATTTTAATCTATGACTGCTGAAATGAGTGAGGTGTTCAGTGGATTGATTGCCTCTCTGGAGTAGCTAACAATCCCCCTTTTTTGTCATTTGGGTCACATTGACAGTATTTCTTGCTTCAAAGTTGAAATCCAAATCTATATTTTTACTTATGTACATAATAATGAAATCCATCTTACCTGGCTGTTTTTTCCTCAGTGTAATAGATGGCAGGAGCCATCTGCTTTCAATAGTTAGCATGCTACATTTGTTAATACCAAAGTCTAAGTGCATCTGTTAATACCAAAGTCGAAGCAAGCCCTGCATGGCATGCATGATTAGTGTAAGAGGTAATGTTGACAATATGGCAGCCGAGCAATCCACGTACATGCTCGTTTGACATGCATGAGTGCTCTTGCACTAGTCCTGCATGTTCCCAGACCCTGTATGCAAATTACCCCATTTGCAGGTGAAAACCATGCAAATGAGGTAAATCTGCTATGCAGGAAGCTGGACTCAGGCCATGCAGGACTAGCATAATCTGCAGAAATGTACTTGGTTAGTAACTGAGTACATTTCTGCAAAATCCAAAACGGAGATATGACAGCTCCAAATAAAGGCTGCGTATATCAATGAGGAAGCATGCCAATGGCCAAGTATAAGGCCATTGGCATTGCAAACAATACAAAATTATTTTTTTTTTTTTTGCCGATCTGGGCTGTTTAAGCATAGGGCAGTGGCGTGCAAATGGGATTGGTGGTAAAATAAGAAAATAAACCTAAAACAAGCATTCTAACTAAAATCAGTATTCTGTCATGCAAGTCAATGGCAGGCAAAAGACAACCTGTCCAGTGAATGGGGGTTGCTAAGGGGGGAGGCTCAGTGTGACACATGTTATTATGCATTAGCAGGCAATCCTATGCAAATGAGGGGAAGGATAGTGAATCCTAGTTTTCCCCAGCATGTGAGGCAGGTCCCAACAGTGAAAAAGTATGAATAGCTGAGTGCAAGACTAGGAGATAGGTGACATTATGGGTTGGTGTGTCAAGCACAGTGTAAGCAGACTGGAGCCCTGTGGCTTGGGTTTGTTCCTAGCTTAGCATAGCTAACCTAGGGGGTGTGTCTAAACCTGCCTAGCACTCTTTACAAAGTGTAAGCGGGTGTGTGTGCCGCGCACCGGGTTTTACAGGAAGAAAAAATAATTTAAACCAGAAAATAGCAGCAATGTGCACATTTGAGCACTCTGTTTGTGCGGCGAGCACATGGGCTTAAACAGGGAGGCAATGGGAAGGGAACACAGCCTTAGGAAGGTAATCAAGGAGAACTAGCATAGCTGGCAGGTGAAATGTATCAGAATCAGCCAATCACACAGGCAGCAGACCAGCCCAGCCCAGAACACTACTATAAACTAAGCAAACACCTTCCCCACTGTTTTTTCCTATACTCTACACCACAGGTGTATACAAGTGGAAAAATTTTAACAAACAAACCTACAAAATGAGAAGGGCTGTGCCAGGCAACATAGAACAACATGTGCAAGAGGCTGAGGGTGGTGAGGATGTGAATGCTGCCAAACAGCCCACAGTGAGGAGACGGAGAAGAGTGTACAGACCCAGGGTAACCTACCAGGGGCTACATGAGCTGGAGATAGTGGACTGCTACAGGGTGGACAGAGACCTCCTACAGCAAATAGTTGAGCTGTGCCACCCACACCTGACACAACAAACTGAACGAGGGGAACCCATTCCAGTGGATACCAAGGTATGTGTAGTCCTAGGTATACTAGCCACAGGTGTCTTCCTAAGCACAACTGGGGATATCATGGGGATCTCATAGGCATCAGCATCCAGAGTATTCCACCAGTTCCTGGATGCCATGTCAGCACATGCCAGTGAGCACGTATATTTCCTCAACACCCGTGAGGCATTGACCAGCAATATGCATCTCTTCCACCAAATAGCAGACTACCCTGGGAAGTGGGTGCTATAGTCTGCACGCACATATGCATTGAAGCACCACCCGGTGAGCATGGCAGGGCCTACATCAACCACAGGGGAATCACCTCCATCAACTGCCAGGTCATATGTGATACCCAGGGAATTATAATTAATGTGTGTGCTGGCTGCCCTGGAAGCTATGACGATTCCCAAATATGGCATCTGATGCAGCTGTACCAGAGATTTGCCAATGGGGACATCCCCTATGGTCACCTAGTGGGGGATGCTGGGTACACACTGGAGCAGTGCCTGATGACACCCATCAGAAATGCACACACACCTGAACAAGAATGCCAAAATGAGGCACACGCACAGGCCAGGCATATAATACAGCGTGTGTTTGAGATGCTCATGTCATGGTTCCGGTGTTTGGAATCATTCGGTGGAGCCTTGCAGTATTCACCAGCTACATGTACCTGAATTGTTACAGTATGTGCTATGCTACATAATATGATCCTACGGAAACAGCTGCAGCAGGAACAGCATGGGGCAGGGCTACACAGCCCCCCACCAATGCCAAGGCCTGCACAGGCACAGAGTGACCCGGAGGAGGAACAACCTGAGCCTGCCCCAGTAGGCAGAAGGAGGCATGCCCAGTATGCTCTGGCCTTGGCAAAGAGGCAATGCATAGCACATGCACTGACACAGTAGGGACCCAGGGAATGACTCCTCTCTCTGACTCACACATAAAGTAAAAGGGATGCCAAACATGAAACAACCTGTGTTCAACCATTTATAGGGAGTGTACTATGTGCAGCTGACATAGGCAGCCCTCCAGCACCATCCCCAAGTTTGGCACACCCTCAAGGTAAGTCAATCAACCTACCAATTGTCAAATGGAGTAGAATGTGTTGTTACTGCAGCTATGGTATGGATGTGAGCATGCAAGGGAATTGGGTGGCTGAATGTTATGGCAGCAGACAGTAGACACCCATAGTGGCAACCTGAAATCTGTAATTCATACTGGATTTGCCATAGTAGCCAGTACTACACAGGGTTACAAAACCCACTGCAGGAAATGTGCTGAGTGACATGTGTGTCCCAATGACCCACACATGCCAGTCAAGATGGTTCACATACCCAACAACAGTCGCAACCAGCAGGACAGGTGTAGACAAACCCAAACAGAGCCTGTTCCATGGCCCCAGAATGATGGCTGTGGTTAACCTAACCCCCAAGTCTACACAGACAGACCACAGCAAGGCATGTGGTGAGATGTTAGTTCTGAAGGGTAGGAAGTCAGACAATAATATGTAGGGCAACCAAAGCAATGATCTATAGTACACTGGTATGCCTCTAGTCAGCATGATTGTTAGCAATACAGAATGAAATGAAGTACATGACATACCAGTACAGTCATAGCAAATGTGTACAAGTGTCACATGTGCCCCCCATCCTACTTAGTAATGTAATAACAGTCAGGTGTGCCCCCCCAACCCTGTGTAGAAATGTAGAAATAGCCATGTGTGCCCCCCATCCTACATATTAATGTAATAACAGTCAAGTGTGCCCCCCAATCATGTGTAGAAATGTAGAAATAGTCAGGTATACCCCCCATCTTACATAGTAATGTAATAACAGTCAGGTGTGCCTCCCCAACCCTCTGTAGAAATGTAGAAACAGTCAGGTGTGCTCCCCCCACTATGCAGAAATGTAGTAACAGTCAAAGCCAAATGATCGATGGATACCCTGCAGAGACAGCATGCTACCTGTCAGTGTACAACACAAAGGTCAGCACTGCAGCGCAATCTACCTGGACATGATCCACACATTCAATACAGATGGACATACTGGGCATGCTCACACACTTGGAGAAATGAAGGCAATGTCAGTCAACAACATGCTGAAAGGTCATACTGGGCATGCTCACACACTTAAACACATGAAGGCCATGACTGCAAACACCAGTGGACCAGACATATCTGCCAGTTGCAGTTGTTAGTGTGGACACTCGTCAGTATGCACCACTCATGCCTTGCACACACAGTGGATAGGAATACAGACAGATATGTCAGGACAACACACTATAATAAGCCAAAGGTAGATGTACATTGATGTGTGGAAGAGGGTGACTGTGACAAGGAGCCATCCAGGCCTGTCCCACCCAGCACACAGCCAAAGGGCCCCAAACACATGAGGTGCAGATGTCACTCACTGCAGCTACTAGCCACCAGTATCTGTCAGCATTACAGACTATGTGGTGCACTTGTTAGCTGTGCAACATGACTGTGGCGTGTCAATCCATAGATGAATGAGTTATGGCCCATGCACACACTTGCCTCACCATAACCCTACTATGACAAGCCTGCTGAGGTCATCCAATGTGAAATACACCTTTGGGAGAGTTGCAACCCAATAATCTCTGTGGCGCATTCCCAAAACTGCGTATTTCTGTAGTGTGATAAACTAGTTAGGTAGGAGTTCTAACCCCTGACTTGGCAACTGTGAGTGTGTGTCTGTGTGCGTGGCTGACTGTGTAGAGAGCAATGCTTTTAGGGTACTCACACTCCTTACAATTCAAATACTCAACTTTGGCAAGGCTGCTGATGTCAGCCACCTAGAAATACACTGCTTGGAAGATTGTAGCCTAGTAATCTCTGTAGCACATCCTGTAACTGCATACTGCTGTATTGTGATAAAGTAGTTAAGTAGGTGTTCTAACCCCAGACCTGGCAACTGTGTGTGTGTGAGTCTGTGTGTGAGTTTATGTGCGTGTCTGACTGTGTAGAGAGCAATGCTTTTTAGGGTACTCACATTCCTTACAATTCAAATACTCAACTTTGGCAAGGCTGCTGATGTCACCCACCTAGAAATACACCTCTGGGAAGGTTGTAGCCCAGTAATCTGTAGCGCATCCTGTAACTGTGTACTACTGTACTGTGATGTAGAACTGTGGTAGGGTTCCATCCCCACCCATGGCAGTTCTGGATGTTTTGTGTGTGTTTCAATGTCTGTGTACGGAGCAATGCATTATATGCTAGTCACACACAGTACATTTCAAATGGCCTACTTTGGCAATCCTGCTGATGTCATTCATTGTGAATAACATCTTTGGGGAAGGGGTTCCCTAGTAATCCCCGTGGTGCATTCTATAACAACTCCATGCTATAGTGTGATATAGACCTCTGTAAGGGGTTCTATACCCACACATGTTGGTTGTAGATGTTTTGTGTGTGTGTATCACTGTCTGTGTAGGGAGCAATGCATTTTAGGCTAGTCACACGTACTACAATTTGAATGTCCTACATTGGCAATCCTGCTGATGTCATCCAGTGTTATATACACCTTTGGGGAAGGAGTACTCTAGTAATCTCCATTGCACATACTATAACTGCATAGTGCTGTAGTGTAATAAACTCGTTAGGTTGGGGTTCTACTCCAAGAAATGACAGGTGCGTGTGTGTGTTTATAACATGTATCCTGTGTGGAGGTGGTTGTGAGTGTGTGAAACCTGTGGCCAATGTGGAGTGGGTTTTGCATATTTCTTATATGGTGACCCTACTATATCACAATGTCCACCATACAGGGATAACATATGTGAAATAGCTGAGAGGCTGGGGTGCAAAGCCATACCCATACATGTGACATCAAGGCCAGGCAATCACAGTTAGCAACCTCAGTATTACCCAGAGCACACTCGCAACCCATGTCTCATACACACACATGCCTAGGCAACAGCCAATATGTGGGTAGTACACTGCATATTGGCCACTGATAGTAACTATGGGGTTATAGCTGTGGGCTACAGAGGGCATGGCACCCTATCCATCTGTCCAATATGCACATACATGCAGACAGTGCACCTTCCCCATGTTCCCCAATGGACACCTAAAACACCTGTGGTACCATCACATGTGACCCACAAAGGACATGCCATGCCTGCCAACATACCCTGTATTGACAGATGCCACTGACACCAGGGAATGCCATTAGCATGCTATCAATTTAGGTGCAGGGTAAAGCTGCTGCCCATTACCAGTTCCCACCACAGGTGAGCAAGACTGGCACGTCTGATGATAATCTGTGTTCACAACATGGGCCAGACACCCCAGGTACAGTTACACATATCACTGTACATGCATGTGGGAGGTGTGCACATCCCAGACACTGTCCATGTCATATACTAAGGAACACATACATGGCAAGCGATGTATAGCATTTTCCACACACAATAGTCACCAAGGTGACTGGATGAGGGATACAATACCCACCTGTGTGGGCAAATGCAGACACTACAGCCCTGAGCCACAATGTAGACCATTGTCAAGTGGCCTGATGCCAAGGTATACCCTTCACCTAACTTTGTACAGCCGTCTGGCACAGTCGAGCACTACACACCCATGCAGATATCCACCTATGCATGTCAGTACTGGCACCCTGTGTGTTTGTGTGTGTGTGTTGTATGGTGCATATGTTCACATCCACACTACCTACAATCCCCATGGGCATACTGAAGCATGCTGTTTGATGTCAGACACCTCCCCATACCTTTGCCCATACAACCCCTGTATGACCTGTGTGGTGCATGTGATACCTGCACAGTGATGTGATGTGGTGTAGCAATCCCACTACTGATGAGTTGTAATCCTGGCCGTGCCAAGTATATCAATGTGTGTGCATCCCTGGGAGAGTGTGGCTGTGTTAATGCTGGCTCCTGTACATGTGGACAGGCATGTATAAGTCACCTACCATATAGCTGCTATATCCCTGTTGCCGATATCAGTCACCATCACATATATGTTCTGAGGCCTCCACAACAGATAACCCATGTGGCGCATCCAATAACTGCATAGAACTGTAATAGCACTACATAGTTATCATTGGTTGGATATCCTGTGCTGGTAGGTGTGTGACACAAGCATGCTTAGGTTTGACTGTCACACCACTCCCTGCCTTATCTTTGCCTCTGTCTGCCTCTTCCACACCCTCTCTGGTGGATGTGGAGACCTACTCCTGCTGCTTTGCAGTGGCATGTGTATTTTACGTGATGCTCATGATCAGCTGATGGCCTCTGCACGAATTTCAGCCTTCCCCTAGCTGATTATATGTGGAACAGCTGTGGTAACATTCCCATAGCCAATTGAATGGAAACACACTCCAATATCTAGGAACATCATGTTGGTGCTGGCCCTTTTCATTCACTGTGAGGAGGAACTAGATCTGTTGTTTGGCAAACAGCATCTCAGATGGAATAGGGATTAATCTCTAACAACATACACTGTGGAAATAGGGCAACACACAGGAGGGGGATGTGCCTGACCTGACTACAGACTGTAAGTGCTGTTATACTGCATGCGGAGTACTGTTGGTTTAACAGTGTGTGTGTGTGGATATGACTTTCCTACATGTCTCCATACCTGCCATGTCAGTTCCATGTTTATGTGGAATTCCCATCTGCAGGGTCATCTGCAGGCAGGGCACTGTGTTGTGCCTTTGGTTTCATGTGTTACCAACGGAGCATCTATCTGTTGACTGCAGAAGGTAGTGTGAGGATTGCATTCTGTAAATGGTGAAAGCCGTGACAATTACTGGCTTCTTACCCCTCATAGGACATATGTTGCAACAAACCCTGTTAAAACAGTAAATGTATGAAGTTATCACAGCAACATGTCATTATTGGCCCTGTGCATGTGCTTACAGCCACAACTTTGTCAATCTGTGTACATATGTCGTGCATGAAGTGGTGCATATGTGCTGTTCACCACAATTAGTGTCATCATATCTGATAACAAGCCAGTGAGATATCAGAATGCTTCACATGTTATGTGCAGTAGGGGTTATATTTGATGACATAACCTGGACATTCTGTGGATGTTTGTACAGTCCTTCCTGTGTGTGGGCATCAGTGTTACAGACAGCAGGTAGCAATACCTCTAACAGGAGAACCAGCACACTCAGGGCAGCTACATATTTGTAGGTTCAGGAACTACAGACAGAGTGTGAGTAGAGTTGTGTTATGCTTTGTATAGTACTGGTGTTACAGGGTTTGTGTGTACATACTACTTTACCTTGGAATGCAGTCTGTCTGCATAGCTCTCAACTGTGGGCATATCCTCTTGGTGTCCAGAGGTGTGCCTATCATGTGTTGTCTGTCCACCACACAGGTCCCGTGTCAGATATGTCACTGGGAGTGTGTGTGTTGAGTGCTATCAGTACATGGCTACATCCATTTCTGTTTCTAACCGCAATTCCCTGACTAAGGGTATGTTGCAGACTATCCTGTAACACCAGCAACTTGCTTAGTGTATGGCAACAGTTCTCCAAATTTGTGCCTGTGTTCCAGCCTCTGTCCACCACCTACATATCAAACTTTGCACATATGACATGCTGTCAGGCATTGTTCCATAGTGGGCTTTGAGTATATCACACTGCCGTTGC
This sequence comes from Protopterus annectens, assembly GCF_019279795.1. Classification (NCBI taxonomy): domain Eukaryota; kingdom Metazoa; phylum Chordata; order Ceratodontiformes; family Protopteridae; genus Protopterus; species Protopterus annectens. The sequence goes on along the minus strand of NC_056742.1, from coordinate 219,139,708 downwards.
TGCCATCAGTCCACTTATGTTGTATCCCCCACACATATGGTGGGGTTGGGGCCATATATGTGTGGGCATCACCTACACAATACGTGTGCTCTTATGCACTCCAGAGGCCAGTGTATGTAACAGTGGTATATGGCCCTGTATTATTGAGTCTGGGGGGAGCACCATAAATGACCTAGGCTGTTAAAATATGTGGGGGTATCAGGGGTGAGCTGCCTTAAGGTATCTGGATGTAAAGTACTGTATACTTCACCTATATTTACATTACTTACATATATTGGGTTAATGCAAGCCTACTGCCTCCTGCCATACAGACTGTTCTGTTTGTTAGTGTGCATGTGATGGTGTCAGTTATGCCTTGTTATGTAACAGTTACAACCCATTTGGTCACATGACTTCTTTACCACCTACTGATTTTGTACAGAGTGTAGATAGAGGCTGCTGAATTATACACCTGCATTACATGCTGTTGATCGTTTGGTATCCTGTGGCCCAGTCTGTCCTGACTATTGTACAATTTGAACGGCTTGGCCTGGACAGCAACAGTTGTGAACCTTTCCTGACTACTATATTAGTATAACTGTTTCACAGTTGCATTCCTCTGTTTATATGGATGTCAGTGTCTGAACAGCTATATGACATGGCATATAGAACTGTAATAGTACACAATGAAAAGTATTCCATTTCTGCAAACCTGTGTGTGGTATTTTCCCTATGACCTCTCTTTGGGTATATGTTGCAGACAACGATTGTCATTTGTATGGATGGCTCATACAGTGTCCAGTTGTTTAGGTGTTAACTGTAGGCATAGTGGCTGTTCCATACTGTGTGCACCTTCTACATATGTATCTTATTGTACATATATATGTGTGTGTATGTGTAGTCACATATATATCCATATATATGTACATATGTATATATGTAGCTGCATATCTGCGTCTGTGTATCTGTATCCTGAGGATGTTGATGGCTTCCACATTTTACATTTCCTATGGGAGGCAGACTGTACTGCATGATATGTCACCAATACCAGCGTGACATCATACAGGTGGGATATAATACTGTTAACATCTTATGCCCATGTTGTGTCAGGTCCTGGTTATGGGATCTGCAACACTTGGTAGTGTATTGCAGGGTGGATGTGTTTGGCTGTGGGAGGGATGCCAATTTGTACAAGACGTATAATGTGTGGGGCCTCTCAACCCCATTAATGGTGCATGTTGACATATGTGTGTTTGTTAATCTGCCATTGCTATCTACAGATGTATGGCCATCTATACCGATATAGATATATAGATATATATATATATATATATATATATATATATATATATATATATATATATATCTGCTTACATATATATAACTATGTCCATATATACCTACATAGATGTATATCTGTGGACACATATGTAACTTGCTGTATATATGTAGACATATAGGTGTAGACACATATATGTGTCGATGTAAGCATTTGTATGTATATATGTTCATATATATTAATATGTATGTATATAGTTTTAGAAATATATATATATATATATATATATATATATATATATATATATAGATATATACATATACAGATATGTTGTATCTGTTTAGATATTAATATATTTACACACACATATATCTAGATGATGGTATACATTCTCCGTACTGTTGCATGACTAGACTGGATGATATGTTTCTGAAAACATCTGATTTATTTGTAACGGGCATGGCTTAGTGGTAAATCACTTTGTCTATGGTGTGCAGGGTCCTGGCTTTGAGCCTTGCAAGAGCTGTTTATTTTATTGCTGGGCAGAACACGGCCCATTGGTTAACAGAGAGATTAAGGCACTTTTGACCAGTTGTAAGCAGGTTTGCGTGGTTGTAAGCACTGCCTACACAGGTTAAGCAATTTAGAAGCTAAGTGTAAGACACTGTAACTGGAAGTTAGCAGTGCTTAGCTACATGCAAATCCACTTACAACTGCTTAAAAGTGCCTTAATCAGTCTGTATCCAACAGGACATGTTCTGCCCAGCAAACAAAATAAACAGCTCCTGCAATGCTCAAACCCAGGCCACTGCGCACCATAGACAAAGTGATTTTCCACTAAGCCATGGCAGGCATGTGTAATCATGATGTTTTCACAAACATATCATCCAGCCCAGGTATTCAACACTACGGGGAATGTATTTCAACATGTAGATATGTGTGTGTGTGTGTGTGTGTGTGTGTGTGTGTGTGTGTGTGTGTGTGTGTGTGTGTTGTGTGTGTATCTATATATATCTATATATATATATATATCTATATATATATATATATATATATATATATATAAATATCTGAATGGATATAACATATCTATATATGCAGATCTTGATATAGATATAGAAATATATACATTAATATATCAATATAAACATCTATACATAGATATACATACATCTATAAATACATATGTCTACATCCATATGTCCACATATATACACTAATATATATATATCTATATATATCTATATATATATATATATATCTATATATATATATATATATATATATATATATATATATATATATATATATATATATATATATACATATATATGATATATATGTCCCTCAGCTAAGGCCAATGGTGATGAGATATGTAGAGACAGTGTGACTGAGCACGGATGGGGTGGATACTTGTGGGGCATCAATTGGTGGCACAGCGTCAGCCCTTGGCAACCCCACCTGTGCCTCAATACACCTATCCTCATGATCGCTGTCTGTATCAGTGACATCAGATTCCCTGCAGGTGGGAGGGACCCAGCCCCACCTCGCCACCTGTGAGGGGAAAACAGGAAATGGACTCTAAGACCTGTACATCACTGCTTAACAGTACATACCGAGATACACACACACACACACACACACACACACACACACACACACACACACACACACACACATTCACACACGCACGCATGTGCACAGACATGCACATACCCTGGAATTGTAACACAATGATGGACTTTACCTGTGTATTGACAAAGTCCCTACTTAATTGTCTGTACTCCCCCATCCAGCATCAGACTTGAATAATTACAATAACTGCTGCCAATCATTCAGGTCTTATTCATCTAATAGCTCAGACATGTGATCACAACACATGACCTGTTACTCCATTACCTCTTTCCCTTGTTTGGGGTCTGTTTTATCCACGACACCCTATTGTCATCCGGGTAATACCATGGTGTGGCCCACATGTGTTGAGAATGGCTGCCATTTGTTATTAGCTACTGCAGTCAGTCAATGATATCACATACAGGGGTGGCATACATAACTGTTGTTCAATAGTTACATGATCTGTTGCACTAACTACTGTCTATGTGGAGTACATTACAATATGGAAACACTCTGGTGTAGTCTAATGATTCCCCACTGCATCTGTACTGCTGCATACATGGGTTTACCTTCACATTTCTGCTGTTTGCAGTTAAATCAGTACCCCTGATGTGTAGTATTACCTCTCTATGCATCTATCCAGCTGTGGACACTCATATACTATCGGCTGTCCTCCAATCGCAGTCCAAACATGTATTCCTGGTGTATAATATGTCTGTCCATGTCCAACTACTGCACAACACCTAAGGGAAGCTGGCAGGTATGAACAACACTGCACACACACACACACACACACACACACACACACACACACACACACACACACACACACGCAGACATGAACACATGTGTGTGCCCACACACACACACACACACACACACACACACACACACACACACACACACACACACACACACACACACAGACTTAAGCACACGCAGTTGATATACATGACAATCCATCCACTCCACCAGAAAGCACCTACAGACAACTCCAGCACCTCCCTAACACACAATAGCAGGTGATGGTGCACTACATTATCACACACTGACCAGTAATTACACACATGTCAGCATGAAGGACATGGTGCTCAACGGCATGCAGTGCAACTGTAGTCAATCCCTGTTACCAACATTATACATGGTTGTGATGCATGGCTTCTGTTAGTAGTTGATGGCCCTCCCCCTGGAATACACTGCACCCATGTCTACAACATTGCTGTGCATTTGTTCAGCACCCTGACATGCACTGTGCACCATACTTCATAGGTGTACAGACCATTGCAGGATGTGTATCTGTGTGTCAGTTATGTTACCTCTGCTGCACACTGTCGCTGTGTGTTTGTGGATTATATGTGGACACATGTGGTTTGTGAATGCTTGATACGTATTCACAGATGTCATCATCATTGGTGCATGTATGAGTGATAGAATACCATTAGACTGACAACAGACACACTTTACTGTACCTATGGTGAGTGTACAGACCATTATTGACATTGCATCCTCTTCCCTGACATGCCATGGCACAACACTACTGCATATGTCAACACTATACATTGCTGATATGTGACATATGATCCTGGCAGTCAATTGCAATATGAGCCATATGTGTCAGTTGTGCAGATGCTGATTGGGATGCATACTGTTTGTGGGTGCATATGTGTGCATACACATATCATGATGGCGTGTAGCAACAACTGCTATGTGTACTACTGCGATCACAATACCTGGCAGGGGTATAGTAGCATGGGTCATCATCATGAGCCAGTAGTTGGTCAGTCAGCCCTGCAAATGGTCCCCAAACCTGCATGTTTGCATGCTAAACAAATGTGCAGCCCTTGGAGGTCACACAGTACCATCACTAGTGCTGTGGAGTCAGAGTTATGTCTGCCACACTTCATGACCTTGACTGTGTGCAGATACAGCCATTCTTAGTGGGTTTGTCTCTCCCTTCCAGTGCACTGTTGTGTTTCAGGATGACACACCCTCACCATCTCCTGCTACATTGCAAATTCTCAACACCTGTGGCCTACACATGTGTGTCATATTGCAGTATCCCAAACTAGGAACACCATGTGTACTGGCATATTCCCTGCCAATGCATGGCAAACTTGCAGGTGTACAGTGGCATCAGCAAGGTACAGATGGGGATGTCATCCCTGGGTTGGGGTGAGGTGTGGATTCTGCAGCACATGTATCATAACTGCAACTTTCTGTACTTCCCCAACATGGTGCTGGTACATCAGAACACAGTGCAACACATGGCTTTGGCAATGTCCCACCATTATGCAGATCTTATCTGTAGTGAGCCCTGGCTGATGTTGCCTGTGGTACACATAGGTTCATAGGTGAGTACTAGTCTATTGGTCCTGGGGCCTACATAAGCCTAGCCACAGGGTTCCCAGGCATGCACCACCCAATAATGTTATTTCCCTTTGCCCCTGTCAGGCTGTGGCACAGACATACTACCCAGGGTGAATTTCCCATTTCCCATCAAATTGTCAAATGTTTTAGTAAAGAGGGCCAATGAGCAGCATTGCCTGACATGAATGGGTAGTCTGTTCCAGAGTGTGGAAATTCCCCAGGACAGGACCCTATCCCTCCATTATGTTCTGTTTAATGTGTTTATGAGGTTTAGGACCCTGGGGTGTGTGTTTGCAAAGGGATTGGAATTTCCTTATGTATAGCATATTCGACTGCTCTGTGTATGACATAGCTGTGTATGTTAGGCAGATGTCACCTGTGCCTGGGCATTGTACACTGGAGTGTAGCCACAGTTGTCTGAGATGGTCTGTGTATTGCATGTGTTTTAGGCTGGTAATCCCATTAGTGAGGTGTGTGCTCTGTCAGTGAGCATGTACAGCGTGCATTATGGGTAGGTGTGTTAGATGTGCACATGGCCTAAACCTTAGCTATGACATCCACAGTGTATTGACAAGCATGACCTTAAACCATACTCATCAGCATCAGGCTGCTGCTTTACTGGTATCCCAGAGGGAATTACATTAGGATGAGACAGAGTTGATGTCACTGTCCACAGCTATGGCATTGCTACAGGGTGGGTGCAATATTACAGTAAAACAGCAGTTGAAGTCCACAATACTACAGATTATGCACAACTGATTATCAGTACTACACAGCAACAGACTCTACATCTCACATATGCATGATCTACCTGTACAGATGCATATGCAGCAATGGTCTACTGATATACCCTGGGACATTACCTGCATGCTCCATGTCTGCTGTGTGGGTAGCACCCACCTTCATGATTTTATAGGTCTGTAGCTCTTGTGAGTGGGCAGGCGCCATCAACTCTGGTGGGGGGGGTGGATGTTATGCCCCCCTCTGTTATGAGGTGGTCACCCCACACAGCAGCGACATGGCAACGTACATGGAGTGGGTCATTACAATGATGGCAGACCTGCTCATAAGTATGGCTGTGTATGCCAATATCATTTACCCTGCAGACTACATCATTCCACATGGTGATGCGCTCATGCTGATCATTGCTTGTCCTGGGGAACAGCAGCTGATAGTGCTGGATGATGCTGTTAATTATGATGTCATCCTCAGTGGCACTGTAGGCTGGATTCCTTGGATGTGCCATTGTCCCTGAAAGACATAAAGATGGAAACATGTCTGAGCAACTCATATGGCACGGTTACCATAATGCAATACACATATCAGTCTCCCATCACATCAGCTCCAACTTAATGTTCACACAACGCAAGTGGTATGGCTCCAGTTTATCTACCATTGGGACATATATTGTATTGTACCACATTTCCTACTATGTGTTTGTAGACATGCTCGCTGTAGGGACACTGGAATTGCTGGCCTGTTACAGAGTATTTCATTTGCATGCCATTATCACTGCCACTATGTTTCCACATATGCATATGGTATGGCATGCTTGCTATGTGATTGCTACACATCTACCATTCTGTGTTATATGGGATATCTATGCATGCTGTTGAACATGTTCTGGGATTGTGTGGACTATTACAACCCAAATATGTTCCATGACAGTGACACAATAGTATGTGTAGGAGATATTTGCCAGCAGGAACACCTCTCCCACCTAATTTGGACATGTTACCAGGCCACATCACATCAGTGACCCACCATAGAACCTCATTATCTAATGTTCCTGCACTACCTTCATGTGGAACCACCTCAGGGGATCATGTCCCCCTCCCAAGGAGTACGCACAGACATATTTCTGTCACCCACAGTTAGGTCCAGGGTCTGGTGCATAGGGAGCTCCACAGAGACATGGGGTATGTGCTACATCACCTGGAGGCATGCAGTACACATGCACAGGCTAGACATGCTTGCTCCTCCTGCTCAGCTCATAGCCCAGGCACCTTTATGACCATGTAGAAGCTGTCATGACTGTTCATGGGTGAGCACCTTGGTCCCTTTGTTCCCATATGGGGGTTCAATGGCCTCCACATTCCAAATTAAACTACCCATCCACAGTGTTTACCCACCACATGTGTCATATACCAGCCCTGTATGCTGTCTTATTTATCATCCAACTAAACCTGCATACCAATATGTGCCTACTACCCTTCACCAACATAGATATCCCACCTTCTCAAACAATTGAGATGTATTCCCAACATGGGTTACACACCACACTCCACAGTACATGTATTGACATATATAAATGTGTGTGTGTATATATATATATATATATATATATATATATATATATATATATATATATATATACTTATATGTGTCAGTATTATGTATATGTGTGTGTTTGTGTGTGTGTGTATATATATATATATATATATATATATATATATATATACATACATCTACAACAACTGGAAAGGCCACAGAAATACCTCACAAAGAGGATTACCAGCCTCAAAGAGATGCCCTATGCAGACCGTCTCAAAAAACTGCAGCTTTACTCCGTTGCATATCGCCTACTCAGAGGCAATCTCTGCCTAACACACAAAGCTATGTCAAACCCAGAGCTTTTAGACATGCTCCACTTAAAGAAATCCCAATCCCTACGAGCTACATGCTCTAGGGACCTAAACCTTGTCACCACAATAAACAGAACATGCTGGAGGGATAGATTCCTGTCCCAGAGACTTCCCATACTCTGGAACAAACTACTTATCTATATCAAACAAAGCTCCTCATTAGCACTCTTCAAGAAAAATCTTGATGATTGGATGGGAGATAGGAAATTCACCCCGGGGATCACTTCTGTGGTTCTGCTTGACAGTGGCACAGGAAAATAATTTTCTTGGGTGGCGAAAGCCAGGGTACCTTTGGTTAGGCTTATATAGGTCCTAGGACCAATAGCCTAGTACCTACCTATGAACCTATGAACCTATATGTGTAGGTATTTTGTGTTGTTTATATACCTATATATATGTATAACTGTCTGAGTTTCTGTAGACATACACAGTTGTGAATATATATTACAAATATATTTATCTGTATGTGGGGTGCATGCAAACATCTGGTCCGCACTCTTGTAACTCTCTCTTCTTCACAGCTGAACTGTTCTGCCTTGGTGCAACACAGGCAGGTGTCACATGTGAACACAGACTAACATTATGGGGGTATATATGGTGACAGATTGTAGATAAGCATAATATACATCTGTGGCAGTTGGCCATACTATGCTACACATTAACATGACTGTCCTGCAGGTTTTGTGCTCTGACACCCATGTGTCTATCATGACAATATTAATACCACCACCAGCGGTTGGCCACAGTAATGTACAGATATCATGGGTCACATCTTTGTAATTCACTGCTGATCTGTACAGTTGGCAGGTATGTCCCACTGCCCAAAGGGACAGACAGTATTGTCCAGAGCAGTTGTTGAGCACAACATCATTACAGGAACAACTACTGATGGCACATATAAATCATTTCACATTATAAATCCTATACCAAATACTACATGCAAGTAAATACATATATGTTTCACATACCTTTTAAGTTTTAATCCACTGTAACAAATCCCTGAGCATTGTTATTTGTTTTCAGTTTGTTATGGTTTGTTTTTTTAATTTTCTTTTTCTCTCTGTCTCTTCAGTAGAGTGATTGAGCTGGTTTGAATAGATTGCAGCATGCTTTTGTAGGTATTGCACATGATCAGGTGATGGGATCCGTACCACTCAGCAACTACCAGTTGCTAATTGCATGCAGCCTGCTGTGTAGTACTTCAGATAACCACTGTCATGATAACCCAGTACTATAAATTGCTAACTTATGTGGACATTGTCCCTTCACCTTTCCAGTATGGAGGACATCCTTCCTGTGTGTGGACAGCAGTATTACAGACAGCAGGTAGCAATACCTCTTACAGCAGAACCTGCAGACACAGGCCAAATGCACATTTGGTTAAGGTTCCAGACCTACAGACAGCGTGACTAGTGTTGTTATGTGCATTGTACCTTGCTGGTCTTACAGGGTTTCTGTGTACATGGTAGTTTAGCAAGGAATGTAGTCCGTCTGCATAGCTCTCAACTGTGGGCCTATCCATATGATAGCCAGAGGATTGCCTGTTAGGTTTTGTCTGTGCACCACACAGGTCTTGTCCCAGATATATCAGTGGCATTCTGTCTGTTGAGTGCTATCAGTACATGGCTACATGCATTTGTATTCCGATGTTGTATTCCTGCATTAGGGTATGTTGCAACCAATCCTGTAACACCAGCAATTTCCAGGGTGTGTAACAGCAATAATGCAAATATGGCCCTGTGTTCCTGCCTCTGTCTTCCACATATATGCCAGTCTTTGTCCTGCTGTGATACAGTAAGGAGTTGTTAGGTAATGGCCTATCATTATTTACTGCTAGCATTACTGCTATCATCCCAGTCATGTTATGGACTCCCACAACAACTGTTGGGTAAGGTCCATATATATGGGGGCAACAGCTGGACAACACATATGCACCCTTGTACATTCCAGAGGTCAGTGTGTGGTACACAGTGTTCCTTGCCCTTGAACAGCCTTTTATGGGGGGGGGGTGTTCAATGCCATTAACCTAGGCTGTGACACCCTTTCAGGGATATGTGTGTTAAGACACATTGAGGTTTATGGCTGTACACTTTCATACGTTCCTCCATGGGAACAGTGGTGGGCTACAGCTTACAGATTTACACAAAGTTCAGTCAGTTTAGTGAGATGTTAGGTTAAGCAATGTTATGTACGAGATACTGTGACATTACCACAACTATTACATTTCCCCCTAGGGCTTGACTACAGGCTATACATGGAGGCTGCTGACCTACATCTGTGATTGTTGATTGTTTCTCATCTTGAATGCTATTTTTTTTAATGTTGTCCTAATTGCAGGCCTCAGCCTAGACAGCATAGTATGTTATATATCTGCAATGCATGCATCCCATTGAATATGTATTTGGAAATCTGTGTGTTGTCACAAATAGCATACATTATTGTATTTCACACAGATTAAAGGTTTTCTGAGTATGCAAACCTGTGTGTGGTATCCTGAGCTTTGAATTGTGAATGGGTATATGTTGACTGCTATGTATTCTCATTTGTGGGAATGGTTGCCACACTACACTTTTCACAGGTGCCACTTACATATATATATATATATATATATATATATATATATATATATATATATATATATATATATATAAATATATATATATATATATATATGTATATATATGTGTGTGTGTGTGTGTACATATATGTCTGCATGAATATACATGTATATGTATACATGTGTGTGTGTGTGCATATCTGCAGCATTGTAATGTGCAGTCCTTCTGCACTGACATTCTCCACAGTCGAATGACTTGTCTGCATGTTAGATTTCAGATATTGCCCTGACTTTTTAAAGTTGTATTGGCTTACCATTAAACCATTGTAGCTGTGTTGTGGAGGGTCCTGGGGTCAAGAACTGCATGTGCTGGATATTGCATTGCACAGCATATCTGTTACAGCTGTGGTGGGGGGATCATAGCAGTAATCACCAGGTATCCCTCATTTGAACCCCCCACCCCCATTAACAGTGCATATGGTCAGTTATTTTGAGGTGGAGGTTCCGGTTGTTTTTCCTATTTGGAGATGCAATACACATATCTATCCGTGTAGATATATATATATATATATATATATATATATATATATATATATATATATATATATATATATATATATATAAATATAGATATATATATATATATATATATATATATATATATATATATATGTGTGTGTGTGTGTGTGTGTGTGCGTGTGTGAACATATTTATCTATCTACCTATATACCATTGATGTGATACGATTTATGTGTGAGTCATACATTTATATGTAGCTTTGTATCTCTCTGCATTTGCAGATCTATAACTGTCCATATGTCCATGCATGTTTGGCTAACAATTTTGGGCTGTCCCACATTCGTCTGGCCAATTGATGTGAATGATGTCAGGAATGACGATATATTAGAGTTTTAGACTTCATGTTGTTCAGATTATGTGTATTACAACAAATCACTGTTTAACTAGCAATGTTTTACATGTATAAGAACAATATTTCACATTTATCTCAATTTGTACCCCAGTTTTGTCACACTGTGTCCAGAATGTTTGCAGTAAGAGGTTGAGTATTATGATATTAGTACAATTCCCCTTATGCAGACTGACTGTGCTGCATGATATGTGTAAGAATAGTTGGGATTTATGTATATCGGACATGGTGTTGTGGTAATTCACTATGATTGGGGTATGCAGGGTCCTGGGTTTGGGCCTTACAGTGGCTGTTAATTTTGTTGCTGGGTAGAACAAGGGTGGTGGGATACAGCGTGATTACCATCATGCAAACACAAACCTCTGGTTACATATGCTTAAAGATAGTTTGCGTCAGATTTGCTGAACCTGTATGTGCATTGCTCACTCCCGCGCATACCGCCTTAAACTCGCTGACATATGCTTACTGCTGCTTATTGCTGCTTAACCTAACTACTGCTTTATGCATTATGATACTGACACCTCACATGTGCATTCCCTGCAGTACTCCAGTTTATGTTTATATATATATATATATATATATATATATGTTATTTTGTGGCCGCAGTACTCCAATTCATATATATATATATATATATATATATATATATATATATATATATATATATGTATATATAGATATATGTTATTCCATTGGTTATGCAACATACATATTACTCATAACATGCTTTGCCATGAGAAACGGTATCTCTCAGTTCATTCCTTGTTTCCCCCCCTCCTTTCTCGCTGACATCCACAGGCTGGTCCCATTAGAACAGGTCCATCCAACCCCGGCATGCCTCAGTCCATAATGTCATACCCATCATTCCCCCCTGTTTCTCCTCCACATCAATCATCCTTCCTACAGGTTCCAGCCAAATCTAACCACACCACTACACATTACCAACTCTCCACTTCTCGGGACCCATCACGTAAGTTGTCTCAACCCATGGATCTTCAGGCTTCCTACACATTTAGTCCGCAAAAATACGTATCCTTGTTTGCTTACCTTTCAAGCATGGTATATTACTCTGAAGATTCTTTTTAGCAGAATTTTTGGGGTCGTCCAGCTAGGGATGAACATGTGTTTTTTTTTAAGATTAGACTTAGCAGGTTGACACTGTTTCTCCCATTGGTAGTATCCTGCCAATAGTCAGAGAAGCAGTGCTGTGCTACGCTTAGCGGTGCTTATTATTTGATTTGCATGATATTTGCCTTATGGCATTGATTTCCCCTTCATTGCATGTTATATATGTATCTTGTATCCTTGAGTCATGTGTACATACACTGTATGGGGTCCTGGGAACTTCTACACTTCATTACAATGACACCTCACATCTAGACTTACTGCAGTACTCCAGTTCACAAATGTATGTTCTGTAGTCAGTTATGGCACATATGACTGTATACTGATGTGTTTCATAGGTTCAGTTTGGTTATATTATGATGAGGACATGTTTACTACTACCTCATACTTCTGTACTTCTGTGATGGCTTGGTGGATAGCTACTGGGACTATGGTGTATCGGGTCCTGGGTTTCTGATCTGCATAGCTGGTTATTTTGTTGCTGGGCTGACAAATGCCCATTGTATACAGCGTGATTAAGGCACTTTAAAGCAGTTGTAAGGCCTTAAGCCCACTTACTAGTGCGTACATATGATTACTATTGCTTATTTGTGCTTACGCCTGCTTACTAGTGCCTTATTCAGTCTGACACTGATACTTCACATGTGCCTTTCTTGCATTACTCCAGTTCATTCATATATATTTATATATATATATATATATATATATATATATATATATATATATATATATATATGCTATTTAGTGGGTTTTGAAACAAAACTATTGGTTATAACATGCTGTGCCCTGTAAAATAGACTGTGCTACAGTGGGACTCGACCCGTGAATGCTTGCTCATTGGGCGGATGCTCTGCCCACTACACTATTGTTGTTCTGTTTCATTTGCAATTTTCTACCATAATGTCATACCCATGTTTCCTTCCCCTGGCACCCAAGCTCCACATACACAGCATCCATCCATTCTCCAGTTGCTAGCCCAGCCATACCACACCTCTACACATTGCCCTCTCTGGATGTGTCGGTACTCCTCCAGTATACTGTCTCAACCCAAGCTTCTGCAGGTTCTTCATCCATTTAGTCCACGTACGTATGAGCCTTGCTGGGACGGTACCCTGATACTGGTGCAGATATCGATGTTACTCACAATTGGTGGTTCATCCACCAGGGATGGACCTGTTGTTGTGTCAAGATTAGACTTAGCTGGTCTGCACTGTTTTTCCCACTGATAGCATCCTGCTAGGTGTTTGAGAAGCAGCGGTTTGCTCACACACCTGGCCAGCCTCATCTCCCAGTTCCATGGAACTGATCCCCAGGTGTGACATTCTGTATCTGAAGCACACCCACATGCCCCCACGGTGTGCACCGTTTTTCATTATTCTCTTCAGTATTATGCAAGACTACTGTTCTCACAGTATGATTGGACAGGCACTGTTCTTTGATACGCATAGACTGCTCGAAATACTGTGATTGAGCAATGTACACATGTTTGCTGGTATTAATCTACATACTTACATACATTTCCTATACTGTTGAATGACTGTGCTGGATGATATATTTGTGATAGCAGCTGAATGTGTATTTTCCATGGCTTAGTGGTAACTCACTTTGACTATAGTGTGCAAGGTCGGGGGGTTTCAACCTGGGAGTGCAGGTTATTTTGTTACTGGGCATGACGAGAGCTGTTGGCTACAGAGTGACTAAGGCACTTTTGAGCAATTGTAAGCGAGTATGCGGTGGTTTGCGCAAGGGTCAGCATTGCTGACCTCTGGTTATGGCATCTTACACTGAGTTAGCTTCTACATTGCTTAACCAGTGTGGGCATTGCTTACTGCCACCCAAACAGGCTTAAACCCGCTTACCCCCATGCTACTTTATGTATTTATTATACATTTGTTGACCGAGACAATACGACTGGATACTTGTCCATTTTCAGTGGTGGCCCGGGGAGTAGAGCTCCACAGTAAACCCCAGTTACTCATTACAAGTAATACAGAGGTGTTCACATTCATAGAAAGTAACAGACTTAACATAGCTATGTAACATATTCTTCATGCTTAGTTTATGTTAACATGTCAGTATTATACATGCTTAGGTCAGATTTACATGTCAGGTATGACTGTTGCCAAAGGTCAGTTTAAGTGGAAGTTAGATTCCAGTTTAACAGGTCTGGATAAGTTACACTCAGGTATTTGGGTTAGGTTTAGTAATTCCATACCTGTGTAGTAGAGTCGAAGAGAATAGTGAAGGAGTAGGTAGGTAGGTAGAGGGGGAGACATTGTAACTGTATAGTAGGCTGCTGGAATAATTTGTAGGGAAGGTTTGAAGGATGTTGGGATTTGTATGTGAGGCAGGACAAGAGGTGTCAGTTTCAGTAGTTGATGTAGGGGTATAGAGTGTAAGGTGGGGGAGGGATTTAGCCAGGTGGTGAGCATGTGCTGATCCAAGTGTGCTTGAGGTGTTCCTTCAACTGTTATTTACATGTGTCCTTTGGGACAGCTGTGGTAATACATGTGGGTAGGGAGTTCCAGATTCTGCCAATATACTTGGGGAAGAGGGTGTCACCAACTTGTAACTTTAAACATTAATAGAAATGAAAAAGGGGTTGATAGGTAAGTGGTGTTAATGGGGCACAAAGAGGAAAAGATAGTAGGGGAAATAGCGAGGGATGTGCAGGAAGGCTGAAGAGAAGGTCCACAGCAGGGCATTTCTTCTACAGCAGCAGCTGTGCATATACACTGAATTTGGAGGTAGATTTGGACACTCACACCCCTGAGTGGGGGTGAGGACAACAATAATAATAAGTTGATGCCAATTAGATCGGCTTACATGCCTACAGTGGGGTGTTGCGACCATGTGTTCTATGGTATTATTTAGTGGGTTTTGCAACAACACATCTGGTTATACCATACTTTACCATGTAAAATAGACTGTGCTGCAGTGGGACTCATACTGGGAATGACTGCTTGTTAGGCAACAGCTCTGCCCAATTCACACTATTGCTTACATCCACGAGGTGGTCCGAATAGAACCACTCCATCCAACACCTGCACCCCTTGACCCATAATTTCATACCCATAGTTCCCCCCTTCCCCTCCTCTACAGCACTCATCCTTACTCTGGGTGCAGTTCAGGTCTAACCACACCACTTCACACTGCCCACTATCCAGTTCTCGGGACCCATCTTGTACGTCGTCTCGACCCATGGGTCATCAGGCTTTCCCAACCTTGTAGTCCGGTATATATGTGCTAAGTCATTGCACGGATGGGACTCCAATCACCAAGTAATTTTTAGGTTGTCCCACAAGGGACGTTCCTGTCTATGTTTCTAGATTAGACTTAGTGGGTCCACAGTGTTTTCCCCACTGGTTGTATCCTGCCTGTGATTTGGAGAGCAGTGGATTGCTTACTTTGTTTGTATGTTTCCCCTGTTTGGCTGGGGGGTAATGGTACGTGTTGCACGTATGTTGATTGGGCCTGTCACCCCCATTGGTGGTGCCTGTGATCATATGTCATTCTTATGTGCTGTCTATCTATGTATATATACACACACAAATGCATATATATATATATATATATATATATATATATATATATATATATATATATATATATATTGCTGTATATATATATCTAACAACATGTGGATGTATGGTTGTCTGCATATATATATATATATATATATATATATATATATATATATATATCTAACAACATGTGGATGTATGGTTGTCTGCATATTTACATATCTATATGTGTATATGTGGGTGTATATATATATATATATATATATATATATATATATATATATATATATATATATGTCTATATATGTATACATATGTACTGTAGAGAGGGAGAGGTATATATCTATTTAGTTATGGGTATATATATATATATATATATATATATATATATATATACACACACACACACACACACACACACACACACACACACACACACACACACACACACACATACATCTACATATTTAGCTACATGTCCTGTAATGTTGGATGGTATTGCTGGATACTATGTTTCGTGTGCATACCGGGCAACCTTGTGTGCCACGTATGCTTTGCGATACCTACAAATAAAACCATTAGTGTAAACAAAATCACACATGTAGTCTATTGTTAGTACCAGGGAACCATCCGTCCCATGTGGGACAACCCAAAAATTGGGTATTCTACTTTCATCTAAAACCGTGGCTGAAAGCTACCCATGGCTATGTGCATGGACTACAGTGTGTGGCAGACCTAGGATACTTGGGTCGGGACAATGTACAGGATGAGTCCCGAGGTGATGGTGGAGGGTGGGCAATGTGTGGTGATGTGGTAGCTACGGGCCGGTAAACAGGGAAGGGTTGGCGGCTGCGTGTGTGCAGCAGGGGGGGGGGTGGAATTGTAGGTAATGAATGTATGGGTCGAGGATGGCCTGGGTTGGATGGGCCTGTACTGTTCGGCCCACTTAGTGGGTGGGAGAGGTGAATGTGATATAAACATTTGAAACATAAAAGAAGACTAATTTAAATCCCTATTTAAATGAAACACTTACAATAAAATGAACTTGGTATTGAATGCAGGGTGGACGTATTTGGCTGGGGGGGTATGCCAATTCATATGAGCCTTGTATTGTTTGCATTCTCTCAAACCCATTAATGGTGCATGTGGACGTACATGTTTCTGTTAATCTACCATTGCTATCTACAGATGTCTGGCCATATATACCTATATGGGTATATATATATTTGCTTACATATTTATAACTATGTCTGTATATACCTACGGAGATATATATCTGCGTACATATATGTAACTTGCTGTGTATATGTGGACATATAGGTGTTGACATATATATGTGTAGATGTCGGCATTTGCATGTATATATGTTCATATATTTGTGTATGTGTGTATATATATATATATATATATATATATATATATATATTTCTGGAAATATATATATAAAACTGCATATATAGATGTGTTGCATCTGTTTAGAGAGTAATATATTTGCACACACACACACACACACACACACACACACACACACACACACACACACACACACACACACACACACATAAATCTAGATGTAGGTATACTTTCCCTGTACTGCTGCATGACTGGGCTCGAGTTATGTTTCTGAAAACATAAGATTTATGCATATATTGCATGGCTTAGTGGTAAACCATTTTGTATATGGTGTGCATAGTCCTGGGTTTGAGCCTTACCGAGGCTGTTTATTTTGTTGCTGAGCAGAACACCGGCCATTGGATACAGAGTGATTAAGGCACTTTAAAGCAGTTGTAAGCGGGTTTGCATGGGTTTGCACAGAGGTAAGCACTGCTAACTTCCGGTCACAGTTTCTTACACCCAGTTAGCTTCTTCTTTGCTTAATCTGTGCAGACAGTGCTTACTCCCGTGCAAACTTACCTACACACGCTTACTAGTGCTTGAATATGCTTACTAATGCTTATCTGTGCTTACACCTGCTTACTGCTGCCTTATTCATTATGATACTGACTCTTCACATGTGCATTTCCTGCAGTACTTCAGTTCATAAATATATGTTATTTAGTGGGTTTTGCAATACAGATATTGCTTATACCATGCTTTGCCATGTAAAATAGACTGTGCTGCAGTGGCACTCGAACTGGGAATGCCTGTTCGTTAGGTGAATGCTCTGCCCACTACACTATTGCTGAGATGCTTCATTTGCTTATATCTTCCTTGTTATCCTCTTCAGCCTTTTAAGCTACCTTAACTGTAGCTAAGCAATGGGCACACCTACGCACCTACAGTTAGCTGTACTCTGAGTTTTAGAAAACAATACAGGGGTTTCTTCTTTTGATTTGTATGTCCTGTTGCTGTTGTCCATATGGGAGACTGTTGGTGGGGATATGTGGACACCTATGAGCAGTCTCACTCATTTTTTTTCCACTTTCTGCTGTTCAACATTGCAGGGGCATGTTTATTCTGAGAGCTCTGCTCTCAGACATGCCCCCTGCACTCGCACACACTCTGTGTAAGCCTGGGAGGTCGAGCAGCACGCCTTCATGAATATGCATGGCACGCTGCCGTCCTCCTCCTACATGGGCACATCCATGCAGGACTACACTAGTCCTGCATGGAAGATTAGTGAATCCGGGGGATGATCTTTTTTTATATCAGTTAATAGTTGTACCCAGCCTTTCTGGTAAATTTTGTGTCTGATATGACAGAAGATGATATCCACTTTGTAATCATGAAGAAACATAGTTAAATAGCAGTTATCATAAAGAAACATAGTTAAATAGTAGTTATCATAAAGAAACATGGTTAAATAGTAGTTATCATTATCAGTTTGTGCATATTAGAAGAATATGGTGAACAAAAGTAGACCAAGCAATGAAATCAATGGCACTTCACTTGTAATTTCACCCTATGAAGAGAGCTGGTCTCTCACATTCACCACTAGATTTCAGCTAAAAAGCTGATAGCATTTTTTGTTCACTTTCTCCTATTGCCTGTTGATCATCCAGTCACAGAGGCCAGGGTCTACTGATAGGGGTCGTCATTCAGGCAGCCACTTGGGAAGTTGTGATTGCTGGTTTTTTTTTTCAGCCCTAGCATTACCACTGGCATTTTTTTTTCAGCCCTAGCATTACCACTGACATTCACTGCAAGTTCATAGGAGAATAATTGCAATGAGCTGGCTGCAAGGGACATTCCTGTACTTTCACAAATGTTTTTTTTTTCCCTTCATGCAGTTCCAGTTTTACCCGCAAACAACAGAAGACACTTCCCTAGCCTCCACAGAGGTAGCCACACCTGTCCAATGTGCTAACAAGTTCACTCAACCCATCCCACCCATACAAGGGAAACAGCCATTCCCTCCTCCACCTACCTGCCTGGGTGCACTGCCACTGGAGCCACTAACTGAACCCAGTCATCTGGATCGCAGTCAGACCTTCAGCCATCTGTAAGGTCAGTAGTTATTGCACTGGGAATGTAAGCATTACAGACCCTAAGCTCATTGTAAATGCTTCCTGATGTCTAGTGGCAAAGGCCTTGATAAGATGAAGGTAGGCTGTGTCCACACTTACTCCCTCAACTAGGAAAGCAGAATCTTCCTCAAAAATTTAACTGAATTTAGTAGACATAATATTTAGCAGCAAGAGATCACATGCATCCTTCTGAAAAAAAAATCCACAATGGTGGTCTCCATAACCTAGCAGAGGATACTAGTGATGCCAATGTGTCTGTCCTTAAAGGGGTCAGTTGTCAATCCCTCATTGCCAGTAGGAGCCATTGAATCACAATGCCATAGTCAGACTTTGAAAGACTGTGGTAGCTTTTTATTTAAAAATGGGCAGAATGTTTACTAGTTTATTTTTGTAAAATCAGGAAACTTTTTGGTCTGGAATCAAGCACCATATAACTAAAGGTCTTATTTGCTCAAGGCCATCTTCAGTTTGTTCTGGAAACAGTCAGACATGACAAAAGGGAGGATGTTTCACTCTCTCTAATATAGTGCTGGCTTTACTTGTATGTGCTCTGAAGATACATCAAAATGTCTTCATATGAATGTTCCCTTATGGCTCAAAATATTTGATAGCAGATGACTACAATCCTAAGTATTTCCTCTCACTTTTCTTATTTAGATACAGAATGCTTTATTATTTTCTTTCAGGTTAGCTGAAGGCTTATGTTCATGGGAGATCTTGGATGGTAGATGATCGTTATTAATGCTTTTTATTTTTGGCTATTGTGTGTTTATTTTTAGTCTGTAGTTTGGTACCCATTCTACGTAATATAGAACTTTTTCATATATGTGTATACATATGTATAGTTTGCTATTCCTGTTGTTTTTCCACTACAAATTGTTCTTAAATCTCCTGTGTAGTCACATCCAATGGAGGCATAGTTTATAATGGTACTATCCTGAAAGTTATACATTGTATTTAAACTTTTCATGGATGACATACGGGGAGGGGGTATTCAACATTTGACCACCTCTGTGCTGGTAAGAGTATACTTAATTCTGTCAGAGTAACTCATGTGGAGCCACATAAGTGTAGAGACAGGAGGTACTGTGTACAAAATTATCTTTGTTTAACCTAGCCCATGACATATAGTGAAGAAGCCCTAACTATGACCCAGCTGGCTCATGTTCTATTTGTGACCTTGATGTGGAGGAATGGAGTAAGTGGTTAATGCCAATTATCCATTCTTTGGGAAGGTAGGGCTTTTTGACACTTCACAGGAGATAACTACTGGTGAATGGGTGATAATCCATAAGGTACCCAGCAGGTCCACACTGCATTGGCAGTGTGTTGATTCACCAGAGAGACATGCATGGTGATACACTATGCAAATCTATGAATAACAGCAACAGTAGAGTTCGAAAGCTGCCTGGGAATGATAATTTGTGAGATCAGCAGATGGGTCTACCTCCTACCTCCCACATTCACCTACCAAGGAATGAATTTGCTGACAAAAATTCAAGACTGAGAATGAATGGAATAAAGGGATATTAACCAAACCAGAGAAGCCAGGCTCTTGCACACAGGAGGAATGAATGAGACAATTAAATCAGTTAGGTGATGCATTGTGAGAATCTGGTGAATCAGGTAAAGGAAAAAGAAATTACCCCCTTTTTCCTTTTCTTTCCACAGCTGCCTTTCATCTGCTAAGCACTCCTCTCCTCTTTCACATGGTCTACCAGATCCACCTTAGCTACTCTCAGACTCAACCTTAACCAAGTCCGGGTTATTCAAGAAATCATGGTTGCTTTTAGTTATACTGCTGCCAAGGTGTGTGGTATAACTCCTCTCTCTTAGTGGTAGCCTTACCAGCTCTGGAGTTAGCCTTACCAGCTTTGGAGTTGCAGCTCTCTGGAATAAATGCTTGCTTCCAGACATGGGCAACCTCCTAACCAAGTCTCTATGCTGTGCACTGAAGTGACACTAAGCTGCCTCCCTCCCCTAGGATTGGCCAATCCCTCCCAACCACTCCCCTATAGCCCCTGCAGTAATTGTGTAGCTGTGGACAGACAGGACATCTTGAATGTAATAAGGGTTCATCCCTTCCATCATAGGGTCACATCCAAAAAATTACCCTTTGTTTAGGTTAAAAATTAACCCTCTATATTACTCTGTTTTGCAAAAGAGGTTGTGATAGGCCAACAGTCTGTTGGTCAAAGTGATATGCAGAATTTGTTTTCCTAGTTGTAATTTTCATGAATTGATTAACAAAGTAATGAGAAGAAAACTTAGTGGATATTAGATTTATTATCGGATATGTAAATGTTTCAGATGCATTGCAGTTGAAATCATCCAAAGTTATTGTATTATTTTTTTTTGATTACTAGCTTTTCTAAATCAACAATATAGCATTATGTTCTTTTGGAATTACAGAGAGGGTCAAGCAGCAAGATCTATTTGGGGAGGGTGTTATATGCAGCATTTGCTTCCTACACCCTATTATTGGACTGAACAGTTCTGTCCAGATAACATGTGGACTTATAGCACTGTGGGGTCTCCTACATCCTGCCATGCCTGTATGTATTTGTTACAAATGAAAAGCTATGGACAGCTGCTATCACTAGTTGGAAATACCAGGCCTACCTCTTTGGCTCTACCCTTTTTGGTGCTGTAGATCCCATAGCTTACATGGTGGTGACTGGCTGGCTGTAGTCATCAGTCTGTCCCACTAGAGAAGTAAGTGGTATCAGAGACTCACTCAACCATCCCCCAACTGGTGGTTCTGGTACCTGCACTATCATTCAAGCTCAAGTCATCATCAAGGCTTTTTCTCTTTATGCCATATAAGTAAGCTTATTGTTGTGTGGTAATTTGGAATGCCCATTCATTTTACTTGGGAAGAATGGTGACCCAGAGTTTAGAATTGCAGCCTCACAGTGACTGTTCTCTAGTTTGGCTCTAGGACATTTTGTGCAAGCTGTATATCCTCCCTTTGTCTATGTAGGTTTAGTCCACCTTCATTTCTCATAGTTCCAAAGACTTCAGTGACTGCAGAACTGGATAGATGCATGGTTAAATGATATGTCCCAGAGGGCTGGGGAGAAGAACAATGTCAAGAAATAGGAATGTCTAGCAGAACACTGCAAAGATCTGCTCTTGGTCCAGTACTTTTGACAGAGTTAGTTTCAGGCATATCTGAGGAGATATAGAACAAAATCAACCTCCTTGCTGGGCAGTGGAAGATGGGTGAAAGCCTCTAGCAAAGGATTTAGGAAAAAATAATAAGTGGGCAGAAAGGTGGCTGTTGAGATTTGCTGCAAACAATACAAAGTACTGCACTTAGTTGACAGCAATCCTGGTATAAAGGGTCACCTGGTGAAAGCAGAACTGTTGGCAGTAGAGGTGAAAATATCCAGGAGTGCTGACTATACCTGTACTTCATGGAGCAGTATGAAAGGGCAATGGCAGCAGCAAACAGAATACTGGGATGGAGTGGTCTACTCTTGAAGCAAAGCAGTAATGCGTCCATCATACAGGGCTTTTATCATGCCACACTTTCAATATTAAAAGCAGTTCAGAAGGCCATGCAAGGAGTAGGACATCCAGGTACTAGATGGAGTCCACATGAGTTCCGCTCGATAGAGCTGTGCGGCAAAAGGAATGGATATGACTAAAGACAAGAGGAACCAAAGTTCACCTTACTTAAGATGGGAAAAGCAAGGGAAGATTATATAGTTGCTCAAGATTATTAAAATGGAATGTGAAAAATGGCACCCAGAACAGGAAAGGCTTACAGTAAAGGTGACGGCCCTAGCAGCAAACAGGAAGGACTTACAGTAAAGGAGAGGGCACTGTAAGCAGACTGCAAGAACAAATCACTCCCAGGTTTTCCAAAACTACTTATGTACACATAGGTTTGTGTACCCACTGCATTGAGTAAAGGAATGGAGGGTGTAGATTCACTCTAAAAGTGGAGAAAATGTAAAAGAGAAGGTAAGTGGAAGGGAGACAGAATAAATAAATAATGTAATTCAAACAGTAGGCTACATAGGCTGGTGATATCTTACACTAATGAAGCACATTTACTGTAACAACAGAGATGCACTGTATGTAAATTAACATTCTTTCAAATTTTGAATAGCTGTGCATGTCAAATCTGAGAGATTGTACATCTTGTTATTGGCTGGTACCTTGTTCAGGATGAATTTCATTTCCTTGCACCCAACGAAGATTGTGATAGACAGCAGCTCCCCAGCTAACATAAATTCAATTTTGGATAATACCAGTAGGAATAAGATATAATTTGTTTCACTCAGATTAAAAATGGCACTAAAGAATTTGCAAATTTCCTGTTCAAGACATGTATTCCATGAAGTAAGAGCTGAAGGCCTTCAAGATGCCATTTTTGGTATTACTAGATCGCATTTAATATGTGAGTATTTGCTGAGTAAGATATGACTGTGGGGAGTATTGCCACAACACTCTGCCATGTCACTCACCCTATAGGAACAATAGCCACATCAAATTAATTTCTAATACAGTGTAATCCTCTTAGTATCCAAGGCACATATCTTATTTCATCTCACCGATATTAGTAACTGTAGCTAACTCCTTGACCAACTCAGAAGAATGTGTGTGGATCAGTTCATAGGGTCATAGATTTGTACTAGGCTAACTGCCCTTGTGGGCCATTTTAAGCCTAGCCAATTACCTCATGCGAGAATCAAATTCTGCACTTTGTTTCTGTAAGGTAAACACCTTAATCATTATGCCAAGCTACTACTTAAAATTCCTATTCTTCTATATTCTTAATACTATTCGTATTTACAGAAATGAGTTAAAAGCAATGAGGATGGCATTGTCAGTTGATATATCATCTGTGTTCACCCTAAGGACATGCAGATCCTATCATCAGTTTTGTGTAATAGTAATCCTGCTTAGGTGCCAGAAAGATCTGTTTACATGAAAATATATGGTAATTATTTGAAATATTGGGACCCAAATTAATGAGTGACAAAATATGGAGAGTAATTGGCCAAAAAACTGAATTGCAATTCCCAAGTCCAAGATGGCCATATCTAAGAATATTCCCTTTTCTCTGAGGTATGGTGATCTTGGAGTTAGTATATACAGTATATACGATGGGGGTGCGGGGGACTTTGCCCCTGAAAAAATCAAGTTTAAAGGAGAAGAACAATGTCTGATATTTGCTCTTCTCCTGCACTTTCTGTCTTTTTTTCTCCATGTGTCAGCACTCGGCATTGTGAGTAGCAACATTTCAGTAGTGAGACAAATATATTTATACATCTCTCTGTCTAATGCACTGTTCTGTATTGCTTTCAATTTTTGCAGGACAAGTGATTATGAAATTCACTGCAAGATCCATGGGAAGTTGACTGTTCTTTAATATTTTTAATTATAAATATTTTGCATCTCATTTTGCAAAAGAAAAAGTAATACACTAGCAGCTCAAGCAGCGGTAAGTTTATATTCATTAACACTATGGGCACCAGAGGACTGGGAACTCCCATTGTTATTCAACAATCAGTGTCCTTCTGAAAATTAGCATAGGATATTTTCTTTTACTTTCTTAGAAACAAAAAGGTCCAGATGAAACATCTGGCTGTGTACTACACCACTGTTACTATGAAAAAAATCTCCTGGCTGGAAAAAAATTGACTTAGAAGAAGAAAAACAATCACTGGACAGCTGATGTAACATGGAAGCAAGGTAATAAGGTGTCTGCCTCACAGCTCCAGCGGCAAAGATTCAACTATGACTTCAAGACACTGCATGCTTAAAGTTTGCGTGCTCTCCTCATGTCTGCATGGGTTTTCTCCAATAACTCTAGTTTCTTCCAACTCTCCAAAATCCTCATGTTTGATTAAATGCACTAAACTGTGTGCACGCATTCAGTTTACTCTTGCCCCCCTTCCAGTTTGGATCCTTGCTGAAAAATGTTTATTAACCAGCACACTTAGGTAGGTGATAAAATTAAATAAACTGTTATGCTTGCTATTTTCAACATGATACTAGTGAAACTATGTTTTCAACCTCCACAAATGCAATCTGTAAGTAACTGATATAAAAAAATCATACAGTTTCAATAAGCAAGATATAATGCCAAACAGGGTGTGTGTTACTGTGTAAATAATGCCCATGCTCTACCCCTCTCCCGACGGGAGTTATTTACACAGTAACACACACTCTGGAAGGCATTATTGCACATGGTAGATGTGCAATCTACACGTAAATGGCGATGGAGGAAGTATTTACATCCAAAATATAACATTTCCAAAAATTGTCCAGATATTTGCCTAATTCTTTTGTGCCGTACTCCTCACATTTGTGGTTTATTGGCAGTTACTTGGGATTGAAGTCAATACTGATATACATTTGAGTTTCATACTGTTTCCTTCAGAAAATGCATGCTAAAATGCTTTTACTCTAGCAACTTTCTAATTTTATACCAGCAATGTAAAATAAATTTTTATTTTTTAGCCTTTGTTCTCCCCATACCTCTTAACTTTTAAGCTCAAAAAATCTGGGGAAATTGCAAAATAATGGAGGGGCAAAGGTCTAAAATTAAGAACAGATTTTAAATATTGCTCTTATAATTAGTTAGTTAATTAATCAATGGGGCGGCAAAAGCTGACACACTCTGGCTAGGCTTATAAATGCCCACGGGCAGATAGCCTAGTACCTACCTATGAACGTATAAACTTAGGAAGTTGCTACAATAACAGGATTTGTGTTGGCATACATTTTCTAAAGGATAAGAATTTGAAAACTCAAATGTATGTTACCATTTAGTGACGAATCCTGCACGATTTGCCAGAAAATCACACATTTTATGAGAAAAAATCTGAACATTCCGTAAAAATCTGGACAGTTGAGAGGTATGCACCCCTTTATTTTAGGCTTTATTCGGATTTCTTGAGCTAAGAGGTTCAGAGGTACACATACTTCTTGACTGCTTCTGCCACTGGTCAATCACTCTTACACTTTCTCATGCACACACACACTTCAACATTCATGCATGCACATATGCGTATACTCACTTAGACTAGACAGACAGAAACATTTACACACAGTTTTCTTTCTTTGTTTAAATGTTTCTTTAAAATTTCCACTCATTAAATAGCAAGAATGCTGCTTAGAGAGTATAAAATAACAGCTCGATAAATGTCACTCTCACTTGCATGCATGTATACACATACACACACAGACATAAATACACAAACTCTTTATTTTTTAACATTCTCTATTTTAAGTTTACTCTTGCTTTACAGCAAAAGAACAGCAATGATTAGCTTTCTTACTGTCTTAACTTCACAGCACCTTAATATGGTGTCATGAAGTGGCAGACTCATTTTTCAGTGGGCATTACCTGTACATTAACACCCTGCTGGAGAATGTTTTTCTCCAATCACAGTGCAGATGTACAGTTTACTCAATCTCTAAAAGTAAAAGAATAACTGGCTGTTTAGAGTTTCATCCTATCATTTCTACTGGGCTGGCTGTAAACTACATTTGAGCAAATATGGGACCACTTACAAAAGCCATCATTGGTAATGTGAGTTAATGAAGCTATTATAGCAATAACCCACGCCTGGGTGTGGGTAATGCTGGACTTACCCACGACTGGCGTGGTTTGGACATGAGGGCGAAGCCCAAGTGGCCAAACAAAGCCAACCATGGGTAAATCCAGTATTACCCACACCCAGAAGTGGGTTATTGCTATTATACAATGACATTATTTAAGAAAAAAAATAATTACTTTTCTTAAATAATGGCATTGAATAATGCCTCCTTGCTGCCCTTCTGCAGCAGACTGTCTGGTATTCTGTGGCAGTTCTGATGTACTGCGCATGCATATGCCTACGCAGTACATCAGAGCTGTGGGCAAAAGCAACAGAGAAAGCAAGATCTCCATTGCTTTTTACTGTTTCACTATGTTAAACGGGTTTAACATAGCGAGACAGCTTTAAAAAAGCAACGGAGGATCTCCGTTGCTTTTTTTAAAGCTGTCTCGGTATGTTAAACCCATTTAACATAGCGAGACAGTTTTGAAAAAAGCAACAGAGAAAGCAAGATCTCCGTTGCTTTTTACAAACTGTTTCGCTATGTTAAATGGGTTTAACATAGCGAGACAGCTTTAAAATAAGCAACGGAGATCTCCGTTGCTTATTTTAAAGCTGTCTCGCTATGTTAAACCCATTTAACATAGCAAGACAGGTTTAAAAAAAAAAAACAACGGAGAAAGCAAGATCTCCGTTGCTTTTTACACACTGTCTTGCTATGTTAAAGGAATTTAACATACAGAGACAGCTTTAAAAAAAGCAACGGAGATCTCCGTTGCTTTTTTTAAACCTGTCTTGCTATGTTAAACTCCTTTAACACAGCGAGACAGTGTTTTAAAAAAGACTTATACTAATGGAAAAAGTTTGGGCGACCGGATCTTTTTCCATTAGTATAAGTCGATTTACAATGTGCACGCTGACCAATCAACATGCACGTTTTGGAATATTAATGGGGGGTCATGGTATAATTTGCTTTCATCAACAGTGCCCCTTGAAGGCAAGCTTTAGGATCCATTCCCAGCTGATATGAAAATGCAGGTTGCCATCTCACTATCCCCTGGATTCCAAAAGAGCTTAGTTTCAGGGCAGGACATTGCACTATGTGATGCGGGGCATCTTCATGCTCTGAGTAAAGGTAATTCTGAAATGTATGTATATGGCTATACAGTTATGGTTAGGCTTGTTATATCACTCATATGACACAATTAAGATATAATATGACTCTTTGTATGTCAGTGAAATCACATAAAATGCCATTTTGAATGAGGCATAGCTGTGTTTTACTGTCAAATGTCTTAGAAAAGCTAGAATTAATGTTCATGAAATAACTTGATAAGTAAAAGACAGACAAATTAAATGAAAAAAGGCTATCAGCTAAATTCAGGTAGTATTGTTGACATATAATTGAGATCATGTTAAGTAGGTTTTAAGCTAAATAAATGACTGCTGAAAAATTTAAAAACACTGTTAGGCAATAAACAAAATTAAGGAAATAAATGTATAGATACGTAAATAAATAAACACAAATATTTAAACAAATATGCATATGTGTGTGTGTGTGTGTGTGTGTGTGTGTGTGTGTGTGTGTGTGTGTGTGTGTGTGTGTGTGTGTGTGTGTGTGTGTGTGTGTGTGTGTGTGTACTCTTATGTTTGCAGAACATTCCATCAAACTTTGAATGTACTGCTTTGTCGAAGTTCAAATACAGAATAACTTGCCAGATTGACACTTTGATGAACATGCAGAGATGGACTTGGTGTGAAAGTGTTAGAGAATGGGTTTTTGGGGGAGAGCTTTCCCTTTTCCCTACAGATGTGTGTTTTCAGATTTGTTATACATATAATCAGCTTTTTTTATTTATTTAAGCAGATTCTATTGATTGTATAGTTAAGTTAATTTGCTCTGCAGCTGGGACATTCAGTAGTTGGTAATGCTTATGCATATACACACACAAATATTTATATTATGGGTGCAGTACTGAATACTCAAAAAAGCAAATGTTCTTTTTTTCCTTGTTTTGCTGCCTGCTGGTACTGTAAGTAAAATATTGCAATACACTATGGGTCAGAAAATTTGCCCTTTCCCTGCTTTGTGTGACTATAGCTGCACCTCAGAAAATCCAAATCCCATCGAGATACCCGCTCGAGAGACTTGAACCTCAGCACTGAAATAAATAGGACATGCTGGAGTGACAGATTCATAACCCAGAGGCTCCCTTCACTCTGGAATAAAATCCCAGTCCAGGTTAGGCAGAGTCCCTCATTGACTCTCTTCAAGAGGAATCTTGATGAGTGGATGGGAGATCGTAGGTTTACCCTGGGTATCACTTCTGTGTCACTGTTAGACAGAGGCACAGTATACTAACCTCGAAAAAGGGCATAGCAAAATTCATTTAAAATGGGTGGCGAAAGCCAAACACACTCTGGCTAGGCTTATAAATGCCCTAGGGCAGATAGCCTAGTATGAACCTATGAACCTATAGGTTTAGTATATATAGTTAGCAGGGGTGCAAAAATATTTTTTTCTTCAGTCTTTATAGCTTCCATCTAAAACGATTGTTGTGTTCACTCTTTTGAGTGTCTGATATTTGATGAGATCATTTTATATCATATATATGGGTCTATATTAGAGCACCAAACACTTAAAAAAGCGAACGGTGATTAATCGACCCTATGTAAACGAAAGCTTACAATGTCGAAGTGTCAGAACAGCAATTTTTTTTTCCAAGGGAAAAAAAATCGCTGTTCCAACAAAAAAAATAAAAAAATAAAAAACAATTTCAAACATTACATTAAGTGGGGAGCTTCATCTCCCACACCTCCCCTTCTTAAATATACCAACTCCGAGACTGCACTACAGTGCCAAAAACAGCAAAGTACTGAAGAGCCAAGCAAATTCTTTCCCAGGGAAAGGATTTTCTTAACAGCCGCTTCAATATTTTGCATTTTCAGCCTTTTAAGTTCGACCAAGACACATTTGAAAGAATGCGTCTTCGGTCTTATAATATAGACCCATATATGTGTGTTTGTGTTTGCACACATGAATATGTGATGTGTGTGTGTGTGTGTGTGTGTGTGTGTGTGTGTGTGTGTGTGTGTGTGTGTGTGTGTGTGTGTGTGTATACATTCATGTGTGTGCGTGTATTGTGTATATAAGATGGAGAATATGAAGATGTGCCTAGACAGTAAAAAAGACAATTTAAATGTAGACTATAATGTTCACCTTTCAAGATTGTGAAATAACAGAATGACTTTTCCCTATAGTAAGAGGTAAATTAAATCACTTTCCTTCTGGTCATTTTTAAATTACTGTATATTACTACTATAAATATTTGGTCAGCATTAAATTAGATTTTAATGTAGTACCACTTCTCCAGAAAGATGACACTGATGATTTTCTTCATCGCAGACTAATAATTCATGGAAAACATTCCAAAACTTAAACATGAGAAGTTGAGATTTAAGTATAATGACTCTCCTGTAGAAATATGCCAGTGCTGATATATTTTACTGAGATCTTTAATTCATAGCAAGAAATGATAACCCACTAATAAAACAGCAAGCAGTCAGTGCTTTCTGGGGACAACAGTGATTTAATTCAGAATCTACAATGCCACTGAAGTATAGTGTATTTCCCTGTAGCATTAACACCACCAGTTTCCTTAAAATACCCTGCTGTTGAAGCCTTTGTATTAGTAGTTTGTCTTTTTTTCCATGAGAATTGATTTCATTTCCAAAGTATCCCCACCGGAAATCTAAAAAATACAGCTACTTGTAAAAGTGCCATGCCCTGCAACAAGTACAATCTATTTAAAGCAAGTGGTGTGCATTTTTATAATGATGACATGCCATCATGAGAAGACACAATTCTACATGAATTACTCATATGAAAGAAATTAATACAACCTGTCATACTGGATACATTTTAGTCAATATCATAGAAATCCATCCTTTGCTCTGTGGCATACCATGTACTTATGCTATCATCTTAAGTAAGGAATAAAACTCCCATTGCTTGTCATGTAAGGTGCCTTTAAAGATGTATAGCTTGCTAGTAAAGAGATTGATAATTGTGTCAGTTTTCACTGGGAACACACTGTTTTGAAGTGCACTTAACTGTTGCATATAATCAGTGTATTTAGCTGTGCTGTGATTGAAACAGCTTGTGTTATAATAGGCATGACCTGTTCAAAAATGTGAAAAGCCTTAAATTTTAGGAGCTTTTGACGAAAATAACACTGACACATTGATTCAACTATTTTCTGAAATAAATAAATAAATTAATAAATTAAATAATTAAATAGTCTTTTGTACCTTGAAAATAGTTCATGCATATTTTTATTACATGAGCTGCTTTCTTCTTTGAAGTTTATATTTCTATGAGCATTTACCAAAGCTTTTGCTAGACTATTATTTAAAATTTACCATAACATAAATAGTTAACATGCTCATTTAAAGTATCCTAACATACAATTGTCTTTTCTTTGGGCCTGATATAATGGTTAAGGTGTTTTACATACAGAAAATAGGTACAAGGTTTGCTTCTCACTAAGGGAAACTAGCTAGGCTTAAAAAGACCCACAAGTGCAGCTAGCCTGGTACTAACCTATGAACCAACGTATTTCTGATTCATACTAACAGTGATTATTGTCTGTTATTCTGTAGTACAAAATCACATACAATAAGAGTATGGATTTGTTTTTCGAGTATTGTGGGAAAATTGTTCAGAAATGTATTTACTGCTAAACTAAGTGCCCTACTGAAATATCAGCAACTAAAATTTAATACAAACTAAATAATGAAACTACAGAATTTCAGAATAAATTTATCAAAGCAGTGGTCATACCCCCAATGGAAAACATGTTTGGGCTTCACATATCGTACTTCCAAATATACTGACTTTAAGGTTACTGTTCTTTTGTCAAAAGAAATAATCAGAATCTATATTTTCAAAATCATGCAATTCAAAATTTCAGTCTTTAAAATTACAAAATATACGCATTTTTCATTTAAAATACTCCACAGGTCTATGCAAGGCTGTCAGTTTTAAAATGTCTTCACATCTCAGTTATATCATAGTGTCTAACACTTGGCTTAATAAATTTATGAGCTATTAATGCATTGTTTGCTATGGTCCAGTGTTGCAAGGTTTGATTCCCACCACCTCCATTGCCTAATTTTGTGACTCTTAGGAAGGCACTTAACCAGACACCATGCCTGGGCTGAGTCTGGAAAAGGTCAACAGAGGTCAGTGCTCTACACTGTATAATAAATATTAACTTTTCCATATGTAAGAGTGCCCTTTTACTATTTTATTATTTTTAATAATGTATTTAAATTATTGTATTCACTAACAAGTGTAACAAATGCATGAGTTGTGTATGTATGCTGGACTAGATCCTTGTTATTACTACAAAAAGAGTAGCAATGATTGAAGCTTTATGTGGTCACCAATCAGTTCTTCTATATGTAGCCACACAAAAATTAAGCGATACTTACTGTTCCAGTCGTACCGATGGATAAAGCTCTGACTGTGGCCCAGGTCACATTCATTAGAGGCTGATGGTTTTGTCCATACTGGGGGGAGGAGTGTGCTGGCTAATGTAGATTTCTCATTGGGTCTTGGTGGAGGTCACGACTCAGGGAGCTCACAGAACAATTTGGGGGGGGGGTTAAGCAGGCATTGCTGCTATAGCACCCAGGGTGGTCACAACCACAGTTGGCCTACCTCCTAGCTATATGGCCTGCACACTCTCTAAGTGTGATACATCAGCATGCAGGAGGGGAGGGTGTAGAAAAAAGCAATGATGCTTAATCAAGCAGCATGATATTGCCAAATCATCTCTGTTCTGAAATCCTCTCAAGACCACCAATGACAACCTCTGCTGGAGGAGCGTGACAACAGTAATAAGCTTACTCTTTACAGCAGAGGTGTAGCTGGCTAATTTAGTCTCTAGTGCCACACCCTGATTACTTGTCCCCCAAGGATGAGTACCAGGTCCTAGAGTCCACCTCTCTGCTCAAATTAAAGGGGATCCATCCTTCTCTTATAAGAAGGAGCACCAGGTCTGGTCCTAGTGCTTCATCTCAAAGTGATGGACAAAGAAAAAAAAAGCTTCAAAAATGGTAGCAAGAGCACTGAAGCAAATTCCTCATTCCTGACAGCAGAAATGTATGGTGATAAATGCCATTACAGCAATACTGCCCCCTTAACACCTTGCAGCCAAGGCATTTTCTCCCCTTTCCCCAACCAAGCTATGTTTCTGTTTTCCATTCTCTTCCCTATCATCAGGAGGGAGGTTGGAACTATGGAAGAAGAAGCCATTTAACTAAGGATCAAGAGCTCGGGAACAAAAAAAAAGAAGGCTCACAGGTACACAGGTATTACACATCTAGAAATAACAGCATTTATTTATTTATAGTTAATACTGCTCTTGGGTTCATTGACTGGTTGCTCCTATTCAGACTACTGTTGGAACAGGTTGTGTTTTACTTTAATACCACTTCATTACTTTGAGTAAAGTATTCCCAGTGCAAGAAATATACATCAGGTCCATAAACCTACCCACGATCTCCACTGGCATCAGATCACTGAGGTCTAATAAAGCCAGCCTGTGAACAATCTATTACAAAACAAAGTGTGAATCTGATCATATCAAATTCATGGAGGTGTGTAGCAAGGTAAACTGTCATTCTTTCTGGCAAAGAGTGCATTATCCCTCAATGAACAACACTTATATGGCCATAATCCCTGAACGTTTTTGAAAGTGCATTGACCAGCTCTGTTAACCAGGATTATTATCAAATATCTTCACCCTATCCTTAAGCTGATGCCAGAGGTCACAGACCACTTCAAACACTGTCATGATTGTTTAGATACATGCACCTTGCAATGTCAAGGCCTGGGTTATTGTACACTTCCATAAAAAATGCAGTATCTTCACACATAATACAGCCTTGTTATCTCGCATACAAGTTCTTGGTGAAGCTGAATGCTGAATCTGCAACTCTGAATCATTTTTCCCTTTAGTTTCTTCATATCTCAGTCAGAACTACTTCCTATAATTTTTTCTTGCTCATGAGTATATCAATCTTGGAAAGACAATCCCCTGCCTTATGGAAGAA
This sequence comes from Protopterus annectens, assembly GCF_019279795.1. Lineage (NCBI taxonomy): Eukaryota > Metazoa > Chordata > Ceratodontiformes > Protopteridae > Protopterus > Protopterus annectens. The sequence goes on along the minus strand of NC_056742.1, from coordinate 219,105,539 downwards.
CGTCTCACAGTTGTGCTGCAGAAATGTGGCCATTCAGTTGCATTAAACAGTTACAAGCCATTTTCCTAATTTTTACCACCTTCAAAGATCCCTCAGAACTGTACGCATCACCAGCTGTTATCATATTTAATATGTTCCAATATAATCTCATTCAATCAATATAGAGCCCTGTCCTGCTGTGGTACCAAGACTGATTGTGAAGGACATTTTTTGCAGTTAACCTGCCAATGATAAAGTTGTTGGAACAATAGTCCTAAATCTTTGCAAAAACTTTGACTCTGCATTGTTGTTCCTGCTTGTTGAGATTCTTGACATTTTATTTACTGCTACCAAAAGGTTCAAAATATAATATGGCCAGAAGAAAGAATGGTGTCAGATGTAACTATTATGCCTGTTTCTTTTTTCCCCTTTTCCCTGACAATATGTTTTTTTTTCTGGCGCATAATGCATAGGTCACTGTTTTTTATACTTATTGAGAAAGACCTTGCTAATCATTATGGAAGTACAAAGATTGTGCAGTATACTGATATCTCATTTATCTGCAGTGACCTCGGTGACCACACACTTGAATCCATACCATCATGTTACATGCCCTGGATTTTCAGCTTAACAGAAACAAAACCAAGTAAATCCTGTTTGCTTTCAGAATCACTATGCCTAACTATGTCACAACTCCTTCCTCTCCACAAAATGTACTTTTTCACCTCCAAACAATTGTAGGCATAATGTTAGAGTACTGGACTCATCAGCCATTAAGAAAGTCACCTCAGCAGATATTCCAGTATTTATTCACACTGAGTACGTATGGCCTGCATATGAGCAATACTATGAAGGAGACAAGTCAGAAGGTTGGAAGGATATCCAAAGCCATGGTCTTCCTCACTAGTAGTGCTAGACTGACTGCAATAAGTTCATACTTATTGTCATCCAGACTCTACTTCTCATATATCCTCTTTGAGGTATCACCATTTCTCCAACACCAAAGTTTGGCAAGCATACAGACAAAGAAACAAACAAACAACCAGAGTTGTCATATACCATCATGGATGATTTCATCATTGGCTATAGGATCATATGATCATCAGAAGTTACTAGGCTACTAGCCCTGTGGCCTTGACAAGCCTAGCCAAATTTTATGCCCATGCTCCCAAAGTCGACACCTGTCACCCCTGTCCAGCAGGAACACAAGTGGGATCCCGGGGTAAATTTTCTGATTCCCATCCAATCACCCAGGTTACACTTAAAAAGGGACAGTGAGGTACTCTGCTTGATGTGTAGAGGAAGTTTGTTGTTCACAGGCAGCCTTTGGGACACAAATCTGTCCTACCAGCAGGTTCTATTTATGTCACAGGTCAGGTTGAGGTACCTGTTGTGAGTTACTCATGTGATGTTTGATTTGCAGATATGCAGCATTTCCAGTAAAGCAGGATTGGAGATAGCCTTGTATGTCAGACAGAGGTAATCTCAGAGCAGTCTATAAGAGACCAAGTAGAGTGACAGAGACTTTAGCCTGTCCATGTAAGGCAGATGTTTGAGACCTTGGATTCCCCTACTCAGAAACATCTGTAGTTTCTCCAGCTACTGCATGTGCTTAGTGAGGTACATACCAAAAGGAGGGTTATACTCAATTATTGGTCTGACAAGGGAGGAGTACAAGGAGATTATGACTTCTTTTTTCCTGAATGTAATGTCTTTACATGAGGTGGGCCATATAAAATGGCTTTCACACTACAGAGGCTACATGATGGTCAAATGTCAAGTTGCTATCAACCTGAGTGCCCAGATCCCTCATGACTGATTGTGTGCTGATGATATTGTTGTCGATGTGGTAATTTGTGGGGACATCATTTTTGCAAAAGGGGATAATGATACACTTTTTGGCATTTAGTTTGAGGCTATGTTTTTGGCACCAATCATTTGTTAGGGTGAGACCCTCTTGGAGAACATCTACATCATTTGGAGTATTACTGACAGCCCACAGTTTGACATCATCCTCAAAACTGGCTAGCCACAGGCATTTTATACTGGCCTGTTCATCGAAGAAGTAGATTCCAAACAGCAGATGCCCCAAGACTGATCGCTATGGTGCCCCACTAGTTACAGGTCTGCTACTTGAAGTCAATTCCCCTATTTTGACTGTGTGCATTCTGTCAGTGACCCAGTTAGCTACCCATCTAATGACATATGGGTTAATGCCTAGTTGGATTAGTTTATCTATGATGTCTGAGTTGGGGACCATGTAAAGGCTTTGGCCAAGTCAAGGTAGACAATATGCACTTTTTTCCCTTGTCCAGGACCTTGATGACTGTCTCAAAGAAGTCCACCAGGTTTAACAGGCATGATCTCCCCTTGACGAACCTAAACTGGGTAGGAGCAAGTCCTTGGAGACTGCTAATGTCCTTGTTTATGAGGTCCATGATAATGCATTCCATGGCTTACAGATCAGGCTAGTTAGGCTAATGGGTCTATAATTACCTGGGCTGGTGGCTGCCCTCCACTCAGCTGGGACATATCCAGTGCTCAAACTATAAATGAATAGGGTACCCAGTGTTGGTGCAAGTTCCTGTTTGAGCTCAAGTAGGATGCAGCCTTGAATGCTGTCAGGTCACATGGAAGCTATATTTTTTTACCTTAGAGAGGGCATTTAAGACCTGCTCACTGGAGATAAGGGGTGGGGGACAGGTTTTGGGGATGTCCTGATTAACTGTCAGGTGGACCGCGGTATGAAGTTTTCTCTGAACCTATATGCCAGCAGGTTGGCTATGTTGACAGTGTTAAGGTGTGTATTGCCATTGACTACTAGTTCTGTACAGATCTGGATCTTATCCTTGAGGTTACGGATGTAGCTAAAGAAGGCCTTATTTTTGTTATTTGTTGAGGATGCCAATTTGGACTCGTAGTTTGCTTTACAGGATTTCACAAGGGCCCTTATTTGTTTGTTCAGGTTGAGGAGAGATTGTTTCCAGTATAGCACCTGCTCCTTCTTACTCCTGGACAACATTTTTTTATTTTATTATAAAGTCTGTTTATGGCAGGAGTCCACCAGACTGATTTGCTCTTCCTTGAGGAGGATGTTTTGGTCTTGTCTGGTATTGCCGAGCCCATGCAACTATGTATGTGCTTGTATAGAGCCTTAGTGTAGGTTTCCTCATAACTGTCTGCTCCCACAGAATGGGAAGGAGCTACAAAGCTGTTTATACCTGTCTGCAGGGGGATGTAATCAGCTTTGGAGAAGTTTTTTGTCTGATCATAGCTGGGGGGGAGAGATGGTGACCTTTGAAAGTGACTGCTTTGTGGTCAGAAGTTACTAGGGAAGAAGACAGTGTAGGGGTGATACAGCAATCATCCATGTTTGTCAGTACAAGGTCCAAGAAGTTTTCACCCCTTGTGGGTGTGCTGACCAGCTGGTCCAAGGCATTTGAATTGATGAAGTCAAGAAATCTTTAGGCAAGTACGTTTTGGCTTGAGTAATTTTTCCACTCTATGATTGGGTAATTAAAGTTGCCCAGAATCAGTGTAAGAGGTTGAATCTTGATAGATTTGAGTAGATCCAGATAGGTGGAGTGGGTTCTTGATTCATGGATGGGGGCCTATAGCTTGCTATGACTTGGATAGGTGTCTTGTCCACTGTTAGCCGCACCTGGAGTGCCTCTTGTGAATCATACTGTTTGGCCAGTCTAGAGGTGCGTTTATCTTTAATATATATTGATGCTGCACCTCCTTTAAACTTATTACCCTCGGTTTGGGGTCTGAATGTAAGGTAGGATAAGAAGCCTGGTAAGGCCGGGGTGCTTTCAGTAGCATTGAACCAGGTTTTTATGAATGTATAAATGTTAGGATCTTTTAAGGTTAAGAATGCTTCCAGTGATTGCCGTTTCATGTTAAGGCTCCTAGCATTCAGCAGCATGACTTTTAGTTTGCATTTTGATTAATTTTTTTACATTGGTAGTTTTGTCCTTATGACACTGCCTACAAAAGCTACTATGGGGGAAGCAAAAGCCTTTGCCAGAAGCTGGAAGACCAGGGAGGACAGGTGAAAGTTATCTCTGGCAAAGCATCACAAGTTAACGATCATGTTGTCCCAGGGTACAAGACTTCCACAACGAAACTCCTTTATTCACAAGTAAATGGTAAGCGCTTTCACCGGCCAAATATGCCAGCTTCCTCAGACCAAACTCAAACAACTACAAACTATGACCAGTTGTTATATATATACACAGTTAATTACTTAATAAATGCACTAATTAATTAACAAGCATAAGACTTAATCAATTAAAACTTTTTTAAAAACTTTTTTTAAAAAGCACATTATATAAAGACACAAACTACTGAGCCGAATTTTTAACTTTGGGTACTTGTTATATAAACAAAATACAAGATGCAACTCAACTAATGTCATATTGTATTGCATCCGAAGAATCCAAACTTAACAAAAAAAGTTATACTAATTTTATATGTAAAATCATTAATATATTCTAATGACAATAATATCAATTTTCCTATATAACCCTTAAAAACCTTCCTACTGTTAACCATTAACATGTCTTTTACTACTAGACATTTTATCAAATTGAAAAACTTTATCTATTAAGAATTCAAATTTAGGTTTATGGTCTTGCAGAAAATTGAACAAAGCATCAGGGAAGGGCCATGGTTTTTGAGTCTCGAGGAAGTTGAATTGGAGTGGCAAATACGGACTCCAGCTTATATTTTTCCTGGACTCAATGAACAAATATCTATTAAGTGCTTTCTTAAAAAGAAAGCCCTTAATAGATGAATTCTTAATAGATAAAGTTTTTCAATTTGATAAAATGTCTAGTAGTAAAATACATGTTATTGGTTAACAGTAGGAAGGTTTTTAAGAGTTATATAGGAAAATTGATATTATTGTCATTAGAATATATTAATGATTTTACATATAAAATTAGTATAAATTTTTTTGTTAGGTTTGGATTCTTCGGATGCAATACAATATGACATTAGTTGTGTTGCATCTTGTATTTTGTTTACATAACAAGTACCCAACATTAAAAATTCGGCTCAGTAGTTTGTGTCTTTATATAATGTGCTTTTTAAAAAAAGTTTTTAAAAAAGTTTTAATTGATTAAGTCTTATGCTTGTTAATTAATTAGTGCACTTATTAAGTAATTAACTGTGTATATATATAACAACTGGTCATAGTTTGAAGTTGTTTGAGTTTGGTCTGAGGAAGCTGGCATATTTGGCCGGTGAAAGCGCTTACCATTTACTTCTGAATAAAGGAGTTTCGTTGTGGGAGTCTTCTCACCTGCTTTGTTTTTTGTATTTACCAGTTTGTGTTTTTTGGTTCGTTTTTTGGAAATGTTGTCCCAGGGTGTCAGGTACTGAATCCCCTTAGAATGACACCAGAAACTAAGCCAATTTTTGAATTCAATCATTTGTTGTTTGTACTGAGGCATCATTCTGGGTGATGGTAAGACACTGCTTAAGGCTAGGGACATACCTGTCTGGGATATATATTCAGTGAGCTCTATCACATCTCTCTTCATATAGTCCAGGGACGTACGTCTCATGTCATTCACACCAACATGGACAATGAAAAAGTCATAACAGTACCTGTTGTTGAATGACCGGAGTGTGTGTGTGATATAGTGGACTCTGACACCTGACAAGCAGCTCACCCTGACTTTCTTCTTATTCAGCCTAGTAAGGGGCACATCTGTGTGTCTCATAATTGAGTCTCCTATGACTAATAAGTTTGGTTTATGGTTTGGCCTTAGATGCTGTGAGACACTGGTGTGTGCACTGTGTCTTTTGTGATGTGGTAGTTTGAGGAGTGTGCTTGTGTTTTTGCTTGGGAGGTCTCTTTTGTTTGGCTATGTTTCTGTTGAGAACCTCTGCATATGCTGGTGCATGTTGAGTAGGTTTGGGTGGTGGGTGAGGTGTGATGTTTCTGCTGACAACCTTCTTCGTGCCGGTTGTACTTGATTGTGAGTAATAGAACATGGATTCTAGGTTCTTAATGTAACTACATCTCTCACAAATTGTCTTCGCAGGTGTTAAGAACAGAGGTTTGTCTGTATCCATGAGGAAGTTGCTACACTGCCACATAATGCCCATATTGTTGCCCATACTGGCAGGAGAAACTGTAGAAAATTTTCTGTTCATGTTTCTCAGAATCTGGAGAAGAGGCCAATGATAGCTACGGGGGTAAGTGGTGGAGGGTCTGAGAGGAGTATTCAACCAAGAGTGGGAAAGGTTGGAATAATTTGTTGCACTGACTCCAGAAAAGGGCTGCACTATCTCAGGATCACACAGACATTGCTAAGGAGAACTTGAAGAGGGCATACCTCGTCAATGGTTTAATACTGAGCAGAGCTGTTGCATGATGAGCAAACAAGCACAAGCCCGCTCAAATGCGGGTTTTAAATACCAGCCAAAAGGAAGCCCTTACCAGATGAAATTAGCCAATAGTACAAAAAATTCTGGGATCACCAACAATCCGATCTCTTCAGGATGGTTTTGGTCAACATGCTACTCTCACTAGGGTGCCAAGGGGCCCTATAAATGGAAAGACCAGGAGTTAAGGCTCACAGGCAAACCAAAAAGTCCTGGTGCAGCAAATCTGTACGGGGCTATACTACACATTTAGGTTAGTCTGCTAGCTATGAAGTTTTTATGGCAGCAGCAGTACACAAGCTGATACAGGTCTTTTTGAAGCAGGTTCAAGCAAAAACAGTGCAATAAGGCAAATAATAAGAATTTATTTCATTCTAAAGAAACCTCTGACTCGTCTAGTTAAGAGCACAGTCCTCAAGTTTGCATAAAGAGGTTTATGTTGTGATGAACTGTGTCACCTACTTAGCCATTCTTTTCTGAAGTCACTTCATGGGGCAATCCCAGTGTAAACTCAAGTCATCTGCTGAAAGACTGGTTGAAGTTCTAAATCAAGTGTTAAATTTGATAACAACAAATGCTGTGGCTGCAGGAAACTTCAGACAAATATAAAGTGCAATCTTTGGCTCACTCTCAAGAACAGTTTTAATAAGACTTCTCTAAAAAAACTTACATAGCAAAATAATCTGTAATTTTGCTATCCCCAAAGAAACTAGTGACAGTTCAACATTCAAAAGACATGCACATACAATAAATACATTTCACTGTGACCTTATTTTTCCTGTGTATCTTTTTTATTTAAAATTCAAATGATACTGCTCCATATAAGTGACTAGAAAATGCATCAGCTTGACTATGAGATTTAACAAATATTCTCCCGGATTCACTATCCTTCCATGCAGGACTATCTTAGTCCTGCACGGAAGCAGCTGTTTAGGAGCAGGACGGCAGTGCGCCATGCATATTAGTGAAGGCACACTGCCTGAGCTCCTAATCTTACACGGAACGTGTAAGAGTGCAGGAGGTGTGCCTGAGAGCAGAGCTCTCAGAATATACATGCCCTTGCAATGAAGAAAAGCAGACAAGTCATAAAAGAATGAGCGAGACCGCTCATAGGTGTATGCATCCCCCAGCAACATCCCCCACATGCACAAGAGCAATAGTGAAAACAAATATAAATATTTTTTTTTTTTTTTATGAAACAGATTAACCATAGGTGCACAGGTTTGCCCATCACTTAGCTATGGTTAATGCAGCTTAAATGGCAGAAGAGGATAAAAAGCAAAATATACGCAAATGAAACAGTACAGCAACAGTGTAATGGGCAGAGCATTTACCTTTTGAGCAGTCATTCCTGGATCGAGTCACACTGTAGTACAATCAATTTTCCATGTCAAATCACTTTATGACCAATATTTATGGTTGCATAACCTACTAAATAACATATATTTGTGAAATGGAGTACTGCATTAAATGCAGATGTGAGGAGTCAGTGTCATAATGTTGTAAAGTCCACAGATAATCACATGTGCCCCATACAGTATATGTACACAGAAATCAGGGATACAAATGGAAGGTAAAATGTGTAATGAATGATAACTCCATACAGCTTCCAATCCCCCACCTTCCAAAGAACCATTAGACATTACTGTCTAAATTAGTGCAGTGGTAAGCAGGAGTAAGCACTACTAAGCAAGTGTAAGCACTATTAAGTAGTAGTAAGTGGGAGTAAGCATATTTAAGCACTAGTAAGTGGGTTTAAGCCCGTTTACATGGGGGTAAGCAATGCGCACACAGGTTAAGCAGTATTGAAGCTAACACTCTGTAAGCATATTTAACTGAAGGTTAGTATTGCTTACCTTCGTGCAAACCCACGCAAGCCCACTTACAATAGCTTAAAAGTGCCTTAATCACTCTGTATGGAACAGCCGCTGTTCTTACCAGAAACAAAATAAACAGCCTTTGCAGGGCTTGAACCCAGGACCCTGTACACTATACTCAACCACTAAACCATTACAGCAGTACATGAAATTGAGGTATCACCAAACAAATACTCACTGTAGGTAAATCAAACTGAACATGTGAAAGGAATCTATATACAGTTTTATGTTGTATAACATACTACATAACATAAATATGTGAAATGGAGTATTGCAGTAAGCCCAGATGTGAGGTGTAATTGTAATAAAGTGTTGAAGTCTCCTAATAAACACAAGGACCCCATACAGTGTACATACACATGAATCATGGATACCACACACATAAATAACATGTAATGAATAAAAAATCGATGCCAAAAAAGCAAATATAATGCAAATTAAATATTAAGCAACACTATGCATTGCACAGCCCAGCTTAGTAGGTGTAAGCAATGTGTAGGCCAGCTAACTCAAATTGCCCATTGGTATACCCCTTTAAACAATGTCAACCTTAGGTAAGCAGGTTTGTTCATAGCTTTGCCTTTTCAAAACTGTCCAATCATGGCAAAGTGCGGGAAATCAGCCATATTTAAACCCAGCAGGTGGGAATACATCTCATAACTGGTTGTAGCTTCCCCTTGCAGGCACTATGTCTGGAATGGAAGAGGGTGTGCACTTCCGGGTGCAGTGCAAGGGTATCCAGGAGTCCAGAGTCATGGCAGGACTCTTTGTGAAAGACCATGAGCAGAGACTGCTGCAGGGCCAGTTGCAGGGTTCCCAATATAAGCAGAAGCCTGGGACTGTCTCAACTGTGACCTCACAAGTGCCACTGACATACCCCGAACTCTTGAGCAGATCAGGCATCACTGCGCTGACCTAAAGTGGTGAAAGGATCTCTTGGATCAGTGTATCCAAGAGGCTAGGAGAACAGGGGATGTCCCAGCTGTGTGCAAATATCACTCCACTACCTGTTTAGTAATTGCCAGCTCATATATATTATGGATAGGTATGACTAAATATTCCTCTTATGTCCTTCACAGTGGCAAGTGAGTAGGCTGCGAACCAGGAGCCCCATGGATGTCACTTGGAGCAGTTGCAATGGAAGGCAGGTTAGTAATACTCTTGCATGTATTGTCATAGGAAATAAATCTAAAAGTATTAGTAATTTAATTGCCTGTATACAACCTGTATTGGTTAGGGTAAGTATTGCATACATCAGAGAATATGGTAGGAAGAGTCTCATATCACTCCCCAACATTCCTACTCAAAAATGCCTATACCAAGCTAAACCTGTCATCTACTGTCAAATACGTAAAAAACTAAACTTTAACCCACTCACATTCATCTCATCCCTCAAAGAATGTAACTGGCATCCTCTAATGTACGTCATTCTTGATGACGCAGTTAAATTTTTTAATACTATCTTCCTGAGCATCCCTAATTACCATGCCCCCATAAGATTTTCCAGAATCAAAGCACAACCCTCCCCATGGCTACAGAAAACCACTAAGTCAGAAATGAAAAACAGGGATAAAGCCTGGGAGCACTGGTGCAAAACCAAAACCCCCCTCAACTAGACAGAAATTCCTAGAACTACGCAATAGAGTCAAAAAGCTAATAAAACAGGACAGATTCCAATACTACCAGTCTGCCCTAGACTCCTCTCAACACAGCCCCAAACAATTCTGGTCCTGCATAAACTCCATCCTCCACCCAGGTAAAGTCAGTACCCCTCCTCCTAACATCCCTCACTCCTCAGAAAATATTGCTACCTCATTCAGCACACACTTCACACAAACCATACTATCACTAGCAAAACAAAAACCCCCTCCCCGCCAACCCACACCTTCAACTAGTAATCTCCCCACTGCCTTCTCTTTTTCTTCTGTACCTACCTCCAGCATAAAAAAAACTCTTAACTAAACTTAAGCCCACAAGATTAGCAGCAGACAACCTCCCAAGTGAATACCTATAAATCGCAGCTGATGTTCTGGCCTACCCAGTATCCATCTTGATTAACCGATCTCTGTCAGAAAGTTACGTTCCCATACTGTGGAAAGTATCACATATAATTCCCCTCCACAAAGGCGGACCCTCCACAGAACTAACCAATTACCACCCATAGCTATTCTCTCTCCACTCTCCAAAATACTAGACAGATGCATACACTCTCAGGTCTCAGACTACCTTCTTACTAACAACCTCCTTTTCAATACTCAGCATGGCTTCCGACCAAACCATAGCGCACCACTGACTTACTCTCCTTTACTAACACTATCCTTCAGCATAAAAACAATGGCTATCTCTCCTCTGCTACTTTCCTAGACCTATCTAAAGCATTTGACATGGTCCCACATAAACAACTTATCTCTGTCCTCAATAACCTATCCTTCTCACAATCAGTCACCAACTGGTTTCAGAGTTACCTGTCTGACCGCCAACAATCCATTATATGGCAGAATGACATATCTCCCCAACTACCTGTCTCCATAGGGGTTCCCAAGGATCCATCCTTGGACCCCTACTCTTCTCTGTTTTCACCAATAATCTAGCCTCTGCCACCAAACATGGCACACTCATACAATACGCAGATGACTCAACCATCATCTGCTCAGCCCAATCCCTACCCAAACTGCAAAAAGTCACACAGGAAGCCTTTTCCTCTGTTGAAACTTGGTTATCTGATGCCCAATTAATACTCAACCCAAACAAAACTAAACTACTAATCTTCGAACCCACAAAACATACTCAAAACAACTCTCACTTTAACATCACAGCAACACCACTATATACTCAACTGAACACCCCAAATTGCTAGGAGTGGAAATAGACAATAAACTAAAATTTGACATTCACATATCCTTGACCATAAAAAAAGTCCACAAAAAACTAGGAGCACTATGCAGAAATAAACAACTTCTCACCAAAGCAGCAAAGATTTCAATAGCAAATTCCCACCTTATCTCCACCCTACTTTATGCCTGTCCAATATATACCAACCTAAGGCAATGCGATCTAAACAAGCTAGAGACCTGCTACAACAGAATCGCCAAATTCGCCACAGGTGCATCCTACCATAGTCACCACTGTCTCTCACTTGCTGAACTGGGCTGGCTTGAACTCCCTCACCTCCTTCAATGGTATCAACTCTCACTCGCCCACAAACTAGTAAATCATCCACTAAATGTCCCATCCCTCCAGAATCTACTCCAACCCTATTGCACCACCAGACCACTAAGATCCAGCAACAAAAATCACTTGCAGATCACTAAAGCCAATAACTCTGCTGGTGAAGCACTATTCTCTTGTACCTTAGCCAAATTATGGAACTCCCTCCCACCCACATTTACCTCCATACCATCATGCACCTACTTCAAAACTTTACTAAAAGCACACCTAAAAACATGCTGGCTATGCTCTTGCAACTCCCACTCTAATATCACCCTCCCCATCCAACCACTACCTTTCTTTCAACTCCACTAACTACTTTGATTATAGCAAGCTCAGATGTTCATAAGCCAGTACTTATTATACAGCAGGAATTTCTTCTTGTAACATTTGTTAATGTCTGTTATGTACTTCACAGATAAAGATTCTAGTTGTCTACTGATGTACAATGTTCTTCATCTGTAAATATGTTGTAAGTAATTGCTATGTAAATTGTTAATCACTATGTAATCTAATGTAACTACTGTCTGTTTATTTTAAATGTGGAGCTTTTCTCCCCGGGCCTCCGTTGAAAATGGACCTACGTCCAGTCGGACACTCCCGGGCAACAAATATAAATAAATAAAATAAAATAAAATAAAAATAAAGAGTCTCATATAGGTTGTATGTAAATAAAAGCATAATGGCCTAGCAATAAAGGTCTAACTGCTGGACTGCATGTGGTTACTCTTGTATCATATGGTAATGTAGATTTGCAATCACTTAATAGTACTGTTGTATTAAGCACTGTTACCCACACTACGCAACATAAATAAAATGTGTAGTAATGTCTGTATATGACTGGTGTAATCCCAAGAGGTCATTTAGTACAACTGAGACAGACATAGACAGAAAACAGTGAAAAAAACAAACAATAAAAGCCAAGTAGCATACTCAACTGAGACATGAACTGTTGTATGTTTAGCACACACAGCCATGGTTTGAATCCTCGGAGTGGTAGTAGGCTGCATGCAGAATCATACCCCACAACTGTACAGATATGTCCAGAATGTCCAGTATATCGGCCCATGTCTGCTGTCTGTCCCCCCATCCCTCTGGGAAATCAGTGGGATGATCCCAGATGTTTAGGCAGCAAACAAGAAATACAACTGATTGTCACACATCTATAAGAACAGACCTGTCACTCTAGCAACTCCCCAAACTGTTATGAGAGTAATAAGCCAAGTATGTCCCATCTACACCCCCATGTTGTCAAGCTGTGACCACAGTGTGTACAGTGACAGAGTGAGATGTATGTGCATAATACTAATGTGGAATCTAGTAATCTGTGTGGCAACATTCAGGTAGTGCTAACAAACATTGCTCCCACAGGTCCATCAGACACGAACACCGTGCCTAGAAATAAAAGATTGATACCCTGTACTGGCACTGTTTACTCTGGTATTGTATGACATTGTGAGTGTTGCAGTTGCTCTGAATAATAAGGTATCGCTCATCACTGTCACCTACACTGTGCTACATAATATAACTGTCTAGGAAATGCTGTATAACAGTGTTGTAAGTCACTAAAGGCTTAAGAGGGAAATAGTCTAAATATGTCCCGGTTCACCTGCATGTGGTCAAGACATGCCCAGAGTCTGTGCAAAAAGAGATGGACAGGTATGTGCATAACATCAACCTGGAATCTGGGAGTATGTTTAGAAACAGTTAGTATTAACAAACAATTCCTCCACAGGTATACCAGGTAAGAGGTGTATACTGCAGGTAAAACCAGTTCATGTATATAGTTGCTGACAGCCATACCACTGTCCAAAGTAAGGCAATAGGGTAGTGTACTAATACTTGTAAGGTAAAGATAACAGCACTGACTAGGAAAGTAATGCAAACTACAGGAATATGCAGCTGTTAATTGACATCTTTCTCTCCCCCCTACCATATCTGCAACAATAAACTAAATGCCCAACTCAATTATGTGCTGACTTAAATGTAATGCTGTGACATATGTCCTATTGTTTGATAATTATTTAAATCTGTTTCTATGCATGTCCTATGTTGAAATACTCCGACACTAGTGGCATGGTGCCATCAGTGTATCTGCATGCTGTGTAATTACCACTGTGGTCCCATATATGCACGTGTTCTGTTTGCTATGCAACTGTTCCATATCTGGTGTCTGGGTTAATGGGGATATCTATGCATGCTGTTATACCTAATCCTAGAAAGTGTTGACTATTACTAACCCCACTGGTAGGTAATCTGTAGCCATACCTATTGAGTTGTGTGTACAGCTTGTCATCGTTGATATGGTGGGGGGGTGACAGAGAAGTGTATTAAGAATTGTGGTAACCTAGCTGTATGAGTTTCTCAAACCTGTTTCCATCTTTATGTCTTTCAGGCAAGATGTCACATGGATGCCTCCATGCTTATTCAGCTGCTGAAAATGACATAGTGCTGAACTATCTAATCCAGCACTACCCTGTCTTGTTTGGCAGGGCTGCCCATGATCAGCAGGAGTGGAATGCCCTGTGGAACAACCTAGTCCACAGGGTCAATGATATCGGACTGTACAACTGCAGTTATGAGCAGGTCCGGCATCATTGTTCTGACATGCTTCGCAATGCCAGTCGGCGTGCTGCTGCAGTCCGGGGGATCACCTTGCAATGGGGGGGCATGCCATCCATCCCCCCTGACAAGTGTTGAAGAGCTACTCACCAGCCTCGTGGCATCTGCCCATCCGCACAGCCAACGATTGCCAGACTCAATTGTGGAAGTGGGTGCTACCCACAGACTGGCTGAGCAGCGTGCAGGTAAGGCCACAGGGCACATCAGTAGACCACTGCTGCATATGCATCCACATCTGTACAGGTAGATCATGCATAGCTGACATGTCATATATATAGTTTGTTGCTGCATAGTAGTAATAAATAGATGTGCATACATTGTAGTATTGTGGACATGTACTGTTGATGTACTGTAATACTGCACCCACCCTGTAGCAATGCCACAGCTGTGGCCACTGTCTTCGCATCACTCACCCTCTTATGTAGGTCCCTCCAGTATATCACAAAGGCAGCAGCCTGTAGCTGGTGAGTATGGTTTATGTTGATACTTGCCAATACACTGGGCACATAATGGCTATGATATATTCCATGCACACATCTAACACACCTACCCAGAATGCATGCTGTACATGTGCACGTATTGTTACAGTTAAATGTACGGCATCACAGTGGTGACCATGATGGGGTATTGGAAGGGTATGTCAGACACCTGCAAGATAACTAACATCCTGTCATTGTGGAATGTTTCCACAGCGATTAACATAATGGTGGGAGACATGGCCTATAGTAGGGACATGTGTGAAACATCACCCGTATACAGTGCAACAACAGTGTATATATTAGTAGTACAATGGCAACTGTTACAGATTAACACTATAGCATAATGTATTACTGTAGTCCACATTACTAACTGGGACAAGGCTGAAACACATATAGTGTTCAGTGTATGGGACACTGCAAACTGACACACATGTGTAGGCCTTACTTGTAAAGCTTCTGCAAAAAGGCTGAAGGTGGGGAGGGGGTGTCAGCATGATACACTAATGCACTGCAGCAGGGATCCTAAGGATACTAAGAATAGCTGTATCTGCACACAGTCAGGTTCAGGACCTGTGGCAGATGTAACCCTACCTCACAGCAATAGTGACAGCAGTGTGTGAACACCAAGGGATGTGCACATGAGTAGACCTTGTAATCATGCAGATTTGGGGGACATGTGTAGGGCAGACTGAACATACACTGGCAAATGCAGATGGCCCATGGCCATGCTAGGAATAGTGACTGCTGTAGTACATATAACAATAGGTGCAACAAACTGTCATGATAAGGGTGTGCAAACATATGCACACATGGAGTGTATGCATCATGGTCAGCATCTGCACACCTAACACATTCCGTAGACACTGCATGTTAATGTGCAGGACATATGTCACATATTAGGCTCATGTATTGTTAATATATGTGGAGATGTGGTCCCATGGCAGATCAAGGAAGGGTGCATCATATCAATAAGGGTGTGTGCACTACCCATAGCCATGGAATAGTGTTGTCAGTGTAATAGTATTGGATTGGTCATACATGGTCCGCTGATGTTGAGATCTGTAAACAGACATCAGGCTTTCACAAATGACATCTATCCATATATTATCTCAGATATGTGTTGCTGAAAAACATAGGGGCTGTGAGCATTAGAGCTGACATAACTGACACAGTACTACACATTCAGCAATGGGTTTTACACCTGTGAGGTTTGGTGCACCGTACATGGCAGGGTGCAGAACAGGTGCACAGCAATACTGTGTACATGGGTGCAGTGGTATTCAAGGGAAGGGGCATCACCTACTAACACAGCCCATGCATCACACACATGCCTACTGTTGCTAGCATGGATTGACTATAGCTGCACTGCATGTTGCTGTGTACCACATGTTATGCATGTTGACAGATGGATAATAGGAGGACTGTGTACTATCTTTGTGCAACCTCACATGTGTGTGTGTGTGTGTGTGTGTGTGTGTGTGTGTGTGTGTGTGTGTGTGTGTGTGTGTGTGTGTGTGTGTCAGTGGGTGGGTGACGTGGAGGGAGGTTGATGCATGTAGGATCCATGTGTGCGTGTTTGTGTGGGTGTCCATGTATGCATATGTGTGATTGTAGGGTTGTTCATACATGGACATGGACTGACACATGACACACCAGGAATACTTGTCATGTATGTAATCACAGGACAGCTGATAGTATAATAAGGTCTGTAGCATTGAACATGCATTGGGAGGAAAGTAGACACCAGGTATACCCTTAATATCGCTTTCAGCAGAGAGGTAACCAACAACCCACATATGCAGCACTACAGATGGACTGGGGAATTACTAGACAACACCAGGGAGTGTATCCATATATTACAGTTGTCACATGATAGGTTGATTGAGCAGCATATCTGGCACGTACTGAGCAATACTTACACATGACACTCCAGTGCGTGGAATTATGGAGTGAACATAGTAGCCCCTCACATATAGGGGCCATGCTCACGATGTCCCCACATACACAGGGTGAGCACTGAATGACAGCAATGAAGCCATGTAAAACCACTCCACTCAGGTCAGAGAGGTAATGGAGTAACAGGTCTTGTGTTGTGATCACTTGTCCAGGCATTTAGAGGAATGACATGTTAATGAGTGATATTAATGAGTGTATGTTACCAAGTGTAATGCAGAATGGGGAACACATGGGAATAAACATGTGACTGTCTAAAGTCATGGACAGGTAGGTATTAAGGTGGTATGTGTGTGTGTGTGTGTGTGTGTGTGTGTGTGTGTGTGTGTGTGTGTGTGTGTGTGTGTGTGTGCACTGTTATGCAATGTTGTACAGGTCTTAAAGTGCATTTCTTGTTTTCCCCCACAGGTGGCGAGGTGGGTCAGTGTCCCCACTGCATGCAATCTGATGTTGGTGTCCATACAGACACCGAAGATGATAATAGTACTGTTGAGGCATAGGTGGGGTTGTCAGGGGCCGAAACATTGCCATCATTTGCCATCACCCTTTTAGCCACCCCAACCCTGCACACATTTTCAGTGCCTGTACATACCCCATCATCAGTGGCCATAGCGGAAGGACAGCTGGCGGTTGGTGGCAATGCACAGGAGAGTGTGGTATCCATGCCTACTGTGTCTGGTCACAGCAGACATAGCTGGATTTCTGGCAGGGCACCACATAGGCAGATGTCCCAGGGTGCTCATGGTAGGGCCGCTGGTCATCATGCCCCTGGCACACGCATCAAAACTGGTACCACCAGACACATGTTTCAGGCTGTCATGGGGGTGCAAGCATGTCTGGAACTGTACACCAGACAGGGCCTGAGGCTGCTGAGGGCTGCTGTCACATATGCAAGCGACAACTTCCATGAACTGTCTGGTGCCCTCCGTGCTTATACCAAGCTCATGGATAGATGGTTTGGTGAGATGATGGGCCTCATGGACTGTGGTTTGTCTGTGCTTGAACATGTGGTGGAAGTGCAGAGATGGCTGCATGGATGTAGGCCAGCAACACCAACAGTTGGCAGTCAACGTGGACATGCTAAGACACCAAGGTGTTCCCGTAGTGACAGTACCAGCCCCAGCACTGCAGGGAGGGCACTGTTTACACCACACCACAGCAGGCCATAAGCATGTGGTCCTGGCCAGTCCTAAAAGGGACTTGGTTCCAGCGGACATCTGTCATCATCAGGGGTGAGTAGCACATCAAGGCCATAACCTGGATGTGCCCATGTAACCCCTGGAAGGCAGAATGGCAGAGTCCATGTGTTCATGGCTGGAGGCAGTGAACTGCACACCCTGCCATGTATAGTCTGCAGCTGTCCATAAACACCTATATAAGGCAGCCACATGGCAGAACTCTGTGCATGCATTCCCACACACTATACAAACACACCTAGGGCAACCCCATACCTACACACACACACACACCACATCACCATGCCCATTTAAACTCATTACACCCCTCACCCACATACATGATGTAAAATGTACTGCCCACCCTCGGCTTCTGGCAAACCAACAACACACCCTGTGCATATGATGATACATGTGCCACATCCCAGTCATCCATAAAAATCAATGCAGTGTCAGGCTAAGATGGTTCTGATGCACATGGTGACTGCACTACAGTGTACCAAAGTACTGCAGTGTAACATGCTGTCAAGAGTAATGTTTAATGCATACATGTCAGGTAGTGTAGCCAGCCACCAATGATGCATCATAGCTGTTAGTAACACTGGTTGAGTGGGATCTCCATAATGTTATCCATTTGTGTTGTAGGTGTACATGTGTCAGCAGGAGGATAGTCTTTAGTCATATTCCACTAGGGGTATGGCACTGTGGTGACACCATGGCCGTGACATATCTGGAGTGCAGTTGAACACATCACAGGTTTGTATAACAGTTATTGCCTATGCCACATGGACAGGTGACCCGCTGGGACATGTATAATCTGCAACCTGATATAGACCCTGATGTAGACCCATCCAAATACATGCACACTCTTACTTGGCAACACTGGGACTAGACCCCTACCTAGGTATGTAGTGCTACTGAAGTGTGTGGATTTCATTGCACACACTACACAGCATTTTGAGTGAGGTATGTTCCAGGTTACATGTTACATGCAGAACATCCCCAGACATGTACAGTATGCTAATGGGGGATATAATGGTTGTGTATGGACAATACATAGTGTGACATACCATCATATACACATTAACAGACATATAACAGGCAGACACACATCCAAGAGATCTGGGCCTATTGCTGTTAACTAACTTGACCATGTGTCCAATGTGTTACAGGTAGGCTGCACACAACACATGCATAACTGGGCTGGATTGTTGTATCAGTTACCTGTATGGTTGATGGTGACAGTGCTCACCATAAAGTGGTATGTGGGACATATACTGGGTGTACCTTGGTGTAATAACAGTGTACACAACACCCACATCCCCCAGTGGATATTGTACTCCCGGAAACCCATGATGACACTCTGACAGGTGTACTAACACACAGACACTGCTATCCTCAGTAATGAACACGTACACATGTGTCAGTACTGGGGTGCATTACTGCAGGTGGTCATAGCTACGCACCTAGCTATTGTCCATGGAGAGATAGGTTTTGTATATATAGATATATATGTATGCACATCCTATGTGTACAGATATACCTATTTATGGAGATATATATGTAGATATCTATAACTATATGTGCATACATATCTACTCATATATACCTATTACTGTCAATATATATATGTAAATATCCATAAGTAGATGTGTATATGCATCTATATCTGTATATGTGTACACATATATTGCTGTTTATATGTATATATTTGAGTGTTTATATATATATATATATATATATATATATATATATATATATATATCCATCTATGTATGTTGATATGTGTATATATCTATATAGATATATGGATAAATATATATACATATATGTTCACCATATATCCAGAACATGGAGTGGAGTCCTACCTCAGCCCCAATAGTCCCAACCTCTTAGTGCCAGAGGATGTCATGTATGTATTGGAGGTATATATGTTGACTGTTGCTACTATAATAGGGATTGTCTTAACAGACATGTTGTGTGTGGGAGGTCACATCACATCTGCTTTTAACATGTGCGCTATTGGCTACTGACAGACATCCTAAGGACATCATAGTACAGTACCACTGCTAGCACAGTAATGATCCTGTGGACTACAGCAGAGATATGACTAATATGTGTGGGCAGTCTGGCACTCTGTGGTCAGTCCAGAGGTGTACACATATCCCCTTCATGCGAGACGTGGACCACGCCTCTGAATGTGGATGTTAATAGCCATGAACATGGGTATATCACATAAATACTGGACTACATATGCCCACACAGTTTATGTATGCACACATGCCAGTATGTCCTGGCACACAATACCTGGTGGTGCAGGGGTGACATGACCACATACCACCCAGTAGTTAGTGACATACATCTGTACAGAATCCCATTGCTTTGTCAGAAATACACAACAGTTATGGTGGCCTGGCAGCAGTATGTCTTGCAAATAACTGGACATAGCACACAGGGTAATTACACTAGGCTGCTAGGCATGTCACAAAGCACTGAGCAAACTACAGGCAGACTGCTACAACTCTGGACTACATTTTGTATGGGGGAATACACATGTACCTGCGATTATAGCAGGCTCTACATGCATGTCACAGCACAGAGTAACAGACACCTGTGTGAAAGTGCATACCCACAACCAATGTAAACACAGCCACAGCTACATATGGTCCACAAGCTTAATATGACACTATATGGACTGTCTGATACACACCATCCTCATATGTGTCATTCACACACTGACCCTACATACACTGGGTCATGGCATTGTGTGGTCCGATGGCTGTCTGTGGTATGGGACACGTGTGTGTCTGGCCCTACAGACATATGAGCCAATAGGGTACCATACACTGGAGCAGCATGTAATATCAGATAGAACAGGACTGACAACAATGACATCTCCCACAGTCTGTGCACAGCCCAAAGTATGTATGTGCAATACACATACTGTCGACAATCACCTTAGGTACACAGACCCCAGTACTGTGCACACAACCACAGAATGGCCAAGCTATGTCCTCAGAAACAACCCCTACTATACATAACATGTCTATCAGTCTGATATCTGACTGGCTTGCTATCAGGTATGATGTAAATAAATAATGGTGTACAGGACATATGCACCTCTTACTGCAGGACATATGTACAAAGGTTGACAGACTTGTGGCTGGAGCTACGAACACACTGCCCCAATATTGGCATGTTGCTGTGATAACCTCATATATTTACTGTTGTACCAGGGTTTGTTGTGACATATGTCCTATGAGAGATATGAAGTCAGTAACTCTCATGGCTGTCACCATGTACTGAATGCAATCATCATACTATGCTTTTGCAGTTCTCAGATAGGTGTACTGTGAGTAACGCAAGAAACAAAAGGCTCCACACACCACCCAGTCTGCAGATGACCCTACAGATGGGGGTTTCCTCAAAACATAGCACTGTCATGACAGGTATTAAAACATGTAGACCAGCCATATCCACAGACACCCTGTTAAACTGACATTACTCCAAATGCAGAATAGCAACACTTACATTCTCTAGTCATGTCAGGCACATCCCCCTCCTGTGTGTTGGCCTGTTTCCACAGTTTATGTTGGAGGTAAATCCCAAATCCATCTGTGATGCTGTTTGCCAAACACCAGATCTAGGTCCTGCTCACAATGAATGAAAAGGCCCAACACCAACATGATGTTCATAGATACTGGAGTGTGTTTCCATGCAATTGGCTATGGGACTGTTACCAAAGCAATCAGCAAGATGAGGGCTGCAATTCATGCAGAGGCCATCAGCTGATCATGAGCATCACTTACAAAACACAAGCTGCTGCCTAATCAAAGCAGGTGTAGTTCTCCACATCCACCAGGGAGGGAGTGAGAGAGACAGACAGAGACAAAGTAAGTCAGGGAGGGGGTGGGAGAGTAAAACCTAAGCATGTTTGTGTCATACACCTACCAGTACAGGGTTTCAACCCCCTGGCTGACTACATATTGCTATCACATGTCTACGCAGTTATTGTATGCACCACATAGCTTACATGTTGAGGAGCTGTCCAAACATATATGTGATGGTGAGTGACATCTGTAGCAGTGATATGGTAGTGGTACGGTAGGTGTAGTACATATGTCTGTCCACATGAACAGGTGTCAGCATCAACACAGCCACACTCTCTCAGGGACTCGCACACATTGACACACTTGGCAGGGTCAGGAATACCCTTCCTAACTAGTTAGCTTGCCACAAATCAGTAGTGTGTAGGTATCACATACACCACAGGGGTTATCCGGAGGTTATATGGGCAAAGGGTATGTGAAGGTGTCTGACATCAGACAGCATGCTTCAGTATACCAATGGGGGGTTGTAGAGAGTGTGAATGTGGTTGACAGCATCATACACCACACATAGACACAGGGTGCCAGCACTGACATGCATGCATGCATTGCTTCATGGATGTGTAGTGGTTGACTGTGCCAGAAGGCTATACAAGGCTAGGTGAAGGGTATACCTTGACATCAGACTACATGACAATGGTCTGCAGTGTGGCTCAGGGGTAGTTTGGCCCACACAGGTGGGCATTGTATTCACCATCCAGTCAACTGGGTAACTATTGTGTGTGGCCATCGCTGTGCAATGCTTGCCATGTATGTGTTCTTTAGCCCATGACATGGACACTGTCTGGAATGTGTACACGTCCCACATGCATGTACAGTGACATGTGGAACTGTACCTGGGGTGTCTGGCCCATGTTGTGTACACAGATTGTTATCATCAGATGTGCCAGTCCTGGCCTCATGTTGTGGGAACTGGTAATGGACAGCAGGTTAACCCTGCACCTACATTGATACCATGATACAGGTATTCCCTGGTGTCAGTGGCATCTGTCCATACATGGCATGTGTTTAAGGTATGGTATGTCCTTTTTGGGTCACATTTGATGGCACCACAAGTGTTTCAGGTGTCCAGTGGGGAACATAGTGAAGGCGCACTGTCTGCGTTTACGTGCCTATTGTACTGATGGCCAGGGTGCCATGCCATCTGTAGTCCACTGCAATCACACCATGGTTACTATATGTGGGCAATATACAGGGTACTACCAACATAGCGGTTGTTGACTATGCAACTGTGTTTGTGTATGAGACATAGGTTGAGAGTGTTTTCTGGGTAATACAAAGGTTGCTAACTTTGTTCACCAGGCTGTGATGTCACATGTTAGGGTATGGATTGGCACCCCAGTCTCTCAGCTGTTTCACGTCTGTTATCCTTGTAAGGTGGACATTGTGACATGTAATAGGGCCACCATATAAGAAATTTGCAAAACCCGCTTTACAATGAGTCCAGTTGTTACACACTCACAGCTACCACCACACAGGATACGAATGACAAACACAGACACACACACGCTTGCCATGTCTGGGATTAGAACTCCTAACTAACTAGTTTATTACACTACTGCATTATGCAGTTATAGGATGTGCCATGGAGATTATTGGAGTATTCCTTCCCCAAAGGTGTATTTCACTGGGAATGACATCAGCAGGCTTGCCAAAGAAGGTCAGTGGAGGTTGTAGTGATTGTGAATGGCCTCAAAAGCATTGCACCCTACACAGACAAACACACACACACACACAAACATCCACACTTGCCATTTGTGGGAATAAAACCCCTACCAAAGGACTATATCACACTACAGCATTATGCTGTGATAGGATGCACCACGGAGATTACTGGACTACTTCTTTCCCAAAGGTGTATTTCACAGTGAATGACATCAGCAGGCTTGCCAAAGTAGGGTATTTGAAATGTAGTGAGTGTGACTAGCCTAAAAATCATTGCTCCTTAAACACACACTTGCCATTTGTGGGAACAAAACCCTTACTAAAGTACTATATCACACTACAGCATTATGCTGTTATAGGACACACCACAGATATTACTGGCTTTTTCTTTCCCAAAGGTATATTTCAAACTGAATGACATCAGCGGCCTTGCCAAAGTAGGCCATTTGTAATGTAGTGAGTGTGACTAGCCTAAAAAGCATTGCTCCCTACACAGACAGGGGCACACACACACATGTCATATCTGAGATCAGAACTCCTACCTAACTAATTTATCACACTACAGCATTGCAGTTATATGCCATAGAGATTACTGGGCTACTTCTTTAGCAAAGGTGTATTTCAAACTGAATGACATCAGCAGGCTTGTAATAGTAGGGCTATGGGGAGGGCAGTGTGTGTGCATGGGCCAATACCCATTCATCTAGAGGTGGAAACACCACACTCAGGCACACACAGGTTTATATTCAGCATGTACATGTATACAACTGCTAGATGACTACTGTCTTGTACAGTCATGTTGCACAGCTAGCACTTGCACCACATAGTCTTTAATGCTGAAGAATACCAGTGGCTAATTTCTACAGTGAGTGACATTTACACATCGTGTGGTTGTAGCCATTTGGCTATGTGCTGAGTGGGACAGGCCTCATGATGGAAGGCTCTTAGTCACTGTCACTCTCTTCCACACATCTATGTATGT
Source organism: Protopterus annectens (assembly GCF_019279795.1). Lineage (NCBI taxonomy): Eukaryota > Metazoa > Chordata > Ceratodontiformes > Protopteridae > Protopterus > Protopterus annectens. The sequence continues at coordinate 219,081,314 of NC_056742.1, read as the reverse complement.
GTACCTTTGGCATATTATAGTTCATAGGTTCATAGGTTGGTACTAGGCTATCTGCCCTAAGGCCTATGCAAGCCTAGCCATAACAATTCCCTGGACATTTTTTCCCACAATATTTACTTCTCTGGGCCCCTGTCTAGCAGGGTGACTGACATGATCCCCGGGGTGAATTTCCTATCTCCCATCCAATCATCAAGGTTCCTTTTGAAGAGGGCCAATGAGGTGCTCTGCTTGACATGTATGGGCAGTCTGTTCCAGAGTATGGGGAGTCTCTGGGACAGGAACCTGTCCCTCCAGCATGTTTTGTTCAATGTGATGATAAGGTTTAGATCCCTGGAGCGTGTGGCTCTGAGGGATTGGGATCTCTTTAAGTGGAGCATGTCCAACAGCTCAGGGTTTGACATGGCCTTGTATGTTAAGCAGAGATCACCTCTGGGTAGACAATATGCTACAGAGTATAGCTGGAGTTTTTTTAGACGGTCAGCATATGGCATCTGCTTTAGGCCTGTGATTCTTTTAGTGAGGTATTTCTGTGGCCTTTCCAGCTGTTGCAGATGTCTTGTGAGGTACATACCAAATGGGGCATTATACTCTATAATGGGTCTAATGAGGGATGAGTACAGTGGGACAATGACATCCTTTTTTCTGGATGAAAAGCCCTTAGTGATGAGGTGTGCCACGTAGAAGGATTTCCTCACTGTTGTGGCGATGTGGTTATCGAAAGTGAGACCACTGTCCACTTGTGTTCCTAGGTCTCTCATCACACTTTCAATGTTTAGTGTCCTGCCACCTATGTGGTAATTCATGGGTACATGTTTTTTTTTCCAAAGGGGATGACTGTACATTTCTTGGCATTAAGCTTGAGCCCATGGCTCTGGCACGAGGCATCTGTTTCTGTAAGGCCCTTTTGTAGAATATCCACATAATTTGGGGATTCAATAATGGCTCCCAGTTTGCAGTCATATGCAAACTTTGTTAGCCAGAGTCCCTTAATGTTGGCCTGTACTTCAGAGAAGTAGATGACAAACAAGAGTGGTCCCAGGACTGAACACTGAGGTACTCCACTTGTCACTTGTCTGGAGCTAGATTTGGAGTCGGCTACTTTTACAGTCTGGGTTCTGTCAGTAAGCCAGTTGGCAACCCATCGAGTGATGTAGGGATTTATGCCTAGCTTAGTAAGTTTATCTATGATTCCAGAGTGGGGGATGGTGTTGAAGGCCTTGACGAGTTCCAGTTAGGCTGTGTGGACCTCCTTACCCTCATTCATAGCTCTGGAGACCAATTCGAAGAAGTCAGTCAGATTCAGGAGACAAGATCGGCCCTTCACAAACCCAAACTGGGTGGGGTCCAGTGTCTGGAGGTTGCCAATGTCTTTGTTTATAAGTTCCATGATAATGCGGTCCATGCCCTTGCAGATCAGGCTTGTCAGACTGATGGGACGGTAGTTCCCGGGATCCAAGGTGGATCCTCCCTTGTGGAGTGGGATAACTGTAGCTGTGTGCCACTCAGTGGGCATGAAGCCTGAAGTGAGGCTATGATTAAACATGACACTTAGGTGGGGTGCCAGTTCATTTTGTAGTTCATGTAGTACACAGCCTGGGATGTCATCTGGTCCCATGGATGCTGTATTCTTAGCTTTGGAGAGTGCTGTTTCTACCTGTGTGGCTGTGATTATTGGAATTTGGCAATCTTTTGGTATTGAGATGGGCCCTTTAGGGGGTGAGAGGGGAGTGAAGTTGGCACTAAATCGATCTGCCAGGATATTGGCAATATCCTTGGGATCAGTATATTTAATGCCATTCTGTTGTAGTTCAGAGCAGATCTGAGCATTGCCATTTAGATTCTTGACATAACTATAGAATGCCTTGTGGTTGTCTTTGGAATCTTTGGCAATTTTATTTTCGTAACTAGCTTTTGAGGATTTTATGAGGGATCTCAGCTTCTTACTGAGGCTGGTGAGGGAGTTTTCTGCATCCTGGGATTTTCCTCTTTTCTGCAACAGTTTCTTCCTTCTGTTGTATAGTTTGTTTATAGCAGGGGACCACCAGATTGGCTTCCTTTTTTTTGGAGAAAAGCATCTTGGTTCTATTTGGGATGGCACAATTCATGCATGAGTGGATGTGCTCGTACAGTGCCTTAGTGTAGGATTCTGCAGTTGAACTTCCAGATCCTGTCTGCGTGGGTGTTGTGAAGTTTGTAACTTCTAACTTCAGTAGCATGAAGTTGGCTTTGGAGAAGTTTTTTTAAGGAGGTTTCCTTACTGGAGGGTGGGGGTGGGATGTGGATGTCAAGGGTGATTTGCTTATGATCAGACCTGACCAATGAGGGGGTGACCACTGGTGTGGAGCATCTATCTCCCATGTTGGTAATGACCAGGTCTAGGATATTGGAGCCCCTGGTGGGACAATGGATTAGTTGATCCAGGGCATTGGAATTTATGAATTCCAAGAACCACTGGGAAAAGGAGTTGGTATCCGAGTCGTTTTCCCAATTAATGGCAGGGTAGTTGAAATCACCTAGTATTAGGGTGTTTGGTTGTATCTTAATATTTTCCAGTATGTTTAGGAAGGTGTAGTGAGAATCTTGGGGTATGGTGGGGGATCTGTAGCAAGCTAAAATTTGGATTGCAGTCATACCTAGTGTTAGTTGCACCTGGAGAATTTCAGATGCATTGTGTTGGGCAACTAGCCTGGAGGTGTGAATATCCTTGGTGAATATGGACACTCCTCCACCTTTAGTGTTTCGGTCTTGGTTTTGTGGCCGAAAAGTGTGGTAAGAATTGTAGCCTGGTATTGCAGGGGTGCTCTCTGGAGCCTTGAACCAGGTCTCAGTCACTGCACAGGTATCGATGTTCTCCATTTTTAGGAGTGCCTCGAGAGAGTGCATTTTGAGGTTTAGACTTCTAGCATTGAGTAGCATTACCTTCAGATTTTGCATGCTTGTATCTGTTATGGTGGTGGTTTTATCCGTTGAACCTTGCCTAAAAAAGGCACTATAGGGGTGGCAAGAGCTTTAGCCAGTAACCTGAATCCCAGGGGTGACAGGTGCAGACCATCTCTGGCAAAGCATCGTGGTTTGTCGATCATGTCTTCCCAGGCAGACAAATACTGGATCCCCTTTGAATGACACCAGAAGCTTAGCCAGTTGTTGAAGTCAATCATTTTGTCCTTATACTGTGGTATTATTCTGGGCGAAGGCAGGATGCTACTCAGGGCTAGGGTCATACCTGCCTGAGTCACATGATCCAAGAGCTCTTCCATGTCTCTTTTCATGTAGTCTAGGGAGGTACGTCTCAAGTCATTTACTCCAGCATGGACAATGACAGAGTCGTATTTGTACTTGTTGTGGAGTGACTTGAGTGCATGCATTATGTGGCAGATCCTGGCACCCGACAGGCAGCTGACTGTAATTTTCTCCTTGTTCAGCTTGGTGAGTGGGACATCAGTGTGCCTGACTAAAGAGTCACCTATGACTAAAGTGTTGGGTACATTGTCTTGCCTTAGGGGCTGTTGTTGGGTGGCACACTGGTGTTGTGAGCTATTTGTCACTTTGGTTGTGACTGGTGTTTGTTTGCGTTTCAGCTTCGGAGGTCCTTGTTGCTTGGGCAGGTTAATGTTAAGGGTCTCCGCATATGTGGGTTTAGTGTTGCTATGTGTGGGAGTTGATGGTGTGGATTTTGAAGGGCTATGAGTTGCTAGAGGTGTAATGCAGGTGTTAGCCTTCTCCTCTTGACTGTCTAGCACAGTCTTGACCAGAGAGAGCTTTGCTTCCAGTTTGACTATGTAAGTGCATCTCTCGCAGGTTGCAGTGTTGGGTGGTAGGAGGAGAGGATTGTCTGTGTACATGAGGCAGTTGCCGCATTGCCCCAGTATGCCCAGATTCACCAGGTGGACAGGAGAAACCACTGGAAGCTGACCCTTGGACATGCCTGTTTAGGCACTTTTTTGTAAGGTTTAAGAGCTGTTTTTCCTTGCCTTTGCAAGGTACTTTGCAATTGTAGCCTGTTTAGTGCCTATGATTAATTTCTCCTTATTGACAAGGAGAGCTGAGTGCTTGTATCAGGTTTAGGCTTCCTAGTGCTTTACAGCAGGTTCTAGAGCAAGTGCTAGTCACGGGGGTTCAGATTTTAGTGCTACTACTGAGAAACCAGCTGGTTTTAAGGGAAAATTTGAAGAGCAGATTTTCTGGCACCTGGAATAGTTTAACTGTAGCATCGTAGTGCTGCACAATATGAAAAATGTGCAAACACACGCGTTTTTAAGCCAGAAAGTTGAAAGGGATAGAAATCAGCCCAACAAGGCTAATAAAATTACAATTTCAGAGCTGGAAATCACTCCTATAGCATTAAATAGGCAGTACAATGCTTACCAGTCCTACTGGTAGGCAGTAGGACTTCCCTCTGCCACAGCAAGGTCTGGATAGCTGAGACAAGCAAGGCCTGGGATATGGACTAGCTAGAAAAGGTGGGAAACGAGCAAACAAGATAGTATACTTTTTTTTGTTGAAACAGGCTAAACAATGCGATAATACAGTAAATAAACACAGAAAAGTCTAACACACTTGAGTGTGTAGTCCTAAACAGTAAATGCAATTAAAACTCTACAAAATTAGCAATTTAAAACTTTTTAAATGAAGCAAGGCAAGTGCACAACTGAAAAACAATTTAAGTGGTACTAATACAGCAGAATAAGTAGCTAGTCTACATATACAGAGAAGTCTATATATACAGAAAAGCAGCTAAAACACACAAACCCTTCAGATGCAGTGCAACCTAGAGTACTTGAGTTGTAACAATATTAAGGCAATTACAGTTATAATAAATGCTCTAAAATACACTCTATATTTCCAAAATGTTTGAGAAGCACAGTGTGTTGTCCTTGGATATATGTGTGTATTCCTATCCAATGTGTGTGCAAAGCATGACTGGTGCATACTGAGGAGTATGTGCACTAACATCTGCAACTGTCAGATATGTATGGTCCACTGTTGTTGGCAGACATGGGCTTCATTTGTTTAACTGTGTGAGCATGCCCAGTATGCACTTCTGTATTGCATGTGTGTTTCCATTCCAGGTAGTTTGTACTCCAGTGCAAACCTTTTTGCTCTACACCTACAGCTAGAAAACTGTTTCTGCAGGATATCTGTAGATCAGTTGGCAATATGGGGTCAAACTGAGCAAGGGATAGTGTGTACTGTAGGTGATTGTGTCTGTGCTGCTTCTGCGACATGGTACTGGTGTTAGCAGAGATATTCAGACATGTGTACTGTTATACACTATGATGTTTTATGTCCTGAAGTACTGTCAGGTGGACATTTTTGCATGGAGTGATGTTCTGGGGAACACAAGGTGAAAGAGGAACACAGGGTGAATGCAGCTGTGTCCAGTATTGTGGTCAAATGCTTACATAGTCATGGCAAGTTATGCCATTCTGGAGGGGGTGCTGCAGACACTTGCTGCTGGGTCTGTGTATCCAGTTCAGCACCTTGGTACAATGATGGCAGAGGATCCCATACTTGTAAATCCATCGACGTGACAGTATGGCCTTATCTTGCTGTGGCAATACCTCACAGCTGTACAGATTTGCACAGGTTACCCAGAGGCAGGAGTCATAAGTCAGGACATTACCCTATTGTGGTGTATGGGCAGGTTTTTAGCCACCCATTTTTGTGTTTGAAGCCAGGGATAGTATGTGCACATGGCTGTGTGTTGGACTTTGCACATTCCATGCTGCCCATGCCCCCCCCCCCCCATTATTATATCCTCTTCCATACATTATGCATACATTCTCTGATACTTTCCCTTTAACTATCACCTCATCACAGCAGTGTATTGGTGTTGGTCCACAGTTCATGCAGTGGAACATGGTGAACATGTTACTGTGGTTTCTCCACATGGCCTTGCATATGGCTTATGTGGAGTGTGTTATGTTGTTTTTTGGGTGTCCATGACATAACATACATTGGCAGTACAGGTGAGATGCAGGCCTTTGGCAGAGGCCTATAGACCATTTGATGGTGATGCAAGGCAGCTGTAGCAGGCCGTTGCATTCTGTCAGTTTGACAATCCCAAACTGCCATACAGTATATTGCACTGGGGTGGCAGGGTAGGTGTGCTAGTTTTTCATGCCAATACTTTCTATCAGTATTGATCAGGTGGTAAGGAAGTTGGCAGGGTGCTGCTTACAGCTAGGGACACACCTGCATGGGACACCTGCACTGCATGCTGCACTCTTTCATTATTGCCATACACAGGTGGAGGTCATATTGTCCCCATTCCCAACAACAGGGATACGACCGGAGAGGTACCTGTGGGTGGTGTTTGGGTGAGCTGGGTGCATGTGTGCTATGAACACTACTTGCATCTGACTCACAGATATGCATGGGGCATTCCAGTTATGCTGGCTTGTGCAGGGACATCAGCCATTTCCCAATACATCAGTCCTATCACCTTTGTGATCTGCAAGTGTTCGGCCAGACAACATCGGTATTCCTTACTACAAGCCCAGATAATGTGAGGCATACCTGTATGTACAATTCCAAGGGTGTGTCCATTTCACAGTTACACATTATATACTGTATGTCTGGGGTACTTTTCCCTGTGTACTGCTTGTATATCTAGCACAACAGTCATACCATGTCCATCTTTCAGATGGTGACACATATTACCGCCATGCATTTACAATGGCTTACTGCTAGCATGTGTTATACTGGGGAGCATTGTCTTTGGCACTGCAGTTGTGAGGGGTTGGCCCTGTCATCGGCAGTAGTGGGCAATGGCCACCAGGTCAAACCTCAACATGCATACATACTGACCACTCTCACAAAATATGAAACACACACCAACCTAACACACGCATACCTGCATATTGTACAAATCCTACAATCTATCCTGCTACCTTGGCCACCTCAGGTCATCTGTGCTCCACTGGTATTATACTTACACATACATGTTACTACATGTCTACCTCAGATTGAAGGGAGGGCACACCTGACTGTTACTACATTTCTACATAGGATTGGGGGAGGCACACCTGACTGTTACTACATTTCTACTTAGGATTGGGGGGACACTTGACTGTTTCTACATTTCTAAATAGGATTGGGGGGCACACCTGACTGTTTCTACATTTCTACACAGAATTGGACAGGGCACACCTGACTGTTTCTACATTACTACACTGGATTGGGGGAGGGGGCACACCTGACTGTTTCTACGTAGGATTGGGGCGGCACACCTGACTGTTACTACATTTCTACATAGGATTGGGGGAGGCACACCTGACTGTTACTACATTACTACACTGGATTGGGGGAGGGGGCACACCTGACTGTTTCTATGTAGGATTGGGGCGGCACACCTGACTGTTACTACATTTCTACTTAGAATTGGGGGGCCCAACTGACTGTTACAACATGTCTACATCAGAGTGGGGGAGACACCAGACTGGGGGGGGCACACCTGACTGTTTCTACATTTCTACACAGGATTGGGGGCACACCTGACTGTTTCTACATTTCTACATAGGATTTGGGCGGGACTCACCTGATACTTGTACACATTTGCTATGACTGTACTGGTATGTCTGGTACTCCATTTCATTCTGTACTCTAACCTATCATGCTGACTAGAGGCATATCAGTGTACTACAGCTCTTAGATTTGATTGACCTACATATTAGTTTCTGATTTCCTACCCTTCAGAATTACGTCCCGCTGCTTGACCTGCTGTAGTTTGTCTGTGTAGGCCTGCAGGGGGTTTCCCATAGACATTATTCAGAGGCCTTAGCACAACCTTTGTTTGTGTTTGTCTACACCTGTCCTGCTGGCTGAGACTGTTGTTCGGTATGTGAACCTCCCTGACTGGCATTTATTCTGTATTCTAACCTATCATGCTGACTAGAGGCATATCAGTGTACTACAGCTCTTAGGTTTGATTGACCTACATATCCGTTTCTGACTTCCTGCCCTTCAGAACTAACATCCCACTGCCTGACCTGCTGTAGTCTGTCTGTGAAGGCCTGTAGGGGGGGGTTACCCATCGCCATCATTCAGAGGCCTTAGCATGGGCTTTGTTTGTGTTTGTCTACACCTGTTCTGCTGGCTGAGACTGTTGTTGGGTATGTGAACCTCCTTGACTGGCATGTGTGTGTCATATGGACACATATGTGACCCAGCACATGTCCTGTAGTGGGTTTTGTTGCCATGTGTAGTACTGGCTACTATGGTGACACCAGTGTTTGTTACAGCTCTCATGGTGCCACTATAGATGTCTACTATCTGTTGGAATCCCATTCAGCCACCCAATTCCCTTGCATGTTCACATTCATACCATAGATACAAGTAACAAGACATACTACTCCATTCGGCAATTGGTAAGGAGAGTGACTTACCTTGTGGATGTGCCAGTATTAAGGATGGTGCTGGAGGGCTGCCTATGTCAGATGCACATAGTACACTCTCTACACATAGTTGAGCACAGGTAGTGTCATGTTTGCCATCCCTTTTACGATATGTGCGAGTGAGAGAGTGGTGTCATTCCCTGGGTCTATGCGTTGCCTCTTTGCCAAGGCCAGGGCATACTGGGCATGCCTACTTCTGCCTACTGGGGCAGGCTCAGGTTGTTCCTCCTCTGAGTCACTCTCTGCCTGTGCAGGCTTGGCAATGGTGGGGGGCTGTGTGGCCCTGCCCCATGCTGTTCCTGCTGCAGCTGTTTCCACAGGATCATATTGTGTAGCATGGCACATATGATGACAATTTGAGTACATGTACCTCGGGAATACTGCAAGGCTCCACCGGATGTGTCCAGGCACTGGAACCATGACTTGAGCATCGTAAACACACGCTTTATTACAACTCTGGTCTGTGCGTGTGCCTCATTATGGAGTTCTTGGTCGGGTGTGTGTGCATTTCTGATGGGTGTCATCAGCCACGGCTCCAGTGTGTAACCAGCATCCACCCCTAGGTGATGGTAAGGGATGTCACCACTGGCAAATCTCTGGTACAGCTGTGTCAGATGCCAGATGCTGGAATCGTGATAGCTTCCAGGGCAGCCAACATACACATTCATTATTATGCCCTGGGCATCGCACACGACTTGGCAGTTCATGGAGGATAAACCCTTGCGGTTCATGTAGACCATACAATGCTCACCATGTGGTGCTTTGATGCATATGTGCGTGCAGTCTATAGCACCCACTATCTCAGGGGATTCTACTATTTGATGGAAGAGATGCATGTTGCTGGCCAACGCTTCACAGGTGTTGAGGAAATATACGTGCTCATCAGCAGGAACTGGTGGGGTACCCTGGATGCTGATGCCTGTGAGTTCCCCATGATATCCTCAGTTGGAATTTGGAGGTACCTGTAGCTAGTATTCTTAGGCCTACACATACCTTGGTATCCACTAGGATGGGTTCCCCTCTGTTAGTTCTGTGTGTGAGGCATGGCCGGCACAGTTCAACAATATGCTGTAGGAGGTTCCTGTCCACCCTATAGCTCTCCACTATCTCCAGCTCATGTAGCTCCAGGTAGGTTACCCTGGGTCTGTACACTCTTCTCTGTCTCATCACTGTGGGTTGGTCAACAGCATTCTCATCCTCACCACCCCCAGCCTCTTCCACATATTGAAGTATGATAGCTATTACAGCCCCTATCATTTTGTTGTTTTTGTTTGTTAAAATTCCCCTGCTTGTATACACCGGTGGTGTAGAGTATGTGGGAAAAAACAGAGGGAAAGGTGTTTGCATAGTTTATAGTAGTGTTCTGGGCTGGGCTGGTCTGCAGCCTGTGTAATTGGTTGATTCTGATACATTTCACCTGCCAGCTATGCCAGTTCTCCTAGATTACCTTCCTACTGCTGTTTTCCATTGCCATTGCCTTCTTTTTTAAGCCTGGGGGTGCGCGGCGCAAACACAGTGCTCAAATGTGCACAGAGCTGCTATTTCCTGGTTTACTTTTTTTTTCCTTTAAGACCCGGTGTCACCTGCTTATGCAACGTATATGTATATATGTGTGTGTGTGTGTGTATATATATATACATATATATATATAAATATATATATATATATATATATATATATATATATATATATATATCTATATATATGTATGTGTGTGTGTGTGTGTGTATATATATATATATATATATATATATATGTGTGTATATAAATATATATATATATATATATATATATATATATATATATATATATATATATATATATATATGTATATCTATATATATATCTATATATATATATATATATATATATATAATGTATAAATAATATATATATATATATATATATATATATATATATATATATATATATATGTATATGTATATATATGTATATGTATATATATGTATATATATGTATATGTATATATATGTATATGTATATGTATATATATATATACTATTCTAGAACCTGCTGGATAAACGTGATGACATGACACCATGAGGATTTGTTAATCTATTTGCTCAGCATTATTCCTTTTGATACTCATGTGTGTAGCGGTCATGTTTCCATATATATATATATATGTGTGTTAGGTAATAGTTACACCACCATGTTTCCAGTTATGGTAAGTTATGTCACAGAGCACGGGTGTTCATATGTACTGCTTGTTTACTATAGGTGTTATGGAAGATGTGGTCATTGCACAGTCACAGTTGCATATATTTAAAAGCATAAAAAGAAAAAGTAATGATGGCACGGTATAATATTTGCAGGAGAAGTTGACAGCTGATTCACAGAGCTATAAACACAGTACTTCCCAAAATATCATTTCAGGCTATGTGCTAGCGTATCTCTCTATGTCCGGTATCATGCAAACATGGGAATATCGAAATTTCGAATTTGACATTTCTGTTTTGCATCATTCAGCAGTCTAGTCATTCGAACTCTGTATTTTCAACATTCCGGTTTGGAATATATGATGTTCGGAGATTGTTTCTTCAATTAAATGAATGTATACCGTTTTATATATATATATATATATATATATATATATATATATATATATATATATATATATATATCTATATATATATATATATATTTTTTCTTTTTAGGTTCCCTCTCCATGTTACTGCTTCATATATATTTTTAACTAATCTACCACATGAAAAAACTGAACAAGCATGTTTGCTTATAATAGATTAAACTATTTAAACAATAGATCCAAGCAAATGGAATGCATTGGTTGTCAAAAGATTCTACATTTTCTAGCTCAAATAATTTTTCTTCATTGTCATTCCAAAGGATGATATCGGTGACTTTATCGGCAGTGATGTTTTATGATTATAACAAAAGGAACTCACAAAATTTTACTTATATAGTGCTCGGATTTTTATTTATTTTTTTTTTTAATGAAAGCAATCTGCAGTGTGATAATTGGTCCCTCACAGCAACTGAATTTCAGTTGTGTTGATCTCCTGCAGTTTTGCTAATTTCAGAATAATGTAATAGTCAGAATCTCTGCATGGTAGGTATTAATGACTTCCTTCTTTCATAGCTGTATATGATAAAGCTGTTATCATTATTCTCAGTCACAGATCACGAAGTCTTCTTTTCTCTAGGATATTTTCACGTAATTTTATGATTTTTTACTGTGTTTTTGAGGATATATATTTATATAAACACACATATATGTACTACTTTATCTGTATTGCCATGCATGTATATGGTTTACCATGACAATACTGAAACTCTAAATCTTGAAACTGAAAATCCTGAGACCATGATATAGCATAACCACGATATTGAACTCCTGGACTTGTTCCCCTGCAGCTCTCATGTTAAATTCCATATTGCTTTTTTTTGGACTGCATATGTAAATGAAGTCTCCTGTCTTAAATGACTATGAATCACATACTTCTGCTTTCACACAATGCTGACATAATAATTAGCACATTCATGGAAACATTATACCATTCAAATTCCTAAGGGAGTTGCAGGAGCTATACACATGCATGCACACTGCACAGCTGAACAGTGAATGCTCAGTAGAAATTATATTTACACTCAAGTATATGAAAGATGCTGCCATTTTGTTATACCATTTGACACTAGGCATTCTGCAAAACGGAAAAGGCTGGTAGTGCTTGCAGGCTTTGGTTTTCTGCATACTATGTGAAGAAGATGAAGATATGTCATTATGTCTTTCACGCCCACTTTAGGCAGCAGCTTCTTGGTTCCTGTAATGGACCTGTTAGAACACTGAATGCCTGACATCACTTAGGCCACAAGCAACAGGTATCCAATAGTGTAGTAAGCAATGTTACTGCCACTATGATGGCCTTGAAGTGACACTATATTTGAAGGCTGCAGAAGAGGGAAGCTGAAAGGTGAAAAACATGCCCAGTCAGATTTTTTGTTTCTTTTTTAGCTTTAATATAAATGCATGATCTTCCAAGGAAGTACAGATTATGTGTACATTTGACATTTCAGCACATCAAGAGCTATATCTCAATAGTTTGGGCTGTCGCTATCGATGGGAATGGAATGCAGCAAATTGGTACATGTATCATTGTTATCTTCCTTAGAATTTAGAGTGATTCAATGACATGTCACACTTGTGGCGCATTTCATGCGTTGTTTCCAGCATGCAGGTCCACCTGATCAGCAAGCTTTGTCACACTCAGCATGGTCTTCCTCAGTTGCAGCTTATGGAAAGGGTCTGTGGAGGAGATTGTGGGTGGCTCACAAGACATGGGTGAAGAACATTCTTATGTGTTCATCCTTGTGCTACTGCTTGCTGATGAGCAGCAGCTGCAGAAGATGATTGAGGCTGCAATGGGGATGCAGTTGAGTGCCAAGTGGGTCAACATATAGACCAGACAGACCTCTTCATTTGATGACTTCCAGATTTGTTAGAGTAGCAGGCCTGAACCACCTTGCAAACAGAGGGTTTAAGAGCATCTCCTAATGCCTACATGAATTCATCATTTTGCAGTGGTTCATAGGTTCATAGGAGGTTACTAGGGTATTGGCCCTAGAGCCTTTATAAGCCAAGCCATGTTATACCCTTGTTCTCTTATTGACCACGTTGTGTGGTATATATTTGTAGCATGAGTCCATGATCAGCACTGTCTTCCCTTATCCAAAAGGGACATAGGTGACACCTTTGGGGTAAATTTACCGTCTCCCATCCAATTTTCTAAGTTATTCTTAAATAGGGTTATTGAGGAGCTCTGTTTTACGTGAATTGGGAGGTTGTTCCAGAGGAGTGGCAGTCACTGGGAGACATATCTCTCTCTCTCCAGCATGTCCTGTTAATGTTGCAGGCTAGGTTAAGATCCCAAGAGTAAGTGAATCTTGTCCCATTTGACTTGCGGATGTGTAGCATTACCATTAGGATAGGGTCCGAGACTGCTCTGCAGGCCAGGCACAAGTTGTGTCTCAGAAGCCTATAAGATACAGATTGCAGTGACAGGGCCTTCAGTCTGTCTATGTATAACGTGTAGAAGGCCCTGAATTTTCTTGCTGAGAAACCTATGAGGTCTCTCCAACTGCTGCAGTTATCTGGTGTGGTATATACAGAAGGGAGCATTGTACTCTATTAGTGGTCTGATGAGGGATGAGTACCGGGGAGTTATAACATCCTTAGCTCTGGATGCAATGCCCTTACTTGTGAGATGTGTAACAGAGAAGGCCCTCCTTACCACCGTGGACACATGTTGATCAAAGTGAAGTTTGTTATCAACCTGTGTTCCCAAATCTCTCACCACAGAGTTTGAGCTGAGGGGGTTATTGTTAATATTGTAAATTGCAGGGACTTCTCCATTGCTGAAAGGGATGATAATGCATTTTTTGTGTTTAGTTTAAGTCTGTGGCTTTGGTACCAATCATTTGTCTGTATAAGTCCTTTTTTGTAGTATGTCAACATCATTTGGTGACTCAATGATTGCACCAAGTTTGCCAATAACCAAATGCAAAGCTGGAACAAGGAAGCAACAATTAGTATGGAGAGAATGTTTTAATAAAACACAGTTAAGCTCTTTCGTCAGATTGTAACAAAGACTCCTTCGGAACACCAACATACAAAACAGTTAATTTTAAATAACCCTTCTATTACACATCACATGACAAAAACAGCCAACAACAGTTAAAAAGGCTTAATCAAAGTTAATTAAATTGTTGACTATAAGTTAAGAGTTAAAAATTCAAACCCCCCTCTTTTTTACTTTACTGTGATGAACACCTCAAAATACCTTAAAACACAAAATTACGCAAAAAAACAGATTCATTCTAATCTACAAAATACTCATTTTCTTTAAAAAAGACTTTAAGTTTAAACCATTAATGAATGTAGTTTTAATATGCTCATAATATGCTCATAATAGACAAGCTCTCATTTAGATAAGGGTGAGTACAGGCATTAAGCCTGATCTGCCATCTAAGTTATTTAAGCTCAATAATGTCATTCCAAGGACCACCCCTCACATCTTTAACAACTATGTCTAAACCCATGAACCCAAAAGAATGACCAGGAAAAAATGAAATATGTTTTGCTTTGATCCTACATAATGTGCTACACATTCTTTACTTACCCCCCCCCTCCACACACACACACATACACACACACACACACACACACACACACACACACACACACACACACACACACACACACACCCATCTACATATGCATTGGTTTGTAGAGGTGCTACATATGCTTTGGATACTTTTGATGCACCTGTGGCCAATATCAATTGTCAAGTTGAGCAAAATGTAGGAGGTACATCCCTAAAATAAGCACCTATAGCAACCACTAATAAGGGCTACTGCGACTAATACTTGGACGGATGATTTTCACCAGTTTCTGACCTCCATGCAACTCAATCTCCCAGAGAGAGTGGAAGAATGGGGGTGGGACCCCTCAACAGGAAGACCACAAAGAAGATACAGAGGAGGAGGATGAAGATACAGATGACCACAAGCCTGCAGTCACTCCATACACCAGAAGCTGTGAATGAACAAGCTGTTATTAATTTAAAAAGGCTAAGTCTGATTCTAGCAGACTATGCCCTATTGAACAGAGGCTTACAATTTATTCCTTCGAACACCGATACAATTTTTGAAGCATTGACTAATTTAAAACTATTCACGAAGTATTTAAATTTAAAACTTTTGTTTAAGGACAGTTCATATAACATTCAGGTATGTAAAGAAATCAAATGCATTTATCCCTATGAGCTCCCTAGTAATTACTGCATTCTATAATGTTTGTGAGCAACAGTTATGAGAATTGTGTGAATAGTGGAATACTCCGAAATTATATAATTTAACTAAAAAAGAGCATGTTGCTCTCATAAAGTTGCAAAATAATATGGATGTGGTTATCAAACAGGCTGATGAAGATGGAGCCATTGTTATTCTAGATAAAAAAGAAAATATAATGCTCATGAATCCTTTTTTATAAAGATGAAGGAATTTTTAAGAGAATCAATAACACAGGGTTGTCTCTCAGATTTGCATAGAGTGAATATGTCCGTTTATGATTTGTAGCTATCCAGTGACAATCCTGCTGATTTTTTTAATTATATCAGTGTAATACATCATATTACTCCAGTTTTGTATGGGTTACCCAAAATCCATAAAGATTTTAGACATCCACCTATGTGGCCCATAGTATCAGGAAGAGACTGGTTGACTGTGCCAATCTTTACATATTTAGAAGAGGTTCTGAGCCCATATTTGTCTAAAGTCCAGACTTATATTTGAGACATGAGTGATTTTTTTTTGTGTAAAAGTTTTGAATGGTCTCATTCTAAACAAAATACCAACTATATTTTAGTAACTCTTGACATCAGTTCCCTGTTCACAGTTATTCCGAATGAGTATGGGGCTGATGCATTCATGATTTTCTATGTGGTAATAGTACTTTGTCTCAAAGAAATATTGAAACTATATGAGTTCCTTGAAACTGTATTGACCAGCAATAATGTTGTATTAGAAAATCAAGTTTATAATCGAATATTAGGTGTGGCAATGGGTACTTCCATCGCAAATACATATGCTAACCTGACCCTTAATCAATGGAAAGTTGAATATACTCTTAGTTCTACTTCTCATTGTTCGAAGTGTATTCCTTTTTAAAATGCTTTTTGGATGATATCTTCCTTATTTTGGAGGGTAGTGAGCAAGAACTGACTGACTGTCATCTATTTCAGTAATACTATTAGCTTTCTTAAGTTTAAGCTCAATTACTCCCATCAAGAAATTTGTGTTTTAGATGTTAAAACTGGTAAACATGAAGACAGTCTGTCAACCAGTATATATAGAAAAGTACAAGCTAATAGATGTCTACATCAGAAAAGTATGCATGACAATCATATATTTAAAGGCATTGCAAAGAGTCAAATGTTAAGGGCTAGTAGACTGAACACAGATATTAATGTCTGTGTGGAACAGATGGATAATATGATACAAGAATTTAAGGATAGAGGCTATGATGGTAGACTCTTACAATGATTAAAATGTGAATATATTAGTGACAGACAAGGAGCTGCGAAACCTTATTTTACAGGTAATGTGAATCAAGAGCCTGTGCCTTCTAGGAATAATGAACAAACAGTGATAAGGTACATTACTACCTTTATAAGAAGGACAGATGGAGTAAGGAAGATTGTCTCAGATAAATCGGGAATTTTACAGGCTCTACCTGAATTTAGGCAGATCATCAGTAATAAACCTAGTTTTAAATATACAGGTTCTTCCAACAAGCTCTTTCTTACCTCTTTGCAGACAATCTGCTCAAGGAACTAACTTCCCAAATTGTTTTGAATAAACACCCTTCTTTTGTATATCATTAATGAGCAATAGCTAAGCAAATACAAATCACCTTCCTAACTTTCTGTGAGAATGATTTAAAGCTTACATAATTTTGTTTACAGTTAAAGGCAAAGTACATATTTGCTGCAGTCATCATGTTAGCACTACCTCCTCCCATCACAAAACCATGGTTTGAGCCTCAAGGGTTATAGGACCTATACAATCAACTGTCTTTCTGTTTTGCGAGTCCAGGCCTATAAACTGAAAGGGTTTCAGGGATAATACACATCTGCATTATTGGTATTGTCATCTGTCTACCTATTCAGCTATTGTAGGAGGCCATAATCAGTCATGAAGTTGAAATGCCTGCTCCATAAACGGTACTTAAAGGAATAGAATAATTTGATAGAGTCTCACATTCTTTGTCTGAATATTGCCTTTCTACATTGTTTAGCATTCTGCTGATCTACCACGGAGAGTGTATCTCACTCTGAGTCTTGGGATAGCACTGCTCATAAACCTACCTCCAATGCATCGATTTGTAAGAAAAAATTTTATTGAAATTGGAAGTCATTATCACAGTTTCAGAATAATTATTAGCTCATTTTTTGTACTGTCTGCCTCAAGAATCCAATGCCCTTTGTGAGGGGCTTTCTGTTTTATGAGATCTATCACAGGAAAGACAATAGTTACAAAATTAGGTGCAAACCTTCAGTAGCACCCATCTAGTCCCAGAAAAGTATTCCTCTACCTTTTAATGGAGGATGTAGAACAATTTTTATGTTATCTACTTTTTCTAGTTTTGATCTTACTCCCCCTCGTCTTGTAAGATAACTTGTATACTTAGCATTGATCATATCAAATTTCCTTTTCTTGCTGTTCACTGCCAAGCCTGTCTGTCTTATGAATTCTAAGACAGACTGAACTTTTGGTAAGTGAAGTAATGATCCTGTCATCATTGTATGACATAGCATATTGGGGGCAAGACTTCAATATTTTATCCATCAGCCTCTGAAATGTAACTGGAATGCCACGTAGGCCAAATGACTACACTCTGTATTGAAATAAAACTGAAACAACAGTTAGAGAGGGTGCTGTTTTCCTTGGCAGAGGAGATAAATTCTATTTGCCAGTATGCCTCTGTCAATTCTAGTGTCATCACATCATCATTATCATCACCACCATCACCAACCCCCTTTCCCCAATTTCTGCCTGGTGAGGGTTTTGCATCACCTTTCACCATATTTCTTGATTCAGGTCACTCTGCTAACTTCTTCAATGCTCATGCGTGACTGTCGCATGCCTTCTCTCATGCATTCCATTCATCCATCCATCCATCCATCTATCTATTATCTATCTATCTATCTATCTATCTATCTATCTATCTATCTATCTATCTATCTATCTATCTATATATATCTCTCTATCTATCTATCTATCTATCTATCTATCTATCTATCTATCTATCTATCTATCTATCTATCTATCTATCTCTCTATCTATCTATCTATCTATCTATCTATCTATCTATCTATCTATCTATCTATCTATCTCTTTGCAAGATGCCCTCATTTCTTTTTGCCTTTTCCCTGTGTATCTGAAATGTTCTTAAATAGATTGCTTTCTGCATTCTGAATATATATCTGAGCTACCATAATCTGTTCCCTTTGACCTTTTCTACAGTTGGAACTACTTAATGACTTCTGCTATGAAGTCCCCAATTTCTTCATCTGCCCCACAGTATGCATTCTGCCACCTTTGTCAGACACTTCACCTCCATCACCTCTAGCTTACCCAGTGGCTCTGTCTTCAGTGTCCAGTTTTCTCTACCACATGATAGTACTGTTCACAACACTGCTTTGAACACCTTACTTTTTAGTGTCATTGGCATTCTCGTGCCATGCACTTCCCCGTGAGACTCTGTGCACGTTGGTTGTACCCCTCAGATTCTAGCTTTGACCTCCTCATTTAAGATTTCCATTTCCTCCTTCACACCTCCCAGATGATTGAAGCTGTTCTAATATTTTTTCTCACCATTTTTGTGAATTTGGTACTCTGTAATGGCTCACTCTAACCTTCATCCAGGTATTGCTTCTTTTTTTTACACTGTCAGTTTAGTTTCTCCATCTATTTCTGAAAACACTTCTTTATTCCTTGAGAAAAATTATCTTACTTCCTTGTACTCTTGGCTGAGATTCCTTTAGCTGCATTTTTGGCAGGGATACTCTGGTCTCTCCTGTATGAACTTCAGCTTGCAAGCTCAGTGCAGTATTTTTTATTTCCTTCTGTGGCATCAATGCATTAATATGATGGATTTGCTCTTTCTCTTTTTTTTCTTGGCTGTTTAACCTTGAAGTTCAATGCATTTATTCTCTCAGTCATCTCAGGTTTTCCTTGCCATTTATCCAAAAATGTATTCTCAGTGGAGGCAACTAATACATGTTCACAATTCCCTACATAAAATCCTGTAAGTCAGGCACTTTTATGATATCCTTATTGTTGCATCTTGTGGAATTTCTGTACCTGCTACTTTAAAATTGACAAAACTAGCTTTCGTCTAGGCAGCAGACTAATGCCAAGTTCTATCATAGCTTTAAATGGTGTCTTCCCTTCCATTTATGTTTCCTTAGCCTTGTCAAGCAGTCCTCGAGGGTGTCTGCAGTATAAAAATTCAACTGAGGTGAAATATATGCAAAAAATCAATAAAACAATGGAAAGCAAAGGTGGTTAAGCTGACTGCAAAAACAATAAAAAATGCATAAAATGATTATTGACTGGACTGAAAATAGTTTAAAATATGTCAGTTATTAAACTGTCTAATGGCAAAAGAGTTTTTTAATAAGGCATTTGTATAGTCAGTCATTACTTGATTTCCATGTTAAATGAGCATAGATCAGGAATGGCTTTGTTCGGTCCAGTGGCTGTGTGAGTTCATTTATATCCTTATACTTGCAAAGTTCATAGATTTAACATAACAAGATATTGCTTTAGGATGTTCTGTCTGATACACACATTGGTGGAGACACATTTTTATTCAGAGGCATGTTCTCAAGAATGAGGAAAAACTTCATTATTTGCTAATTTGCATGTCTGTGAATCACCATTAGCTACCATGAGGGCTAATCAGTACTTTCCTGAAGAAATGAATAGTAACAGCCAATGAATCATGTTGCACAGGCACCACCCCCCATTCACCTTCTCACACACAATATACACATTTCACACACACACGCACACACACACACACACACACACACACACACACACACACACACACACACACACACACACTGTAGCTGTTCCTGTGTTGTCAGAACATCCTTCATGTCTGCTTTTTCCTGACCTAGTAAATCACAGGTGATTACAGTCAGTTATTAATGCCAGACTTTCACACTTCATATCCTTCATTAAATCAAAAAAAGGTAGTGTATAAGCTATGATACTAGTAACTCCCTTGGTTTGTAGGAGGAATAATTAAAATCTTTCCCTGATTTTTGTCCAACCATCAATGTAGGCTTTGCCTTGATTTCTTGTTCTATGAGGTTGAGAGGTATGTTAAATGTTCCTTGTTCACCCCATTTATATTTTACAGACTGTTCCTGGCATTGAG
Source organism: Protopterus annectens (assembly GCF_019279795.1). Taxonomy (NCBI): domain Eukaryota; kingdom Metazoa; phylum Chordata; order Ceratodontiformes; family Protopteridae; genus Protopterus; species Protopterus annectens. The sequence goes on along the minus strand of NC_056742.1, from coordinate 219,060,926 downwards.
TAATGCCAAAGATCCATATTATGTATTAAAACAAACAAACAAAAAACTTCTGCTGCTTAATGCTAAACCATTCTGATGCAGGGTTTGAAGGTTTGAAGCCCCCTCCCCCCTTTGTATTTTAACTTTTTCTTTCATTTTATTGAAGGCCTTATTTTTTTTCACTACATCCCTGATGTCTAATTCTGATACAGAGGACTAGTGTGTTTTGTGGGAGGTGAAGGGGTTAAGAGTTGGAATATTTTTAATGCCTTTAAGACATACTACTTATAAGTATGCCTGGTATCTACTGGTTTCCTCACACCATTTTTAATTAAATGCCTTTGCGGCACACTATAGAGTATCCCTGTTGTCCAGTGCTCCCTCCCAACCTACATCTTTAGAAGTTCCCTGGTTTCTAAATCCCCCCATCCTCAGTATGATTAAGTGTCATTAAGGTATAAAATGGAAAAGTTCTCCTTGATGTCTAGTGATTACCAACCCCCCAACCTATATTATGTGGAAGTGGTATTAAGGAAAGATGACAAAGTTTATCCATTTTGTCTTGTGTCCCATACACAATACATCTTTAGTGTTATCTCTGGTGGCTAGTGTCAAGTCTATGCAATGATATCAAACAGCAGAAATGCTGACTCTCAAAACATTGCACCAGAAAACAAACTGGCATAACATTGAATAATGAGGGTTAATGAGATATAGCCATTTACTTACAGGATTGTGATCGTGGAGTTAATATATATAATTAGAATGGTATGCAGAGGGGTGTATATGGGAGGTGCAGAGGGCTTGGCCAGTGCAGAAAAGATGATTGTGTTCAACATTATGCCAGTTCAAGCATATGTTGCAGGCTTTGCTCATTAGTCTAGGCATGAGTGGAAGTATGACAGCCACCACCCCCAAACACACATATTCCAACATTTACTCCATGTGAACACACACCTCACCAAGCACACATACAGTCCTAACATACTCCTCACTTACCCGACTACTGAGATCTCCCAGGTATACACATAGACATATACAAATACTCAAGCATATATACACTCACTCATGCATATCCTCATACACACACACACACACACACACACACACACACACACAACAACAACACTACCTTTGCATTAAACTCCTAACACTTCTACAACAAACAGCCATGAGAATCATTTGGTTGCATGACTGCCTTACCACAAGCAGTTCCAGAGGAGAGCACATAGTTAATTAGTATATGGTTGTCCCACAGAAAGCCTCATTAGCATATAGCATGGCTGCAGCCACAGCAACCATGGCAATGCATGTTTTCATGTAAAAGCACTTTAGCAGGGCTCCCTCTGTATCCCAGTTACCAAGAGGTGAATACCTCATATATACCTTTTAGTATCTTTTCTGAATTCGAGCAAATGAAAAGCAAATAATACTTAATGTACTCAATGTTCTTTTTTAATGTTTATTTAGTAATTTAGCAACTTGCAGGCAGAGAAGATACATGTTTTGATTTTGTTATGCAGCCAGACTTCATCCCATGGACAATGCACAATTTATAATGAGCATGCAGAAATGAATATTCAATAGTTATTCACATTATTGCATATAAATTACTTATCCATATATAACGTGCTTAAAATTTCTTTCAGTATTGCTAGTTTATGACTTCCTCTGTCTGACTTTTTTACTTTAGTGGGATAAGACCATTTTAGTTTAACTCAATTTTTCTGATTTGCTGAAGTAGTCAATCTTCTTGTAGAAATCATTATTTCGGCTATTAATCAGAAGCATGTTATTTGTCTTAAACACAGATATATTTAGAGGATTTTCTTGATATATTGAGTTTGTTTTGGATGAAAGTTATGTGACATTATTCTATTTTACAGACATAAAACAGAACTGGAAGCTCTTGCACATCTCGTTGCCAGAAGTGATATACACATTGCTAAGGGTCTCTATAATGAAAGGCATAATAATGGGGCAACACTCGTTAGTTGCACTGTGGACGATGCAAACTTTAGTTCAAAAAAGATGGACCCCCCCAAAAAAAATAGAGTAGTCAAGGAAAAAAAAAACAACAGTATTAATCATTAAAATTGCTCTGTCTTATGTAATAAGACAGAGTCATGAAGTACTAGTGTTCCAATAATAGTAGCAGGTCTAATAAAACAGAGTTTACAATCAAACTGAAATTTGCTAGCAATACATGCAACACTATATGAACTGCAGAAGGAGGTGGTCATGGGTACATTGTGAAGAACTTCTTTGCAAATATCAAAAAGTGAAGTGATACTATTCTCATGAACTTTAATTATACCCTGATTTAGGAATTGGGTCCATTCCCTCATAGCATTAGGAACCCAAAACATTTGGAGAAATAAAAAAAAAAAACATAATATACAATGCCTAGATTCAGCTCTTCCATTCACCATACTAGCTAACAGAAATTACTATCTCAATAGCTGATCTTAGGGAAATATACCAATTCAGATTGTCTGCACTGTGTCTTGGAAGCCTTTCTTCTTTTCTCACTTTGCCAAAGAACACCACATCATTTGCGTTCTGCAGCTGTTCCACCAAACGACACTGGTGCTTCTGAAGTTCATAGTTGGTCTACAGGGAATCACATTTGATCAGTCACTAGTACAACTCACAACACAACCATTGTCGTCAGTAACTGTGCTACTAAACTACATGTGTTCCTGACCTCTATGTCCAATCTGTAAAGAATAATACCAATTCAGACTGACAGCACAGTGTCTAGTGAGCCAGTTGTTGCTCACTTGGCTATGCTTCAACAAATTCTGTGGTCTGCAGATGTTAACCCAAACTTCAGTGGTGCTAACATCATGTATTAGCCCATCTACAGGTAATATCACCATCCCCTAGTTCCTTCAAAGTGTCTAATGTGTCTTTCTGCTATTACTCAACTGGCCACCACATAACACATCCTGTGTATTCTGCAATTGTTCTACCAGGTTAAAATACTATTCCCTAACCCCATGGTCAGTGTGCATGGAATCAACCCAGCCTGTCTGCACCATGTCTAGGTAGTGGTGACATGCTGTTTCACTCTTCTATTACTCTTTATGTAAGATGCCATCTGGTAATACTGTTGCACAGTGACCCTGCACTTACTCCATACTCCATAGCATAGGTTTTCCTTTCCATCCCCCCATATCAATGACAGTAAGGTAGACCATGGGTTATATAAGTTAAGGTTATCTTATATGTCTGTCCTGTGAAAAGGGTAAATACCTACTTCATATAACAAGACCAAAAAACACTGTAACTATAAATACTACTAGAAAAAAACAGTATAAAAAGATGTTTCCAAAACACAGATTTATTTATATTGTAAGCAATTTTGTCTCTATATCAGCAAACTTCATCAGAGTAGAAAACATCACATCACATAATATTTAATTAATTCAAACAAAATTCATAGCAACCATTCATGTACTCCCCTATGTTTTACTGTAACCTCCCCTCCTTTGTAAATATATTTTAAAATTTTTAGTGTTGGAACAAGTGAGTTCACCATATACCAAAGGTAAAACCCTAAAAAGCTTAGTCAACCTGCAGGAAAGTTTACCCCAAATAAATAACTGTGGAGAAAATCATAGACTGAAACTAAATGCCAAACAATGCATTATTGCATCCTTTGGGAAGTTATCTACCCCAGGAAACTACCACATTGACAATATGCCTCTAAGTGCTGACACAGTTGTTTTGGGATCTGAGAACTTATGTGGAGAATGACCTTACTTTTGACCAACATGTGTCTATTGTTGTAGAAAGTCCTTCTATATTACACAAATTATAAACAAAGGGATTTTGTCTAGACCTAGAGATATCATTGTCCCCTTTACTCAACACTAATTAGGCCAATCATTGAATATAATGCCCCACTTTGGCATGTATCTGTTCAAGCACATGCAACATCTGGAATTTCTACAGAGATACCTTACTAAAAGGATATGAGGCCTAAACAACATATCCTACATGGACTGTGTTAAAACCCTGTTACTATATTCTGTATCCTATAGACTGCTAAGAGGTGACTTGTGTCTGTCATTCAAGGCATCCTCTGACCCTTTACTGATGGACTTACTGCACATCAGCAAGGCAAATGGCATCATAAGTACTTGGCATAGGAATCTAAACCTCTTCTGCAACATCAACAAAATGATTTAAAAGGACAGGTATATCTTGCAGGGAATACCACTGCTGTGGAACAGACTCCCCATTCACATAAAACAAAAGTTCCTCCCTGTCCATATTCAAGCTCAACGTAGATTTATGAATGGGAAACAAAAGATTTAGCCCAGAACTGCCCACTTTGCTAATAGTGGACAGAGGCAGCTCCTAAATGCTTTATCTCATGCATAAGTCCCCTCAAATTATCTGTGGTGTGACCTCAATTATTCTCATTAGGGTTAAGAATTTGGAATAGTTAGGAAGTTTGGGTAGAGACCTGCTGTTGGTGCTCCATGCGATTAGCATCATTGGTGCACTGGTATCGTTTGTGGAGTCTCCTCCATGGACAAAGTGCTGGTTTGTTCTTTATAAAATAAAGGATGAGTTCTTCTGGCGTCTTTTGACTGCGGATGCCTTTACAAGGTTGGTGGTGATATTTTCCTTCAGTCAAGAGGGTTTCCTGGCTGTAAACTAACATCAGTGAACTTGGGCTGTTTTTCAAAGCTCATATAGGTGAATGGTTCCTTACAACTAGAATGAAAGGTTTCATCAGTTGTAAATGACAAATATTATATTTGGCTGGATTTAGTGTTCGGTTGGCCACATAGGCCAGTGGACGCCATTCTTTCAACTGTGACAGACTTGCAGTGAGATATATTGCCTTAAATCATCCTTGGCATTTCGGTTTTGGATAATTTTTGGGGACTTTGGTGTTTTTTGACTGTGGATGCCTTTACAAGGTTGGTGGTGATATTTCCTTTCAGTTAAGAGGCTTCCCCAGCTGTAAACCAACAATGGTGAACTTGGGCTATTTTTAAAGCTCGTATAAGCCAATGGTGCCTTCTAACTTAAATGAAGGGTTTCAGCAGTTATAAATGACAAATACTGTATTTGGCTGGATTTAGTGTTTGTTCGGCCAGATAGGTCAGTTGGCGCCATTTCTTTTCAACTGGGACAGACTTACTAGGAGATATATTGCCTTGAATCAGCTCTGGCATTTCTGTTTTGGATTATTTGATATAATAACTCTTGGGGACTTTTGGCTTTAAAACTCTTTTTTTCTTCTAGTGGTGGAGTGACATTCATTTTCGCTAGAAGCCCTATATGGACTTGGATATAAAACAAACAATTGGTGAATTTACTGGATGTGCATTTCATTTTGGTGACTGTAACAAATTTGATAGGGGTTTGCATAATAAGTTTTGCATTATATATCATCTGATTTGTTGGTCGAAGGCTCTTGTTTAGGGTCACCACATGCAATAATTGCAAACAAGTCTTTGTTATTTTGAGACTTCTGGGACAAATATTTAAGATTCATATAAGTTTTACAGGTTTACTTTCAACTTTTTGAACATCCACAACATTTGGAACATACTACAGTTTATAACATCTGCTCACCATTTTAATGAATGGGTCAACTATCGTCTTCTGACTTTTTGTTTTGAATGTGCCTGATTTTTTTATGTCAAGTGTATTTTTACTTACATTGATATAAGAATCTTATTTGCTGGCTGCTTTTTAACACTTGATCATTTATAACTACAGTGACCAGACTTTGGTGTTATCCTAGTTGACTTTTATTTATCATATTTTTGGTGGGATCATATTGCTGAACAATAGCTGTGGGTTTTTGGGGTTATTGGTTGACACTAGGTATTTCACCCCTACTCCATGATATCACCATCTCAACCCTCACACACTCAACTCGTACTATATACCATTTGCATCACTTCCCTCACTCTGCTAACCACCATTACCAGTTACCAAACACCACTTACCTACACAGTATTAATTCCTTACAAAGAAACATCCCCCAATACTCCAAACCCCATACCATATTTACAACTAACCCCATACAACTATCACACCACCATAATCCACCACCTCAGACACAAGCTATGCCCATCAAATAGCCAATCCCACACCACTCTTAATTACACAAAACTCATCAACAAACTAGTCAAACTTTATGTACACCTGAAAACAGCACTAGTATGCTGTGGTGACATACACCCAACCCAGGCCCACTCAGCCCAGAAAGACCAATCCCAGACCTAAATACAACCCTACTCCAAAGGCCCACAAACTCAGTCCTCATCATAAATCTAAATATTAGAAGCATCTTAAATAAGGTCCATGACTGCCAAGTCTTAATCTCCTTTTACCATCCAGATATTGTCATTCAAACAGAGACCTGGCTTAAGCCCCTAATTCAAGATGAGGAAATCACAGCACCAGACTACAATATAATCAGAAATGACAGAGTTGGAAAAAGGGGTGGAGGAGTAGCAATACTATATAAAACACACCTTATCTTAGAAAAACTAGACATAACAACCCCAGACTTAGATAACACTGAACTCATCCTCACTAAATTGAAACTTAACCCACATAAGCACATCAACATTATAGGATGCTATATCCCCCCAGGGAACAATATTACCATCACAGAAAAACTACTAGAATGGATAACCAACACACTTCCCCAAGAAAACATCAAATTAGGCGACCTTGATATTGACTGGGACAACTGCTCCAGTCTAAACCCTATCTCCCATGTCAACCTACATTGACTAATCCAACTAATAACTTCCCCCTCCAGAACAGACAAAAGAACCAAACAGCAATCTATACTAGACTGGATACTAGTATCTCATCCTTTCCATAAATCTCATGCTGGCTGCCTGCCAGACACACTCAGCAACCACCTATGTACATTAATAATAAGAAGGAAAACTCCCTAATTGACTCAAGAAACTGTCAGGGAATGTAGGAATAGAAAAAAAACTTCAACCAACTCAACTTCAATAATGACCTAAAACTATGAAACTGGACCCCCCTAAAAACTTTGGACCTTGATGAAGCGTACTATACTTCAATACTACCTTCATTAACATACTTAACCACCATGCCCCTCCTAGAACTACAAGAATCAGAACTAAACATGCACCTTGGCTAACTTTAAATACTAAAACATTAATCTGAGAGAGGAACAAAGCATGGACAAACTATCATAAAAGCAAATCCCAAATAGATAAACAAACATACTGTCAGTTACGTAATAAAGTCAAACAACTTTTTAAAATAGGCAAACTCTCCTACTACCAAAATATGCAGAATAAATATATTAACAATCCAAAAAAGTTCTGGGCTGCTGTCAACACTGTACTGCAACCAGGGAAAACAACCACCCCCACCCCCAAAGTAGTGAACAGCCATGACAACATCCCCACTCAGCTCAACAAGTTTTTCACAGAAACTATCCAAAACCTAGCCAACAACCCATCCCCAACTAAAACACCCTCTTCACCCAAAACAAATCTCAGTTACCCCATCTTCACCTTCAACCCAGTGCCAACCAAAATCATACAAAAATTACTCCTAAAACTTAGGCCAGCCTCTACAGCCGCTGATAATATACGTTCCAAATATCTGCAACTAGCAGCTGAAGCAAAAGCTTACCCTGTCTCCATATTAATAAACAGATCTATCTCAGAGTGCAAAGTACCCCATCTTTGGAAAATATCACATATTATAAAACTGCACAAAGGGGGTACTTCTGTAGAACTTAGTAATTATCGACCCATAGCTATACTATCCCCCTATCACAACTTCTAGAGAAGGTTGTCTACATGCAACTGATGAAGTACCTCTTAGAAAACAAACTACTATCCACTCAGCAACATAGTTTCAGACTCTTCCATAACACCACCACTGCACTTACATCATTCACTAATACAGTCAATATCCACAGAAACAATGGACTGCTAATATCTGCAACTCTCTTAGACTTATCTAAAGCCTTTGACATGGTCAACCATAAAAATACTGCTTCATACACTAACCACCCTAAATCTCATCTTCTCTACTATATCTTGGTTTAAGAGCTACCTAGATGGTAGGCAACAAGTTGTAAAATGGCAAAATCAGCTCTCTCCCTTACTGTCTGTCTCCCTAGGGGTACCACAAGGCCCCATCCGGGGTCCTCTACTCTTCACCCTATTTACTAATCAACTACCATCCACCATACCCAAAGCCTCAATGGTCCAATAAGCAGATAATACCACCATTATCTGTGCAGCCAACTCCCTTGACCACCTCCTCTCCCTAACAGAAGAATGCTTTTCCCTGGCAGAAACATGAATCACTAACCAAAACCTCATTCTAAACCCAGCCAAAACTAAATTACTCCTATTCAGCCCTCACAGATCTCCACCCACCTCATCTAAGTTTTCAGTCTCCTCTCATAACAACACCACCATCACACCCAGCAGTCACGCCAAACTGCTAGGCCTCAAAATTGACAATAGCCTTAAATTTGACATTCATATCTCCCAGACCATAAAAAGAGTCCACAGAAAAATGAACCTATTCTATCGCAACACACAGTTTCTCACCAGTCACTCTAAGGTTACCACAATCAGGACATACCTATCGACCCTACTTTAAGCCACCCCCGTGCTTACCAATCTCCAAAAAAACAAGCTCAACAAACTAGATAGCTGCTACAATAAAATAGCCAGATTCGCCACAGGATCACCTTCTAGAACCCACCATTGTGAAAGCCTCAAAAAACTCAACTGGGTAGAACTCCCCCTGACCCTTCAAGTCAACCCGCTAGCATTTGCTTACAAAGTACTACATCATCCAGGCAACACACCAGCCTTACACCACTACCAGATCCCTGAGATTAAGTACCCAACACCTCCTTAAGGTAACAAACTTTAAAAATGAGGTAGGTAGATCCATTTACAGCCACTTCATCTCTAAAATCTAGAACTTCCTTCCAGGCTCCAGCCCACATAATAAATAACAACTCCACTACCCAATTAAAAAAAACTACTCAAAACACACTTCCTGAATTACAGATTATGTACCTGTACTACGCCTGGATAGTAACTCATATGTTTCTGTTTCCAGCAACTAGAGTAACAGCTTATCTACTGTTTTTGTAATGTCTGCATGGGGTAATAGTATCACTGAACACTGTAAAGAAACCTAAAGGATATAGCGTGTCTCTCATGTGTAGAAATGAGTTATGGAAGTTATCTACTCTATCTACCTGCTATACTTGCTGTTAAACACCTCTATAACATGTATATATTAATGTAGCCTGTGAATGTTCGCAAATACACTCTTTGGTTAACTCACTATCTTATATGTACTATACTTCTGCAAGACGTATAAAGATTGTGAACTCTATATATTGTTTAACGAACCTTTTGGTTAACATGTCTTTCTCTTGTTAATGATTTTACTGCTCTAGAGCTTTTCTCCCTGGGCCTCCACTGAAAATGGACATATATCCAACTGGATTCTCCTGGTTAACAAATGTAAAATAAAATAAATAAATAAAATAAAATATATAATTAATGACCATGTGGTGGGTAAGGCCAATCTATAACCAAATGGGATAGGTTATTTTGAGCAGAAAAAGGGAAATTGACTGGACTTAAGATGACCCATGGGGCAGCTAGCCTAGTACTTACATATGAACCTATACACTTTATGAATTCTGTGGACTTGTGAACAGTGATGTTGGTCCAACCTTTGAAAAGAAAGAAAAACATTTATTACATGGGGGCAAGAGCCACTGAGTTATTGCTTGCAAAAAAATGTACTTTACTCACACATAAGCATCTAATTACTATTCATACAAGTCAATTTTTTGGCATGAATTACTGTATTGATTATAAGACATGCCTAACCAAGATGCATGGTATATGCATAGCAAATGTCTTTTTGATGATTATATTACCTTATCACATAGGTATTTTGGGAATAGTTTGAATTAATATACTTGAAATTATACATTCTCAGGAAACCTCTCACCCCTATAGGAAGTACACAATTTGTGCTGCAGGTGCTAAAGATTTTGCTAGTCATGCTGTATCTTAATCTGTTCTGAAAATGGACCAATAGCTGCCACTGTTACCTTGAATAACCAGAACCAGAGCAAAACACCCAGGAAAGACAAAACTTAGAACCAATAAACCTCGGTGTTGTCTTAGCACACACTGGAAAAAGTATTGAGATACAAACCCAATTGGACAGAGGTAAAAACAAGAAAAAGGTGTAGATAAAATGCAAACACTTTTAATATACAATTATTCCACCGAACGTTAAGCGCTTTCTTTCCATTTACTTGGAACTCCATCATAAGGTTTGGAATCTAAAAAATCTTGAGTTTAAATAATGAAGTCTAGTTAAAACAATGAAGATGCCTAGCATGCTTAGCCTCAGTCATTAACTTACTTTAAATACAAATTTTAAAATCAATAATTTCATGAACAGATGGTGAAATATGAGATGTACAACTGTCCGATAATTCAAACTCTATATCTGTATATGAACTATCAAGTCTAGTAATGTTCAACAGGCTCACCACCTGCATGAAAACTGATGTTGTTTCACTCATCCTTGTGCCATCCTTGATGGTAAACCCTGGGTCACTACCTCTCTTTGAGCCAGTCTCTAGGAATGTTGCAAGGGAGGAAAATCCATTGTCTCTAAAAAAGTCATCATTCCTATTGCAAAAATTGAAGAAATGATCAATAGTAATCCTTGTGGGAGAAGTTACAAATCTATCATCTAAATTGTTCAAACTGCCATCAATGGGTATAATTTTTCTATTAAAGGGCATAGGGTAAGCTTTCCCATGCACATAAGCTGATTCATCCCTCAACAATTTATTATTCTTAGTGTTTTTGGTTTTCTCAATTTATTTACTCACATTATCAAACAACTTTACATAATCGTTATGTCGTACCTCAATCAATAGATCTTGTTTTAGTGAGGCATCCAAAAGATTAATGTCATCAAGTAATTTGGCCATTTCTTTTTCATTAGACATGATAAGGATCCTCATTATCTCAAATCCACACTGATGTAATGCTAAAAATAGTTTCTGTAACAGTTCTAAATCATAAACTAACACATTAGGAATTCTGCACACTCTAAGTCCCTTTGGGACTAATTTCCTATTAACGCATTCCTTCAAATAAACGTTGTCTAATGGCAATCACTTGAACTTAAACAACTTCTTTCAAACAAAATAAGTTGCTTATCAAAAGAAACACCAATGGAGCAGTCTGGAGCTTGCTGAAATCATTTGAAAAATTGTGTAACCATCTGTTAATATCTAATAAATCCAAACTGCCACTCGGTAAAACTTTATTCATTTGAAGGGGATCAGCCATCTGAATGTTCATTACTATATCATGCTGATGGACAGAAGATACCACCATAAAATTAGTGATAGGTGGTATCTGTAAGGTCACACGCTGAGGTGAATTAGTAACAGCAGCCCCAGGAAGACCCTGCAAAGCATTAACAATCACAGGAGTAAGCAAATAAATGAGTGCAGTTAGTTTATTAGCTAATGTCACCATATTAACTTCAGAGTTGTTCTTCCAAATGACTGTTACCTGACAAATTTTAATGTTTTTTTAAAGTTATCTATTGCATTAGTTGTTGTTGTGAATGTTATACATATGCATTTCAAGAGCATTGTCACAAGACCACTTTAGGGGTGTTTTTTCACTATGGTTGTGTATTGGTTGAATAATTGGCTAATGAATTAATTGTTTAAATGATTGATTATGTTAATTAGTTAATCAGTTGCTATATAAAAATATGAGTTCTTGTGAATGTTTTTGAGATCTGATGAAGCATACCTTGGTAGTACGTGAAAGCGCTAATCCTTTTTATATGCAATAAATTTCTCTTTTGTTTTTTCGTGGTGGTCCTCACTCGTTTAGTTCAATACCAGGTGTTTTTCACTTTTTAGTTACTGAGCTGGACCTTCAGATAGCACCGTTTTCTGTGTTTTCAATATAGTTAATATTATTTTGTTAATGCAGCTATCACACGATGGATTCTATACTCATTGAATTGGACTATAACCCAGAAGGTAGAGACTTAAACCGGAGATGGAACTATATTACTGAACAACGGAAAAACCCCTTGCTTAGTTTGGAACTACAGCATCCTACACCAGTTCCAAATACAGGTACAATGGAGAGCTTTAATGAGTTTAATATGCTGAACAGAGAATTGGAGAACAATCTTTATAAGCTACAGAGACTCATATGGCAGAGGCGACACCTGGAAGCATGCTTACACTTCCATGTCATTCCCCGTGGTATGATAGTGCTTTGCATGCCTTCTTATGGCGATAGCCATCCTAAGCTTCTAAAGAGATGGCAGAAGTTGAATATAGAACTTAGCAACAATTACATGAGATTACTCATTGATTATTTTTCACCTATAGAAACAGAATTAACTGTGAAAGTAGAGACTTTAAATAAAGACCTACGTGATCGTTTTAAAGGTGAAATTTATGATAAGAGACTTGATAATATGTACTCTCAAGTAGCCATGTATAGCGATAAATTGCAGCAAATTAAACATTGTAAACTACAACGAGATTATAAAGACTTTACCATGGGTCAAGTCTTTGTATGGCCGAAGAATAATTATAACAATTCTGCTCAGCATAGCTTAAATACAATTATTGATTTGCCCACTATTGAACCAAATGAGGCGTTGAGGGAGAATGTAACTGTTTCTTTAAGCACCATAGTTCCAGCTACAGCTGATATGAATGCAGCAGAACTATTGACTACATCATCTTCAAGAAGTTATGAATTTGATGCTGCTATGAGGAAGGACACTCCTCCACCTAACCAGCAGGCTTGTACTACCAGACAGATAGAGCATGCATTGGGAGCCAGACCGAAGCTACTTACAGGGAGTATGGAACGTTTTTTACCTTTTCCTGTTCAGATATGCACAGTGTCGAGGAACAGGTCAAACAGTCGGGGTCGCAGAAAGAGGAAACACTCAGGCGAAAACCTGGAACAAAGGCGCCGAATGAGAGACTGAAGGACTTGGTGTTTAATTATTCCAGGTTTGATGTAACTTCAATTGACTTTTTACTTTTGAATAAAGGGTCTTCCTTTATACCATCACAGAATAGTCATTTGAGTGAACTTTTGACGGACCTAAGAATGTCTGGCCATTCTGTTTCTTTAAAATTGTTTTTGACTAGTAAACAAGCCATACAAGAGACGGCTTCAAGATTGTATTTTAAACGGAAAAGTACTTTTTCACCTGCATTGCCAATTAATTTAGATTGCTTTATCAAAATATGTGAAAAGGATTTTTATACGTACTTTTTAAAACCTAAATGTTCATATTATAATGTAGGTAAACAAGAATGTCTCTACAGACTTTACGTAATAATTCGGAGTTAACTATCAAGCCAGCTGATAAGGGAGGTGGTATAGTGCTATTGAATACTGAAGATTATTATGAAGCTATGCATTTAATGTTACAAGATGTTGTTACTTATAGTGAGATTAACCATGAAATGTTGGAGAAGTTAGTTAGGAAGATACATAATGACTTATATGATCTCTTAATGTGTAGGCAAATTAGTTTTGATTTATATGAATTTTTTTTTGTTGAACATCCATTAATACCATATATCAAAGGTTTACCTAAAATCCACAAAAATGTTTTACCGTTACCTATGCGCCCTATAGTGGCAGGTGAAGGGTGGGTAACTGAAACAATTTCTGTTTATATAGAGAAAACATTGAGTCCTCTGATTAAGAATATACCTACCATATTAAGGGACACCTATCAATTAATTGACACATTGGATCTGCTTTTTAAAGATGGACTACCTGATACATGCCTATTAGTTACTTTAGATGTAAGAAGTCTTTTTACATCGGTCCCTAATGACTATGGTATAGAAGCCATTAGGGAAATTCTGAATTATACTCCTGAGTTGTATAACAAAAAACTTTTCACCGGTAGCTAGAGAGAGTGCCTGTAGTAGCAAAGCAGGTAAAATGATGATAACAACCAGGCTCTCTCACCACGGAACTGTAGAAGGCAGCTTAGAAGTTCTGTAAATAACCCAATGTTCACGAAAAACAAAGTTCACGAAAAACAAAGTCAAAACAACAGCTTCAATTTCCCAATAGAGATATCATCATAGTCCAGGATAAATTCAGCAAAGAACCTTTATTAACTGTGAGCGCTTTCGCGTAGCAACCACTACGCTTCATCAGACAGTACATTTAACATTTAAAAACCTCAATTTATACAATGAAAAGTGAAAAGGGCGCCAAAATGAAACAGATAAACTGTTCAATTGCTTAATTGCTTAGTTAATTAGGTATTATAACTTAATGCAGACATTTCAAAAAAGGGATCTCAGAGCCTTAAAGGTAGACAATGTTATTCATATCTAATCATTCTACTATCAAGCAGAAATGAAACTATAATACTGAAATAAATAATAGGAGAACAAATGGATAAAACGAACAAGTTAATAAAACGGAAAAGCACGGATTAAATGCGCAAAATAAAAACACAAATAAATACAGATAAAAACCTTATATAATTTAATCTGTGCACTTATTATATGGCAGTGTAATACTTATACTTGCCAGACAACTGCAAAAATATAATCATTTAAACAAAAATCATAGAATCCCATGAGGATAATATATTTCATTAAAATCTTATATTACATGCTCTTATTTAACAGTGTTAGATGGATTCTGTTCTTAATGAATCATGAGAATAATGATGATAATGAAATGAAATAAACAAAATTTAGAATTATGTTAAAATTATTAGGATGATTCATATGAACTATAAACACATGTTGATGATCATTCTCCCTTTATAAACTCATGGAAATGCATAGAGTATATCAAATAATTATAGTAAGTAATTAATAATTAATAATTAATATATTTGAGTATGTTATGTACATAATAAATGGATAAATAAATGAATAGTTTTAATGAATCAATATATAAATGAATGAATCAATAAATAGATGAAATAAGTTAATAGATACTTTTAATATATTATGTTAATATATAGATAAAAACACACATTAAATATTAAATATAATAAATATAATATGATGTAATATATTTCAAAAATGTGGATGCAGATGAGATGCGTATATAAGGACTGTTATTCAACTGTGTTTATTTGCTTTTGAAAAAAAAATATAATAATATCTAGATAACAATCAGAGGATGCTAGATAAAATACTAAAATCAAGTACTAAGAACCTATCTGGCTTCCAAAACAGATTTAATGGAAACATGGTTGTTAATGCCAGGGGGTATATGTGCAGCCAATCTCAAAATACATTTTAATTCCTTATTGTTCAAGAGCAATATATTGTCTCCACCTCTTTTGTTGTGTGTGACTATTTCTAGTACCCTAAAATCAAAATCATGGGAAGGATACTCCAATACATGTTTCGCCAAGGCATTTAATTCATTCTTCTTCTGAATATCATATAAATGGCCATATATCCTATCTTTTAGACATCTTTTAGTAAGGCCAACGTAAAAGGCCTGACATTTCTTACAAGTTGCAAGATAGATAAGATTCTTGGTACAACAATTGGCAAAAATCCTTGGCTGAAAAATATAATTCAGTGTAGGGTGTTGAAATTCTAACATTTTAGAAATAGAGCCACATCTATTACAATTGTGGCAGGGAAAAGTGCCCTTCTTAAGACTAGAAAATGAGGATAAAGGTTGAATTGTACATTTATCATTGCATAATAGCCGTTTTAAATTCAAACTATTTCTGAACATAAAATGTGGTTTTGCCCCTACTATTTGCTTGACAAATGGATCTGTAACAAGGACCTTCCAATTATTGTAAAAAATCTTCTTAATATCATTAATGATACTAGTGTAGTTTAAGGTTACAGCTACAAATTTAGTTTGTCTGTTAAAATCTGTTCTTTTCTTAGTATGGATATAATGATTTTCTACCAATGTATTTTAATAATGCTGTTTTTAATGGTTGTAACTAAGCTTGGATCATACCCTCTTTCTCTGAAGAGTGTTTCTAAGTGATCTGCTTCTAGGTGTAATGTAGATGTATCTTTACAGAGTCTTGTTAATCTAATGAATTGACTTTTAATGATGCCAGGGAAAATGTACCTGGGATGCATGCTATCAAAAGTCAAGAGGGTATTCCTCCAAGTTGGTTTCCTATACAGCGTAGAGTTGATGGTACCATGTTCTGTAATGTTTAAAGTCACATCTAAAAAGTTTATGGTATCAGGTGAACATTCCATGGTAAAATGCAGGAAGGTAGATGTGGTTTCAAGATAAATTAGGAAATTTTTAAAATCATTCTCAGTACCTTCCCAAACAATGAGAATATCGTCCACAAAACGTTTATAGACTTTTATCTTAGCAAACAAGGGGTGGGTAAACAGGCATCTGCGCTCCCATGCTAAAACAACCAAGTTGGAATAGGTGTTAGCACAAGGGGTGCCCATTGCCACCCCCCATTTCTGTAAATAATAATCATTCAGAAACATGAATACATTGTTATTTAAAACTGCATCCAATAATTGGCCTACAAGTAGCTGTCTATCATTCGAAAAAGATGTTTCTGCCACTAATATTTCTCTCACAGCTTCAATGCCCAAGTCATTAGGAATTGATGTGAAAAGATTTTTCACATCTAGAGTTATAAGAAGGTAGTCATGCTCATGGAGGGCCAACTGTATCCCTGATAGATAATCAAGTAATTGGTAGGTATCTTTTAAAATAGTAGTAAAAGAATCTACTACTGGTCTAAGTAAAAATTATATAAAACATGAAATGTTAGCAGTAACCCAGTTGTCACCTGACACAATGGGTCTAAGTGGAATGGGACTTTGATTTTTGTGGATTTTTGGTAATCCCTTTATAGTGGGTATGGTGGGGCTGTCTATCAGTAAATAGCTGTACATTTCTTCACTGATTTGTCTACAAATGAATAAATCATATATTATATCATGTACATTCTTAATTATTCTATTTACTTCATGTAGCTTCAATCTGGCATATGTCATATCATCATTAAGCATAGAATACATGTTTAAATTATAATCAGACGTGTTTAAGATGACTACCCCACCCCCTTTGTCAGCTGGTTTAACAGAAATTTCATTGCATTGCTTCAAATGTCTTAAAGAATTAAATTCTTCTAAAGTTAGATTGTAGAAACCGGGTTTTACCTTACTAGAAAACAATTCATAAAAATCGTGTTCACATAGATTTAAAAAACATTCTATGTTGTGGGGAAATGGGGGCATAAAAGTGCTTTTCCGTTTAAAGGCAGTAAAAACAGCATTACTAGTGGAGTCAGCTTTCTCTCTGAAGAAAACTTTTAAAGCTACTAATCTACAAAATAATCTAAGATCAATTAAAACTTCACTTAAAGTGTCAGCACAAGCTGGAATGAAGTTCAGTCCTCGATTTAGTAGAGAAATGTCAGCATCAGAAAAAATAAAATCAGAGTAGTTATACAATAATGTAGTCACATTTTTGCTCTTCTTGTCGGCTGATGATTTTCTTTTGAAAGTTTCCTTTTCCTTGGGCCTCGGCTCATAGAACGTCCCCTGTGATAAAATTGTTGTTTCACAGGGTACGGTAAAAAAGTAGACGTGGAAGGACCTGAAGGAACAACAGAGTTAGAGTCTTTGGGTCTAGCTCCTGGATTGCTAGGTGGCTGTTGCAAAGCTAATTGGTTAGGAGGGGGTGCGTCAGTCACAGCAGGAACAGTAATGTTAGTGTTTATCCCCTCTAAAGGTGTGGCAAGCAGTGAAACATTGATAGGAAAAGCATTTACATTACTAACGTTACTGGTAGAACCATCTACACGAATAGAAAATTGTGTGTGGTTCGTATTCTCATTTAAATTGCTTCCATTCTGTGCAACATTATTGCCTCTCGGCCATACAAATATCTGCCATGATTTGAAATCTTGGAAGTCCCTTTGTAGTTTGCACAATTTAGTTGCCTTTAGTCTTTCGCTGAAGGCATTTACTTGCAAACAAATATTGCGCATTCTTCTAACACAATACTCCGCTTTAAAGCGGTGGCTTAAATCTTTGAAGGTAGCATCAATTTTATCTCGTAATTCAGTCTCTATAGGGGTAAAATAATCAAGCAAATGCTTAATATATCTGTATCCGAGGTCGATGTTTAAGTCCTGCCAATTTTTAAGGAGTACCGGGTGCGCCTCCCCGTATGATGGCATGCAAAGTACTCGCATCCCTCTGGGTACAATGGAATAATGTAGGCACGCTTCCAGATGTTGCCTTTGCCAGGCGTATCTCTGCAGTCTATACATATCGTCCTCGAGTTCCTTGGATGCAGTGTTAAAGTCAGACATATTAAAACCTTCTTCATTCACGGGAGTAGCATTTTCTGCTTGGGATAGGTCCAGAGCCAATAAAGGGTTAGCCTGTAAATGTAGCAAGTCCTCCAAAATTACTGAGGCATCCCTCGTCCCTGGAGTGTAATCCAATTCAATATTAACAGTGTCCATCGTGTGCAGACGTGTGCAAGCGGTGAAAATAAAGTCAAAAAGAGAGTATAACAAAAAACTTTTCACCGGTAGCTAGAGAGAGTGCCTGTAGTAGCAAAGCAGGTAAAATGATGATAACAACCAGGCTCTCTCACCACAGAACTGTAGAAGGCAGCTTAGAAGTTCTGTAAATAACCCAGTGTTCACGAAAAACAAAGTTCACGAAAAACAAAGTCAAAACAACAGCTTCAATTTCCCAATAGAGATATCATCATAGTCCAGGATAAATTCAGCAAAGAACCTTTATTAACTGTGAGCGCTTTCGCGTAGCAACCACTACGCTTCATCAGACAGTACATTTAACATTTAAAAACCTCAATTTATACAATGAAAAGTGAAAAGGGTGCCAAAATGAAACAGATAAACTGTTCAATTGCTTAATTGCTTAGTTAATTAGGTATTATAACTTAATGCAGACATTTCAAAAAAGGGATCTCAGAGCCTTAAAGGTAGACAATGTTATTCGTATCTAATCATTCTACTATCAAGCAGAAATGAAACTATAATACTGAAATAAATAATAGGAGAACAAATGGATAAAACGAACAAGTTAATAAAACGGAAAAGCACGGATTAAATGCGCAAAATAAAAACACAAATAAATACAGATAAAAACCTTATATAATTTAATCTGTGCACTTATTATATGGCAGTGTAGTACTTATACTTGCCAGACAACTGCAAAAATATAATCATTTAAACAAAAATCATAGAATCCCATGAGGATAATATATTTTATTAAATCTTTTTTAGGGTTTTTAAATATGTCTTTTAATGTTCTTTTTGATTACACAACTACACTTGAATGCCACGGTGGTACGGCTGTAGCGTTGTTACCTCACAGCAAGAGGTTCTCCCGTTTGATTCTCGGCATAGCTTGGGAGTGCCTTCTGTGGATTTTGTATGTCCTCCCTGTGGTTGGCTAGCATTCGAAAGACATGCGTGCGTAAATGGGTGTGCCTTCGCTGAAGGTTGGGCATCAAGCTGGCACCTCGGCATTTTGTAAAAATCTACTGCCAATCATTAGCAGACCGGAGTTCTGCTGTGGTGACCCCTTACTGGGAAAAAGCCGAAAGACAAACAACAACTATCTGCTGCTCCATAGATAATGTCTTGCTAAAGGTGAAACTGCATGACTTGACTGTATCTTAAGGAATCACAATAGAAAATGGATGTCAAAGATGTGTACATTGGTAGCACCTTAAAAACAATGAGAGTGAGCATTTTAGTGAGAAACAAATCTTAGATGGGGTACAATTTCATTGTATTATTGTTATAAAGTTTGCACCAAGAAAGTTACTACATGGAGTGAATTAAAGAAGTTCCTCACAGAAGCATTGCAGTGTTCAACAGGCAAGATTAGTTGCAAGTTTTATTTTTTCCTCAGGGAAACAAAAATTACCGAACAGTAAAAAAAATAGACACTACAAGTAATCGCAAAAAGCGGTGAGACAAATTAATAGTATATAAAGTCAAAAAAAGACACAACAGATTATTGGTCTTCATCCTTCATGTAGACCTAGATAGTGACTGGATCCATAATATCTCATTGCTTTTAATATTACTAATGACAGTAGAATGAAAGCTCCTTTTTTCTCCACGTGGCTTGTGAAAAGGCATAAGATGTAAAGCAAATGCTGTAAAAATAAAAGGAAGTAGAACAAAATTAATAAGATGCTTTTAGGCAAACATTTTACATTTGTAATGTGCAAAGGCATCACAAGAACAAAAAAAAAATTCTTCTGCATTATATTCTACTTGTTCTTTTTTTCATAATAATATTCATAGTCCATTTATAATCCAAAAGTATTGATACTTTCCAGAAACAATTACCCAGATGTAGGGAATCATACAAATTAATAGCCACACTTGGGATTAAATAATGTTTTATTACCCTCCCCTTCTGCCTTAATTTAATTCTATAAGGAAAAGGAAAATGTTAATATTCTCTTACACATTCCAGTATGCTCCAGTCTATTTTCATTCATAGCAGACCCCATTTTCACAAATTAAGCTTTCTCTTCCCTCATCAATTCTATTGATTTACATTACAGACTGTCTGCCTTGATTTGGCTATCCATCTCATACCTCCGTACCCTCCTATTGCATAGTTTTTGTAAGATATTTATTGCAGTCCCCCTGTTTTTGTTCTCTTTCTCTCTCCTTTACCACTTTGCATTTATCCCCCAAGGCACTTTGTTTATATTAAGTGTTTTATCAAGTTCCTGAGTCTCTCTTTTTATTTCTTTACTTCTCTACCCTTTAGCAAGTTCCTTTTTAAGACAGGTAGCTGTTAAAATGAATCGTCCTTCTTCTTTCCGTTTTCACCATGTAGCTTCTTATCACTTTGAAAACAAATACATTTTTCCTATAATCCTTCACCTGTGTCTCTTTGTCAACATTCATCTTGTGACTGTATGAATGAGCAGACTTGGTGAGTAGGAGAAGAAAATATCTAAAGGCAATAAACATATTGGTTGTTAGTTGTTACTTCTACATGACAGGTAGAATAGTGAGAATTTGTTATAAGAAGGGGTGTGCAGGTATGAGTGACGTTTAATGCGAATGGGTTTAAGTAGTCAGTGTAACAGTTTGCAACAAACAAAAAGTCATAGTAGGGTACATGTAAGAGTAAGAGTAAAATCAGTTGATATGTGTAGCTAGTCAGATGAATTGTTGTCTGCAGGAGTGGAGAAAGAGAGAGAGAGAGAGTGTCATACATGTGTTGGCAGAGTAAGAGTTTACTTTAAGGAGCTGTTTTAGAAGGAAGAAAAAGTGATAGGAATGATGAATATAAAAGCAATGGTTCAGTAGGATGGCTGGAGAACTGGGAGTGGGAGGACAGCAAAGTGACCACACCTCCTATAAACTGAAGTTACTTACTGCAAGCATGTGCAGTAATGACTGGAAGCCGTATAGCCAGCACAGCTATTCCAAGATAGTTTAGTGAATGCAGGGCAACAGAGGGGTGGAGAGATTGCAGTAATATGCTCCTTATGATAACCAAGACCCTTTTATAAACTATGTGTTAATCTTTTGCAGAGCATCAAGGCTCTCCTACAATTTCAAAATGAGCTGTTTGACACCATCAATGACCACACCTGAATACAATATCAAGTGTCAGCTTTATTAAACCCCACCTTAAAAAAAAAAAAAAATGGGCAGCTGCCCCCCCAAACAATCACCCCATAACTAGGTCTCCATTTCACACGTGTCCACTGGACAAACTTGATTTGGTCCAATTGGCTTGACAATGCAGTTATGTTGTTGTCACCCCTCTCTGGGGGTGACAGTCCAAATTTAACTAAAAAATCCATTTAGAGAGCACAGTTGTTGTTGTTGAAGAAATGGATAGTTATGTTTCTTTCCTACAGCCATCCGGCAGATCCCTACCTGCCTGTCATTATGTTTTCCCCCTGCTGCACCCTTTTTCACCACTGTCCTATCTCCCCATTTTTCTTTTCTTTAAAGAGTTTTTGAGCAAATAGCGCTATATTGATATATGCCTTTAGAACAATATTAATGCCATTCAAAAACTACACCTACACGCAATTTTGGGCCCATGACCATCACACCTGCAGGGCAGTGGATTGTCCCACAAGCCATACAGCTGCTAATAAGCACAGGTGTTTTAAGCAAAACATACTAATGTTGAAGTTCTCCTCAGTAAGCATGTTTAAGCAGTGTTGCACATCACACTGCACTGCACAAATCAACTAAGAGCTTTCTAGAAAAATAATACTGTAATTACCACTCTAGTATACAAATACATCACTACAAAGGCACATATAGAAATATTTTCTGACCAGTGCTCTGAATGTCAAAGTGAAGAAATTCAATGAAGTGTTGGTAAATGGCGGGAGTAACTATGACTCTATTAAGGTAGCTCATCATCTAATTAGTGATGTGCAAGAATGGATGAACAAGATTCCCACTGTCCCTACCTACTATCTAGCAAAACCACAGCCAAGGGAATGGACTTGGCAGAATCAGTGGGGAAAGAAGACCCTGTTGAGCTTGACTCTAGTCTGGCACATATCTGATAGCAGGTGACCCAGCAAATTTGTCTACAACATGTCAGAACACACTTGGTAAAACATTAATGAAAAATAGTATTTTAACTGGGACTCTGGTATACAAATATAGCGCTCTAAAGCCATACACATATTAATAGATGTAAGTGCAGTATTTAACAGCAGATAACTGTGGAATGATAACTACACCATGTAAACATTCACCTGCTGTAACAGTGATTCTGTAGCTCATTCTGTAAAATGCATTTAAGACATCACTTTTTTGGTTCACACAGTCCTAGGTTCAAGTACACCTGTGTCTTACCAATAAAAATACATGTATGTGGCCATCACAATTATAAAGTGTGCTATGTATGTCTGTCTCATCAACTATTAAAGGAAAATTGTCAAGAATATCGTTGACTCCCAAAGTATCCTCTCAGCAAAAAGTCAGAAAACAGTATTACCAGCAAAACTGTAAGGATACACCACGAGAATAACTCCTTAAAATCTTCTTTATTCAAATAAAACCAGATGACAGGATGGATAAGCGCTTTCGCATGCGTTGTGCATGCTTCATCAGATCAATTAAATCAAATATCCACACTCCTTTTATATATTATATCTACCAATCAAATCTTGTTCTTAAAAGCCATTAATTAAATAATTTAATTCATCAATTGAATACAAAATTCTCACAGCTGACTTCAGCCAAATGAATCTTAAAGGCGGCATGTGCTGTTCCTGTCTTGTATACAGCGCTCTGTTTAAAGCGAACAGTACTCATGTCAAACGCTTATGATTATTAACAGTTTTAAAAACTATAATATTACAAGTCTGTTACAATATTGTGTTTTACACCTGACAGACATAGTAAAACTGTTTCATTTACCATATAAAAATATAAAAATATCAAAATATAAAAACATGTGCATGACATTCTTAGTAACTATAACATTCAATTCTACATAAAAATCAAACTTTATGTTGCAGAATCATATCCTCAAATTTTCTCTCGCACAGCAAACCTTGTAGCTATAATCAAGGGAGACAGTTTCATCTCTTTATATATTGTTGCTCAATCTAAAAATATTCCATAACTGTCACTTTCGATTCAAAAAAACAATCGGAGTTAATATAGCAGAATCTTGTCCTAGGACCCTCTCTTGCACATTAATACATCTCTGCGTATTTGTTAAAGAACAACATCGTAACTAGAATAAATGTAGGCACTTCATCTCTGTCTGCTTTATTACACCATCTACAGATTCAGTCCCTGTCCATAGCATAATCGTGCTATATATCGCATTATATATAAAAGATGCCATATACGTATTTAAAAAAGTTGTTTCAAAAGAAAAAATATATATATATAATATATGTTTCTCTTATTACATTTCTATAGCAACAGTTGATGTTTACTCTGTCACATTTCCTAGGTTATCTTATAAACAAGTCTACTTTTACGTATTCTGGAGTATCTTACTTATAAACTTCTTCTAGAGCGATTTAATTTCTATATGTAGATTTTAAACCATATATAGAGTGTATTCATAGAAAAATAAATTCATAAGAATATATGTCAATGTGTATAATAATTTAAGCCTACCTCATTGCTAAAACTCATCATATGTATCCTAAATTATTAGTTCCCTCATGTCTATGAGGTGAAGCATATGTACTAATATATGTTCATATCTGTGCTATACACAAGATGTATTCTATATACAAAAAATATAAAATATATACTTATCAAAATTCATTATAATCAAATCTCCATCAGTATACTTGCACGTTGTTTTTAATGTGCATATAAATGTTAATAATTTACTCAAGGCTAAGACTAACAACAAAAAAAGAAAAGCAAAAATGAACTAAACAAGCCTGGCTCTTAATTTGATGTATGAGCCATTCTTAAAGTTATTATTTGTTCACTTAATTTAAATAAAGTCTTTTTCTACTTGTTAAATTTATCTTGTCATTATAAGAACATAGAAAACTTTCTCATTCTTCTCATGACCATCACAGTCCAGTTAATATTCATATCTAGGATTAAGTCTACTGCACTAAATTATTACTCCATTTATTTCCTCTTCTCAAGTATGGGTTTCAGGGACACATAATTATTTAAGCCTGGTTCTTTATGAGCACCTGTTCTAAAGATCCAATTTAATTCCATTTCCAAAAGGCGATTAACGTTGTCACCTAACCTGTTACTGATATTCACTATTTGCAGCACTCTAAATTTAAATTCGTGTGTGGAATTACAAATAATGTGCTTAGCTAAAGCATTTAGCTCATTTTTCTTGCGTATGTCGTATATATGGTTGTAAATACGCTCTTTCAGTTTTCTTTTTGTTAGTCCAATATAGAACGCTTCACAAGAGGTGCAATTCGCCATATAGATCAAATTACTGCTGTTACAATCAGCATATCTTATTGGTTTGAACTCAAAGAAACCATGAGGGTGTCTATATTCCTGTATATGGTTTATATGTTTACACATATTGCATTTCTTACAAGAGAAAGTCCCTGGTGTTTCTTTTCTCCTGTCGATTTTAATGTCCAAGTTTCTTGCGAAAATTTCTTTTAGATTGTCACATGTCTTAAATATAAAAGTTGGTTTTCTCTTGTAAGAAATGCAATATGTGTAAACATATAAACCATATACAAGAATATAGACACCCTCATGGTTTCTTTGAGTTCAAACCAATAAGATATGCTGATTGTAACAGCAGTAATTTGATCTATATGGCGAATTGCACCTCTTGTGAAGCGTTCTATATTGGACTAACAAAAAGAAAACTGAAAGAGCGTATTTACAACCATATATACGACATACGCAAGAAAAATGAGTTAAATGCTTTAGCTAAGCACATTATTTGTAATTCCACACACGAATTTAAATTTAGAGTGCTGCAAATAGTGAATATCAGTAACAGGTTAGGTGACAACGTTAATCGCCTTTTGGAAATGGAATTAAATTGGATCTTTAGAACAGGTGCTCATAAAGAACCAGGCTTAAATAATTATGTGTCCCTGAAACCCATACTTGAGAAGAGGAAATAAATGGAGTAATAATTTAGTGCAGTAGACTTAATCCTAGATATGAATATTAGCTGGACTGTGATGGTCATGAGAAGAATGAGAAAGTTTTCTATGTTCTTATAATGACACGATAAATTTAACAAGTAGAAAAAGACTTTATTTAAATTAAGTGAACAAATAATAAATTTAAGAATGGCTCATACATCAAATTAAGAGCCAGGCTTGTTTAGTTCATTTTTGCTTTTCTTTTTTTGTTGTTAGTCTTAGCCTTGAGTAAATTATTAACATTTATATGCACATTAAAAACAACGTGCAAGTATACTGATGGAGATTTGATTATAATGAATTTTGATAAGTATATATTTTATATTTTTTGTATATAGAATACATCTTGTGTATAGCACAGATATGAACATATATTAGTACATATGCTTCACCTCATAGACATGAGGGAACTAATAATTTAGGATACATATGATGAGTTTTAGCAATGAGGTAGGCTTAAATTATTATACACATTGACATATATTCTTATGAATTTATTTTTCTATGAATACACTCTATATATGGTTTAAAATCTACATATAGAAATTAAATCGCTGTAGAAGAAGTTTATAAGTAAGATACTCCAGAATACGTAAAAGTAGACTTGTTTATAAGATAACCTAGGAAATGTGACAGAGTAAACATCAACTGTTGCTATAGAAATGTAATAAGAGAAACATATATTATATATATATATTTTTTCTTTTGAAACAACTTTTTTAAATACGTATATGGCATCTTTTATATATAATGCGATATATAGCACGATTATGCTATGGACAGGGACTGAATCTGTAGATGGTGTAATAAAGCAGACAGAGATGAAGTGCCTACATTTATTCTAGTTACGATGTTGTTCTTTAACAAATACGCAGAGATGTATTAATGTGCAAGAGAGGGTCCTAGGACAAGATTCTGCTATATTAACTCCGATTGTTTTTTTGAATCGAAAGTGACAGTTATGGAATATTTTTAGATTGAGCAACAATATATAAAGAGATGAAACTGTCTCCCTTGATTATAGCTACAAGGTTTGCTGTGCGAGAGAAAATTTGAGGATATGATTCTGCAACATAAAGTTTGATTTTTATGTAGAATTGAATGTTATAGTTACTAAGAATGTCATGCACATGTTTTTATATTTTGATATTTTTATATTTTTATATGGTAAATGAAACAGTTTTACTATGTCTGTCAGGTGTAAAACACAATATTGTAACAGACTTGTAATATTATAGTTTTTAAAACTGTTAATAATCATAAGCGTTTGACATGAGTACTGTTCGCTTTAAACAGAGCGCTGTATACAAGACAGGAACAGCACATGCCGCCTTTAAGATTCATTTGGCTGAAGTCAGCTGTGAGAATTTTGTATTCAATTGATGAATTAAATTATTTAATTAATGGCTTTTAAGAACAAGATTTGATTGGTAGATATAATATATAAAAGGAGTGTGGATATTTGATTTAATTGATCTGATGAAGCATGCACAACGCATGCGAAAGCGCTTATCCATCCTGTCAACTATTAAAGCACTACTATCAAAGCAGTACAGTTGGAATGTCTGCATCTATATAATAGAAGGCAAAGGCCTACAGATAGGACCACTCTCACCTATTCCTAGTACAACACTATAAAGTGCAGATGCTGACAGGTAATGCAGTAGCCTGAATTCCCAGAGAATGTTGAAGTGTGTACTGAAATTGTGGCCCAGTAATATCACACTGCAGCCAACAATGTTTTGCTGGTGATATCACTTGCAGATCACTAAAGCCAATATCTCTGCTGGTGAAGCACTATTCTCTTGCACCATAGCCAAATTATGGAACTCCCTCCCACCCACAATTACCTCCATACCATCATGCACCCACTTCAAAACTTTACTAAAAGTGCATCTAAAAAAAATGCTGGCTATGCCCTTGCAACTCCCACTCTAATATCACCCATCCCATCCAACCACTACCTTTCTTTCCACTTCACTAACTACCTTGATTATAGCAAACTCAGATGCTCATAAGCCTAGTACTTATTATACAGCAGGAACTTCTTATTGTAACATTTGTTAATGTCTGTTATGTACCTCACAGATAAATATTCTAGTTGTCTACTGATGTACTATGCTCTTCATCTGTAAATATGTTGTAAGTAATTGCTATGTAAATTGTCAATCGCTATGTTTGTGTTTTTCGGCTTTTTCCGGCTAGGGGTCGCCACAGCGGAACTCCGGTCCTCTAATGATTGACAGTAGATTTTTACGTACTGGCTTGCCGGGCCTAACGCACAACTTTCAATGAAGGAACTCCCATTCACACATGTCACTACACAGAAGACGCTCTAACTGAGAATAGAACGGGCAACATCTAACTGTGAGGCGACAACGCTACCGCAGCACCACCACCGCGGGTAAATTGTTAATCGCTATGTACAGACAGTAGTTACATTGGATTAAATTGTTAATCGCTATGTAATCCAATGTAACTACTGACTGTTTATTTTAACTGTGGAGCTTTTCTCCCCGGGCCTCCGCTGAAAATGGACCTACGTCCAGTCGGACACTCCCGGTCAACAAATATAAATAAATAAATAAATATCACAGACAACCCCAACTGCACATGTAACATACATATATGGAGGTTGAGCTATATGCAACAGTTGCCAGCATACACTTAACAGGGGACTATCATGAAATAACATGTGGCTCTGCAGTTGTGCAACTGCGTGACATCATGGTTAATGTACACCTATGTGTTCTCTAGGACACACCAAGCATTTTGGCCTGCATTGTCTTACTGATACCATTGGCTGACAGACTTATCTGACACACATACTTGACTTACTTGTGGGGTGGGTACTGTCAATCTGGCTCTGCCTATGCAACAAGGCTGCCACAGGTCCCACACTTACTCTTAAAGCTTGTTGTCCTGCAAAGTGTTCACCCTTTCTGCCTATGCCTATTGCCTGCAGCATCATTTTCAGCTTCAGCCTGTAGCACACACATTTGTATGTAAATAGT
Organism: Protopterus annectens; assembly: GCF_019279795.1. NCBI lineage: Eukaryota > Metazoa > Chordata > Ceratodontiformes > Protopteridae > Protopterus > Protopterus annectens. The sequence continues at coordinate 219,032,200 of NC_056742.1, read as the reverse complement.
AGCTGTTACAGACATTCTCTCTGCCATGGTGTAGTGTCTGCCTCCCAATATTTTCTAACCCAATATATGAGAAAGGGGCTGTAATCTAATTTGAGGCCTTATATCTTGTTCTGTGGTTGCACGAGATTGGCTGATTATACTGCAAATCAGCTGTGTTGGCTCCAATTAGCATTTCAGAAGCACAGATTGGTTCAGAGGCAATCATTTGCTAGTTGAGAACCATGTTAAAAAGGCAAACAGCTAGCTAGTGGAAACATTGTGTATGAGAGTTACTTTGCATGGTCAACTCATTGGCTGGTTCAGAGGCAATCATTTGCTAGTTGAGAACCATGTTAAAAAGGCAAACAGCTAGCTAGTGGAAACATTGTGTATGAGAGTTACTTTGCATGGTCAACTCATTGGCACAACATTTACATATCTGTACCATTCAACAGAGAAACATTGTATTCCATCAAGTATGTAACCATTTTGTTTCCAACATGATGCATATGTGTCCATATACTTAGGTGGAATGGGGATTAAGCTGTAAGCTTTGCTTGGAACTGTACTGTTGACATGCCATTGATCTGCAGATATGCTACACCTACAGAGGAACTTGAGTACAGTACATGTACTATCCTCTTTGTTAATTAGGTATGCCACTCTCCTGGAAATTTCCTGTTGATAGCAGTGGTAATGCTACAGTGCTATTTGTGTGGCACTGCTGGTTTTACATATTATAAGTGGGGGGGGGGGGTTACACATACGGGCCACAACTTAATGACTGCTGTGTTGGTTGTGTGATCATACAACAGTATCTGTCATGGCACAATCTGGAACAGATGACTACTACAACTATACTACTCACATCCCCACCCTTACAATGTTTGCATGGTGTTGACTATAAGATGTGTTGTCTTTTAGGAAATATGTATCTCTGATGCTGGGCTCATTTTAAAGAGGCAAAAAAATTACACTATCCTGTATGTCATGTGTCAACATCACCAACTCCTGCTGTTCAAGGGGAGGACAAATAGGGGAGAGCGTGCAGCATTCTGGGCTGACCTGGTTCACAATGTGAATGCAATTAGTCACCATAGAAGGACATATGAGCAGGTGCGACACAGTGTCACAGACATGATAAATGCCACCTGCAGAGGAGCATTAGATGCGGCGAGGGATTGTGCTGTCAGCGGAACAATCACTGTCAGACACTGGGGAATTCCTAGTGAAACTAGGAATGCAGGACAGTTCCCAGGCATCCATCACACAGTATATTGTGGATGTGGGTGTCACCATTTCCAATCAAGAGGAGCAACCAGGTATGCCTAGTTGGATAAGTATTGGAATACTGTAGCATTCAGTGTGTCAGGGTGTACATGATTTTTATGTGGGTGGCAGGTATTTTTATGGGGAGGGTTAGTTGCAGTTTGAATCTCATGCTCAGATTGTGACCAACATGCCAGTTAGCATAGTATGTACTGTAACTGTGAGATATTTGGGAGTAGTAGACTGTCATAATGAAACATGGGTTGTTTTTTACATTACCTCTCCCTCAAACTTTCACAAAGACATCAGGAATCAGACACGTCCATGATCCTGCTCCTGGTAAGCATAACACTGTTGTGTTACATATGTAGATTTAGTGCATTATATTCACTCAAGAGTCATCCCAGGCTTGCCAGCTGGGTTGATGTACTGTCTGCATGACTGCCAACCTCACAGATTTTTACCAATGGAACAGAGTTACAGTCATACCTATGCCTTGTAGTTGTTACTACACTGATAAATTTGCAATATTTGCAGGACACTACAGATTGCCTTATGTGTCAACTGTGCAGAGTTTTGACAAATGTCAACAGTGCACATCACTGTTCCTCATGAGATTCTTGATTAAAGCACAACTGCAGAAGTTTTTCTACAAGCAACTACAGAAGTTTTTTGTTTTTTTTTAATAAAATAATGTCCTCAGGTATTGGTATATGAAGTTGGGGGTTAAACAAGTATACAGATTAACATATATTGCAAGATAGTACTGTAGAGCATAATAGTGCATGCTTTAAGGTAATACTTTTCCCTTTTTATCACAGGTGACCAGAGGGTTTGGTCTCTATCCCCTTCACAACCAGATGCCAGTGTCTCTTCAGACTCTGGTGATGATGGTGGCCAAAGGAGGCACAGGTGGGTGCTGCAGTGACTGAATCTGTCACAGAGTTTGACATCCCTCTTCTGCCTCATTATCACCATACACAGTCAGTATTCCTATGCATACCCAGTCCACTGAGGCCACAGATGTTGGACAGTCAGAGGGTGTGGACATTGAACAGGAAAGTGTGGGTACTATGACTGCAGTGACTGTGATGCTCCACACAGGGAGAGTGATTGTAGGAGGCCTGCTGTCCTTCTACCACCTGTTGCAGGTGTCTTATCACTTGTCACTTGGTGTATGTTTAGGGCCATCATGGAGGCAGAGGCACATTCCAAAAGGACCTTCAGATGAATGCTCAGGCTTATGGATGCAGCACAGTTTGACATCTGTGACTGCCTCCACCACATAGCTGATACCCTGGATCAGTTGAGTGATGCAGTGGAAAGACAATGGTCTTAGAGAGATCGCATAATATCTGACTTGGAATGGTCATTGTCTGTGATGGAACATTTGGTTGGAGTTGAGAGTCGGACTCGTGGATGTAGTTCAGCAGCTACATTTGCTGAGAGTCTACATAGCCATGCTCACTCACACTGCTGTAGTTGCAGTACATCCAGCACCCCAGAGGTAAGTGTGCTGTCCACACCAAGATGTGACAGGCCATGGGTTCTTGGTCCTGGGCATTCCCATGGAGGACACAGTCCCAGCAGACAGCAGTCATTTTCAAGTAATAGCACTGCTTCTGAACTCGGGCATGGAGGTTCCAGTGAAATTTCTGACAGAGACAGTTCCCATGTTTGGAGGTGGAGATAATGAACCGTCAGCTCTACCATGTAAGGTTCAAAGCTGTCCAACATACAGTCACATAGGGCTAGCACTGAGCCTGACTGTATTCATGCAAACACTCACTCACCACTGTCACAATCAGGTCAACTATAGACACACACTGCACTTTCCTTGGTCTATCTTGCCTGCTTCTCTTCCTGACTCACACACACACTTGCCAATGTATTGGGTCAGCCTATGCCTCCTGGACCAACACATAGCACCCTGTGCAAGTGATGATACCTGTGCCACATCCCTGTCATCCTTGTCATCGATGTAGGGAAATGAAGATATGGGTCTGATGCACAGTGGGACTACCTAAATTGCTATGTAGTTCTTTAATCCACTGTTGACTATCACATGCCACTTGTACTGGTCACTGATAGATATTGTCTGCTGCTAATTGTAATGAGTAAACCATGTTATGTTGTGTAGATTAAGTTGGATGATGTAACTGCTGTATGAATGGTGTCATATGGAACTGTTTATGTTGCAGATTCAGAACTGTTTGGGACACACCTGTGGTTACACTGGTACAGTAAACCCATAAACGTCAGAGCACAGGAAGGATTGTTAACACAGAAGCGAAATATCTACTCAAAGGTAAAACAGTATAGATGCATGGCTCCACAGGTTCATATGTGTATCACATGCTAATAGTGACAATGGCTTCATGCAGCCTATTTCTGCATCCATAATCTCTGACATGGTGTGCTTCCCTAGATAAGTGCAAGCAGGGTTCTGGGAGCTGACATATCTGCAAGCTGTGGTGTAGGAGATACACCAGCATAGGAGATGCACCATCTACAATTCTCCTGTGTCCATTACAGATGTCTCGTGCTAGTCCTTTCTTGGATGTGCAGGTAGTACACAGTGGGATCTGACACCTCCCTGTATGGCAGCCATACACCTCCCCTCCAAAGCATATAGGAGACAGAATAGACAGTTATGGCCTTGACATGTTCTGCATTGGACATGTTATGTACATGGTGTATTGGGTTACTTTGGGACCTCTGTGGCTGTTACAGGTGTCAGATCTGCCTGTGTACTCACATATCAAAGGTGGCTTTGCACTCACTGATAGGTATAGGGTGTGCAACAGTGCATAAAGCCCCACATCTTACTGACCAGTGAAAGTCAAAGGCTAGATCACTCTCTGTGTCCATAAGTCCCCGCCTAATGAGTCAACTGTTGGAGGTGTACAGACAATACAATATTGCCCAGGGGGGGGTGGATGACTGCCAAAAGTATAGTATTGTGCATTCTTGGCATGTATGACAACAACTAAATGTGTATGTCAGCCCATCCTGGGTAACTGTTGGTTCTGTGTGGAAACATTGATAGTTCCTTATTTGCAATCATCTTCAAATGTAGTAAGTCTGAGGTCACTGACAGTGACTGTGACTGCAGAGAAGGGGATTGCTAGGAGCGGTCATCCCAGGAATGATGTGTATGGGTAGTCCACTGGTGACTGTTCTCATTGTAATGCTGGCCTGCACAATCCTATCTTCCCAGATAATGACTGTCAGACACTTGGCTATTCAACGGCTGACATACAAGTTTGTAAATAACCTCTACAGGGTGTCTACAATGCCTGATGGCCTAATCTTGTCAAATGCCTTCTCAGGCCATGGTAGGTGGGGTGAATCATTTTCCCCTCATCCATCACATATTGTAACAATCAATTAGGTCCAATGCTTAGAGTATTCATGATCTGACCTTGAACAAAGCAAACTGGGTTTGGGCCAGTATATACAGGTGTGCTACATTGTTACTGGTCATTCCCATGATAAGTCTTTTAATGGCTGTAAATGTAACACTACTGAGACATCTGGGATACCACTTGTCACTACATGTCACGTGCCCTGTGTGCAACCATGTATTGACTTTAATTCCATCTTGGTTTCCAAGAAGGTAGTCTGCCAACATGTCTTTGTCTGTAGAGAGCATAGGTAAGCAGTGAGGCAGGGAGTCATACGTACACCCTGGGAAAAGTAAGGAGCTAGTGTTTACATAGTTATTCTGCAGTTGAATACCACTCAAGCAGTGTGTACTGCAATGACACAATTACCTTGTGAGGAATGCTGACAAGAGGGGAGTCCTCTGAATTGCTGGTACCTACCTACTACAACTGCTGGTCTCAGCACAACCACTCTCTCCTGGGATACCATGCTGATACCATGCAAAATATTAGTTCCAAACTCCACATGAGGAGCAGGCCACAGCCTGTTTGTTCATTTGCATAGTTGTCCCACATCATGCAAGGCTCTGTATCCTTGACATACCCTTTTCCAGGTAGATGCCATGAGTAGCAATAAGATCAATCATTACAGTGTGGCATGAATTATGCTTAATATTCCAGGGTTGTTAGGATTTCAGTAGGGTAATGAGTGGATGGTGAGTCAGATCACAGCTGCACTGTCACAATATGATGTACAGCATCTGATGAAATACATGTGCAAGGTTGCTAGACCAAGAACCACAGTGGCTGTGATCTCTGTTAGGTCACAATTTTACAGCAACTCATGCCGCCTGACCTTCAACAGTTTCATGGTGCATGTCTGTGTGCCATGGATCTGAGGCATACTCCAGAAGAGTGGCCATCTTTGTCCAAAGTGTGTGTAATTACACATGTCCTATGTATGTCATACTGTACATTTATGTAACCGGAACACATGTATGTGTTCCCAGATCATGTCACACAACATCCAGTATGCTGTCTGGTTGCTTGACAGGCATTGTAGACTAGCAAGACCAGAATAATGACTGCAGAGTTGAACAAGTTCTTTGCGTGCATGGACATCCATACCTTCACTGCAAGCAACATCACAATACCATGGTGTGGGGTGACTTTCAATAAACATCAACTGTGTTGGTTACTCATGCTCAAACTCACTTGGCTAAAGATTATTCCATGCCCTTAAATACAATGCCCTGAACCATTGGAGTGACATCCTCACAAGTTGAGCCAACATATTGCATCAGGTGCTTACCAATATGGGTGACCACTGTAGCACCTGCACTGTGAGGTCCTCCATGGTGAGATCTGACCACAACTCGATTTCCTTGCATGCAAGACTCTCACCTTACCCCTCCTTTAGCAAGCATAGGTGTAAACTTCAACAAAGCAAAGGATAACCTCCTATGGGATGGTATAATTGGTGTGACTGCAACACCACCCTCAGATGGGACAGGCAAATATGGCGACCTCTACAACAATGCTTTATGCAACCACCTGTACAGCTGTATAGACTCAGTTGTAGCTGAAAGCAGGACAAGAAGCACCTCATGGCACAGCAAACTGGGAGCAGTCATATAATCTCCCAGTTATGTCACTCTCCTACAAGAAGGTCTTCATGAACATATGCTTGTTCACATGCTCATGGCTGTAAACCAATACAAATGTGTATGTAGTATCATTTCCACTGGTAACAGCAATTTCCTGGTAAGTAGCACTTCGTTAACAATGCCTTATGTACATACTCAGGGGTGATAGACCTGAGCATACAAGCTTGGCCACACAGGTTTACACCTACTTTAACACAGATCACCATGCCACCACAGGGGTAAGAAGTGTAATATACCATGTTCATGTCATTAGTGAGGGCACTTTCTCCCAATAATGATGTAGTTATAACCTCTGTGTAGTATCTCCTCACTGCAGTGGTCATTTTCTCATATACATTTGCAAGCACCAGCGGCAGTTGCATACAACACCAAGTTTCCTCACAAGGGAACTTTAAGTTCCCAGTATGTGTCCTACAGGGATCATGTGCAATAACTGTCTTTGTAGCTTGTGTCATATAAACCTCTCAGAAGTGATCTCCGTCTAGCATATGGGGCAATGTCTGACCCTGCTATACTGGAAATGCTACATATCTTTAAGTGGATGGTACAAAAACCTCAGCTTTGGCCGGCTAAGAACTTGCTGTATTCAACTGGACGTATAAGAGAATTTAAGTACCTTTATCTGCTCTTTTTTTTCAAAAAAATACAGTATTTAAATTGATTTTAACTGTGTGGAAGGAATATTAACTGAACTGAAAGTTTTCACTCTGCTCTTCAGTTAGTCCCACCCACCCTCCCTGCTTTTGTTTTGGTGTTAATCTTAGTGGCCTTGCAACTGCCCGCCCCTCTTGTAAATTTGTTTATATACTCCTTCTGGGCCCATCTCATTTGCTCACTCAACTGAGTGCAGTGAGATCATATTCTGATTTCAGGCACTCCTACTGTGTACAAAGAGAGCATCTGGGAAACAGAAAAAAAAAAAAAAAAAAAAAATTAAACTTGTTTCCTGTCTTTCCTGTCAAGTGGTATAGACTATTTGTAGGCTTCTGAGCCCCCAAGCCCTTCTGTGTTGGAGGGAAGCCTTCTAGCATAGTTTTTTTTTTCTTATAACTAGCCAGTTTTCTAGTTTCAGCACTCAAATCTGTTTCTTTGATCTCAGCACTTGTTCAGAAAAAAAAAAATGTCATCTGCTTTTACTGTACTTGTGTTTCTACCTACTTTTTTAACTTTTGCATCATCTTAAAAGTACTCAATTGTATTTATTACTGCTTGGTGTAACTCATTCTAAGCCTTTTCGTTTAAACACTTGGGCTTCGGACCAGTTGTTTTGCACTGAGAGGGTTTGTGGTCTGCACTGTAGTGGCAGAACAGATAGCTTACATCCTTCTAGGTTGGGAACTGCTGATTGAGGGCTCAGTGTCTGTTATTCTAAAAGTGTATTAATTCTGGTTTAAGCACTTGGGCTTTCAGGCCAGTTATTTTACATTAAGAGGGTTCGTGGTCTGCACTCTTGTGGGAGGAGAGGCTGGACTCTGCCCTTCTGAGCTGGGAATTTCTTGTTGAAGGCTTATAGTGCATGCATATCTGAACTGCTTCTTACTGAAGTTGGTGCGCCTTGTTTGCTGTGGCATAGACTGGATTCGGGCCTGCTGGATCTAGCTTTGTTTGTGTAACTTGAGCACTAATCCAGGCATTCTCTAAAGTATTCAATTGTATTTATTACTGCTTGGTAGTAACTTGATTAAAGTGTAGCTATCATTCTAAGTTTTTGGATTAAGCACTTGGGCTTCAGACCAGTTGTTTTACATTAGGAAGGTTTGTGGCATGCACTGTGGTGGCAGGACAGGTAGCTTTCATCCTTCTAAGTTGGGAACTGCTGATTGAGAGCCCAGTGTCTGTTATTCTTAAAGTGTATTAGTTCTGGTTTAAGCACTTGGGCTTCAGGCCAGTTATTTTACATTAAGAAGGTTTGTGGTCTGCACTCTTGTGGGAGAAGAGGCTGGACTCTGCCCTTCTGAGCTGGGAATTTCTGGTTAAAGGTTTATAGTGCCTGAATATTTGAACTGTATCTTACTGAAATTGGTACACCTTGTTTGCTGTAGCATAGACTAGATCCAGGCCTGCTGAATCTAACTTTGTTTATATGCTTGTTGTTTGTTTGCTTGTTATTTCCCTGGAACGCTAATTCCACCTAATACATGGCTTCTCAGCGCTTCTGTGGATCACTAGTGATATCTGCATTGCTTACTGTACTTATTTCCTTGTTTCACTTGAAAGAAAGTTACTGTTTGTCATTTTTGCATTTAAGTTACCTGTAACACATTGCACTTAAGTTACCTGGCACTTGCTCACTAAAGCAATTATATAAGTCAGCACTAAAAATTAAAAGCACTACACCCTCACTCCCCACTGGCCCTGGTTTTCAATTATTAAGGAATTCCCAATATTATTCTAGCATGTCCAAAGGTCAGTTGTCAATCTCCTCTTCGGTCCAGATGGTGAATCTGGGAATCTTGAGGCAATGTTACAACTGCCTCATGTACACAGACAACCATCTCCTCCTCCCAACAAATTCCAACACATGTGAGAGATGCAACCATATAGCCAAACTGGAGGCTAAGCTCTCTCAACTCAGTACTGGCATAACTAGTCAGGAGGAGAAGGAAACCACACTCACTACAATTCTAGTCTCACATAGACCTACCATGACAGCAAACCAAACACATAATCACACAAAAACATACTCGGAGGCTCTAAATAAAGATCTGCTGAAGCAGCAGAGACCTCCAAAGCAGACACCCAAGCAGCCACTACCCCAAAACAAAACACGTGCAACACATATCTCACAAAGCCAGTGTGCCGAACAGTCACAGCCCTTAAGACTAAACAACACACCTGATACACTTGTAATAGGTGACTCTATCGTCAGGCACACTGACGCCCCGCTCACCAGGCTGAACAAGGAGAGGGTCACGGTGAGCAGCCTGTCGGGCGCTAGGATCTGCCACATAACACAGGCACTCAGGTCACTCCAAGGCAAGTACAAATATGACTCAGTCATTGTCCATGCTGGTGTGAATGACCTGAGACGTACCTCCCTGGACTACATGAAAAGAGACATAAAGGAGCTCTCTGAGCATGTAGCTCAGGCTGGTATGACCCTGACCTTGAGTAGCATCTTACCCTCACCAAGAATGATGCCACAATATGAAGACAAGATGATCAATTTCAACAATTGGCTTAAGTACTGGTGTCATTCAAAGGGGATCCAATGCCTGTCAGCTTGGGATGATATGCTCGACAAGCCACGATGCTTCGCTAGGGACAGCTTGCACCTGTCACCCCTGGTCTTTCGGATATTGGCAAAGGCTCTTGCTACCCCCATAGTGCCTTTTTTAGGCAAGGCTCAAAAGACAAACCCACCTCCATAGGTATCACAAGGGATAAGAAACTAAGAGTAATGCTACTCAATGCCAGAAGTCTAAACCTCAAGATGCATGCACTCGAAACTCTCCTTAGCATGGAGAACATCGATATCTGTGCAGTAACAGAAACCTGGTTCAGGGCTCCCGAGAGCACCCCAGCACTACCAGGTTATACCTCATACCATGCTTTTCGGCTCCAAAACTTGGACCGAACCACAAAAGGAGGGGGAGTATCGATATTCATCAAAGATACCCACACCTCCAGGTTGGTGGCAAAGCACGAAGCATCAGAGACTATCCATGTGCAACTAACAGTGGGTAAAACTGCCTTCCAGTTTATAGCCTGCTACAGACCACCCTCCCAAACCCAGGAACCCCACTCGGCCTTCCTGAGAACACTGGAAAATATGAAGGTCTCTCCAAACACCATTATATTGGGCGACTTCAACTACCAAAACATAGACTGGGAGCATTACTCTAGCTCCAACACCCTAGCCCAAAAGTTCCTAGAATTTATAAACTCAAATGCTATGGAACAACTTGTTACCACTTCCACAAGAGGGGAAAACATACTGGACCTGATCATCACCAACATGGGGACTCTATGCTCCAGACCAGAAGTGTATCCCTCACTGGTAAGATCAGACCATAAACTAATCTCACTGGATATTCACATCCCGACCCCACCCCCTGCCCAGAAAACCACAGTGAAAAACTTCTCTAAAGCAAATTTCACACTCCTCAAAACTGAGGTGGAATCCTTCAAAGCCCCTGGGCCTGTGGAAAATATGGCCCAGACCGCAGAATCCTTTATAAACGCATTCTATGAACACCTTCAGGAATGCATGGATCATGCGATCCCAAATAAAACCAAGACCCAATCCTCCAAAGGCAGATGTCCTGTCTGGTGGACCCCAGCCATAAACAAACTATACAATAGAAGGAGGAAGCTACTAAATGATAGAACAAAATCCCAAAAAGGGAAGGCATCACTGATCAGTATTAGCAAAAAACTACGGGCACACATAAAATTGTCTAAGGCCAGCTTCGAGAGAAAAATTGCACAGGACACTAAGGATAATCACAAGGCTTTCTTTAGTTATGTTAGGAGCTTGGGTGGTAATTCCCAGATATGCTCAGAATTAGTCCAAAATGACAAAAAATACACCGAACCCACAGACATTGCCAACATCCTAGCTGACAGGTTCAGCACAACCCCCCCCCTCCCCACCAAAAGGGCAAATATCTATCCCAGCAGAGTGCTGCCCCCCTGACATCTCAGATGCTCAGGTAAGAGCCGCCCTCTCCAAAGCAAAAAACACAGCATCAATGAGACCAGACGGTGTCCTGGGCTGCATCCTACATGAACTCCAAGAAGAGCTAAACCCAAACATAAAACTACTGTTTAATCTCAGCCTTACTACAGGATATGTGCCCAAAGAGTGGCGTACAGCAACAGTGGTCCCTCTCCATAAAGGTGGTGCCTCAATGGATCCTGGAAACTATCGCCCCATAAGCCTGACTAGCTTGGTCTGCAAAGCTATGGAAAGGATCATCATGGACCTCATAAATAAAGATATTGGGGACCTACAAACACTGGATCCTACCCAGTTTGGCTTTGTTAAGGGCAGATCCTGCCTCTTAAACCTGGTTTATTTCTTTGAAACAGTCATCAAGGCCATTGACGAGGGGAAGGTGGTCCACACAGCCTACCTGGACCTCGCAAAAGCCTTCGATACAATACCCCACTCGGGCATTATAGATAAGCTCACCAGCTTAAATATAAACCCCTATGTCACTAGATGGATTGCAAACTGGCTCAAGGACAGAACCCACATGGTTAGAATTGCTGGAGCCATGTCAGACTCCAAACCAGTTACAAGTGGTGTCCCACAAGGCTCAGTCCTGGGACCTCTCTTGTTCGGTATATATTTCTCGGAGGTACAGGCCAACACGGAAGGACTGTGGCTGACCAAGTTCGCAGATGACTGCAAACTGGGCACCATAATCGACTCTCCAGCTGACACAAGCATCCTCCAAAAGGGCCTCATAGAAACAGACAACTGGTGCCAGAGCCATGGCCTCAAGCTAAATGCCAAAAAGTGTATAGTCATCCCCTTTGGCAAAAACAAAGTGCCCACAAATTACCACATAGGTGGTAATCCATTAAGTACAGAAGAAGTAATTAGGGACCTGGGGACCCAAGTTGATAACAATCTCTCATTTGACAAACACGTGGCCAAAGTGATTAGAAAAACATTTTATATAGCCCAACTAATCATGAAGGGATTCACATCTAGATCAGGGGACGTCATCGTGCCTCTTTACTCATCCCTCATCAGGCCCATAATTGAGTACAATGCCCCTTTTGGGATGTACCTTACCAGACACCTGCAGCAACTGGAAAGACCCCAAAAGTACCTCACCAAGAGGATCAAAGGGCTCAAACAGATGCCAGATGCTGCCTGGTTAAAGAAACTCCAGCTCTACTCAGTGGCATACCGCCTGTTCAGAGGTATTCTGTGCCTGACGTATAAAGCCATGTTCAACCCGGAATTAATGGACATGCTGCACCTCAGAAAATCCAAATCCCATCGAGCTACGCACTCGAGAGACTTGAACCTCAGCACTGAAATAAATAGGACATGCTGGAGGGACAGATTCATAACCCAGAGGCTCCCTTCACTCTGGAATAAAATCCCAGTCCAGGTTAGGCAGAGTCCCTCATTGACTCTCTTCAAGATCAATCTTGATGAGTGGATGGGAGATCGTAGGTTTACCCCGGGTATCACTTCTGTGTCACTGTTAGACAGAGGCACAGTATACTAACCTCGAAAAAAGGCATAGCAAAATAAATTTAAAATGGGTGGCGAAAGCCAAACACATTCTGGCTAGGCTTATAAATGCCCTAGGGCAGATAGCCTAGTATGAACCTATGAACCTATGAACCTATGAACAACCACGTGGCCAAAGTGGTTAGAAAAACATTTTATATAGCCCACCTAATCATGAAGTGATTCACATCTAGATCAGGGGAGGTCATTCAGCCTCTTTACTCATCCCTCATCAGGCCCATAATTGAGTATAATGCCCCTTTTGGGATGTACCTTACCAGACACCTGCAGCAACTGGAAAGACCCCAAAAGTACCTCACCAAGAGGATCAAAGGGCTCAAACAGATGCCATATGCTGCCCGGTTAAAGAAACTCCAGCTCTACTCAGTGGCATACCACCTGCTCAGAGGCGATCTGTGCCTGATGTATAAAGCCATGTCCAACCCGGAATTAATGGACATGCTGCACCTCAGAAAATCCAAATCCCATCGAGCTACATGCTCGAGAGACTTGAACCGCAGCACTGAAATAAATAGGGCATGCTGGAGGGACAGATTCATAACCCAGAGGCTCCCTTCACTCTCGAATAAAATCCCAGTCCAGGTTAGGCAGAGTCCCTCACTGACTCTCTTCAACAGGAATCTTGATGAGTGGATGGGAGATAGTAGGTTTACCCCAGGTATCACTTTTGTGTCACTGTTAGACAGAGGCACAGTATACTAACCTCGAAAAAGGGCATAGCAAATTAATTTAAAATGGGTGGCGAAAGCCAAACACACTCTGGCTAGGCTTATAAATGCCCTAGGGCAGATAGCCTAGTATGAACCTATGAACCTATGAACCTATGTATTACCTGCTGTAAGGACATTACCTGGTATGTGACACTAATAATATATGCTGGTGGGGGGATATGTGTACCACACCTTCACAAACTGTTAAAACAGACCCTCAGTTAATGTCATACAGTGCACTTCATTGGCCCTCCTCAGATACAATCTGTATGATTGCCTGTATGACTGTCATGTCACCCCAGGGCTTCTGTGTGTGTCCCTTGTGGACAGGGGCAGTATGTGCTGATCATGTAAATAAGGGTAAAAATGTGACTAGGATCTTATGAGACCTAGGCCCTTTAGGCTACTAATGTACAATGATCCTATAATCCCATACGCTAAAGTAAATGCTGTAGCATCTGCACACAAACACCTGACTACAGTGAGAATAGTACCACTATCAATTCAAATGTACAGAATACTGCACAACATGCACAATCCAAGTCTGCTGCAATTAGACTAGAACACCTACCTATCTAATGGTACACGCTAGAAATCACAGTACTTAATGCATGCACCAAACTTCAACTGTGCAATTAATATTTCTTTAGGTAATGTTATGAAAGATGACATCATCAGGCCTTGTTCTGGTCAGGACTTTGAGGGTGCACGTCATCTGTGACAGCCAAAAATACTGCAAAACCTACCTCTTTCTAAGTCAGTGAGATGATCATATTTATTTTGCAGGCAGATGCACACACACACACACACACACACACACACACACACACACACACACACACACACACACACACACACACACACACACACACACACATATATGAGCCGGAGTGAGATTAGAACCCCTACCTATCTAGTCTTGCACACTATAGATCACAATATTTAGAGCATACACCACTGCTTAGGTTTGGCATTACAATGGCAGTTGGTATTGTTAAGGTACATGACATAAGCAGGCCTTGTGGAAGAGCAGGGTTTGCAGACTAGCAACACATGCAAGGGCCAAAAAGTGCAGGCCCATTGGAATTTGGGAATCAATGTAGGATTCCCATTTGTTATGCAGGGAGATTCATACACATGCACAGCAAGTGAGCTGTGGTGAGATTAGAACCCCTAACTATCTAGTCTTGCATACTACAGCTCAAAGTATTTACAATGTTTGCCACAGCTCAAATCAATTTTAAATGTGATTGCAGATGAATACTAGTGGAGTACATAAACTAGGCTGGTGTTAAACAGCATGTGTGGGCTGCAGAGTGACATTGCTTCTCAACTGTTTTCTGCATCTAGTAGCCTTGCAGTCAAATAAATGTGTATTATCCTAGTTACGTGTCTACAGTAGCCATTTAGCCATATGTGGCTGTTTGCATTTGGATAGGGAAGCATGTGGGCAAAAAACAATGTGCCCGGTCAATGAAAGCGTACACAACATGATACATATACCTCTCTTTTCAGAGGAGGTCTAGAAAGAAAAACTTCAAAAGCATATCTATTGAGAAAAAAGGCATTCAAAGAGATTATAGTAGACCCTTTCTGAGTAGAAAAATACAAGTATATTGATTATAGATTCAACATAGAGTAGGTTTCCATTTGTCAATGAGTGACATATTTAGCTATCAAAAAAGGGTGATTGCAGTTCAGGAGGAAATAGGGTAAGTCAGTTGTAGAAAATTGAAAACAGGTGTACAAGAAGAAAAAGAGATCAAGAAATAAATATGAAGAAATATCCAAAAATACTAGAATGTGTAAAAATCTAGAGGACTGAGTGTAAAAGTTGGATGGGATTGCATTGTTAAACTGCATGATCAAGGTTACAAAAAAGACAATGCTAAGGAGTCACATCAACCCTTATGAAGAGAGCAAAATCCTAGACTTACTTATGAGAAGAGAAACTCTACAAACTGAGATATGGAAAGGTGAAGAGGGTAAAACTGATTGACCAAGAAAGGAAGATTGGGGAAACTTTGGAGTTAAGGAGTGAGGAGATTGTTCTTGAAAATGTTTTAAATTTGAGGTTATCTTAGGGTAGATGGAACCTCGTTCCAGATTTTGGCAGCATAACATGAGTATTGGGTTTCACCATGTGCATTTGAGGCCTTGTCTTGTAGGCAATGCATTTGTCTTTCCTGGGACAATGCTACTTCATCAATGAAATTAAGATGGAAAATTGGATGGCTGGTGCAGAATAGAATGGGCGACATTCATGTGGGTGCATTAAAGATAGTAAAGACATTTGATCCATTTTTATTTTATATGTATAGAAATGCAGTGGTGAGTTTTGCTACGGAGCTTGCAGGAAAATGTTGCTATGTTGTTTTAGCACTGCTCAAGACTTTGTTGTTGAGTGGTATGAATGCTACTGTAGATTGGGGTAGCATAGAATAAACTGGAATTAGTTAAGCATTGGCTTTAGACATTTGGGCTTGCTCTGTGTAATAGGTTTTGATTTTGTATAAGGCACATGGTTTTTAATGAGTGTTTTTTTTATGCTCTTGTATATATGGAAGTTAAATTTTAATTTATTGTCCAGGGTAACTCTAAGTAGTTTGGTATTTGGGATCATATCCAGATGATATTTTTGGAAGAGGTAATCAAAAAATTACTGTGTGTGAGAAGACTGGATCTAGGTAGGAAGAGCATGACTTTTGAGTATTAAGCCATGTTGTTTTAGCCAGAGTATAAGGAATAGGATTGCTTTGTTTTGGCTGGCAGTTCATTAATGGATGGGAAATAGCAAACAAAGGTTGAATCTTCTGCATGCTGAAAAAGTGAAGAAGGTCCAGAAGTGGCATGTAGGTTATTAAAGAATATATTAAACAACAATTGCCCCCGCTTATAGTTGTTGAGGGACACTTATGTTAACAAGGAGGAAGAAAGGAAGGAAGAAAGAAAGGAAGTCGGGAGATTCTGCTGTTTACAACTTGACTCATATTATGTTACTTAAGTAGCTATGGAACCATTCAATAGTGTTCTTAGAGACTCTGAGAATGGTGAAATTGTGGAGTAGTTTAGAATGAGAGGCTGTGCTGAATGCCTTTGAGAGATCAAGAAATATTGCTATATGGTGTAGTTTGATGGGATTTGATACTAAGGTAATTGTTGTGCTGTTAGAGTGAAATCCGTGCTGTTAGCTAAAGAGTAGTTGTTGGTCTTCAAGGTAGTGTAGTAATTGTGAGTGAATACTCCTTTACATTGTCTTTGATAGTTAAAATAGCATGGCAATTGGCCTGAAGTTACTAAGACTGGTAGATATGCCACATTTATGTAGAAGTAATATGTTAGTTTGCTTCCAGATTTTGGGAACTTGGGATTCAGTTATTGACCTATTGATGAGTTTGGAGACTGCTAATTCTTCTGCAACCAGCTTAATGGATTCAGATGTAAGGTTGTCACCTGCTAAAATCATTGGTTTATGCTTCAAGAGGAGTTTTTTGATTATTGTGATTGAGACAGGTTGTGATGAAAAAGCAAATTATTCAGCAGGATTGTAGTGAAATTGAGTAATGTGCTTACCAGGGTTGTTTTGAATGATAAAAGGAGCTGTCTTGGTGAAGTGGGAATTAAAATAGCAAGATAAGTTATAGTCTGAGTAAATAGATGTAGGTTTTGGTTAGGGGCAGTGTTCATTAGATTTTTAAATAATGCCCAGAAGGCATTTTGATGTATTTTTCTCATCTTCTAAAATAAAATAGAACTTCTAAGCATCTTTCCCAACAAGTCTTTTGTCAGGTTGGAGAGATCAGCTCCTTTTTGTGATGTTCCTGATGGTTGCCAAGTACAAGTGAGCTTTCACCACTGTATCTATGTATTCATGTTGCAGTGGGCTTTACCAAAAAGCCATGAATAACTGTACTGCTCTGGTGTAGACATGGCTTAAACCCCATATCTCAGACAATGAAATACTACCTCCTGGTTTACAAGCTCTTAGGTGTGATCGCACACACAAAAAGGGTAGGGGAGTTGCCTTAATCTACTCTGACCTACTCTCCATAATCCCTTATTCAAACCCTGTTCTTCAGTTTGCTAATGCTGAACTACTGGCCTGCCTACTTAAAATGAATAACCACAAATGTGTCTGTATCATCGCCCTATATATCCCACCAGGAAATAATTTCCCAATCCTCAAAGAAATCCTCTTATGGACCTCTACAAATATAAACAATGAGACATTTATACTAGGTGACATAAACATAAACTGGGACAACATCAATAATGCTACTCACACTCAATCTATCAATCTTTTCACTTTCACCCAAATAATCGACTCCATAACCAGACCCAATAAAACCAAACCGCCACGCTCTACCATCGACTGGATCCTAGTCTCCCACTCAAACAAAATTACGAACTGTGGCACCATTCCTGATTCTGTCAGTGATCACCTCCCTGCTTTTGCCCTTTGCTCTACTTCCACCTCCCTAGAACAACATCACTATATCCACATATGTAACCTTAGTAATTTCAACCCCAACAACTCCCTTAAACAAATGAACTGGAACATCCTAAAAACTCTTCCTCTTGATGAAGCTGTTGACTACTTTAATTCCTCTTTTCTAAACACTCTAAACAATCTAATTCCAATGAGAACAAAAAGAATAAAAACCAAATCTGCCTTATGGCTAATCAAAGACAGCAAAAATCTAATGTATCAAAGGGAAAAATCCTGGAAACTATACCAGAAAAATAAACTCCCCAAAACCCTACTTCAATACACACAGCTCCGTAACCTCACAAAAAAACTACTTCTTAGAGACAAAAAATCCTACTACATCAAACTCCAGTCCAACCATGCTAAAAACCCTAAACAATTCTGGAACTCTCTAAACACAGTACTCAATCCAGGCACCAAAAACAGTCCCTGCCCCACCAAATCTGATCAAGAAATAGCCTCATTATTCAACTCTTTCTTTATTAACTCCATATCCAAACTAACAAAAAACTTTCCCAACAACAGTTCCTCCTCTATGTGTCCTTCCTCTACTATAATCCCCCACCCACTGATTCCAATTCCCCCCATTTTCAACCTTAAACCCATATCTACCAACTATACAAAAACTTCTCTCCAAACTAAAACCTTGCTCAAATGCTCCTGACAATATGCCTTCTATCTTTCTTAAATATGCTGCTGATGGAATTGCATTCCCTATTAGCATATTAATCAACAGATCCATACAAGAATCCTATGTCCCCAAACTCTGGCACACAGCATGTACTCTACCTCTCCACAAAGGTGGGAAAAACGCCAATATCTTAAACTTCCACCTCATAGCTATCCTCTCCCGATCTCCAAAATCCTAGAAAAATGCGTTAATCTCCAACTTATGTCCTTCTTAATTCAAAACCATCTCCTCACCCCAACTCAACACAGTTTCTGACCTGGACACAGTACTACACAGCTCTCATCTCATTCTTAGATACAGTCAAACGTGCTCGAGACTCTGGGACAATAGTATCCACAGTGCTTCTGGAGCTCTCCAAAGCATTTGATGCTGTTTCCCATACCCATCTCTTGATCCATCTCTCAAACCTAAATCTCTCCCAAAATATCCTCTCCAGGTTCTCAAGCTACTGGTCTGACATGTCTCAAGTGGTAAAATGGAGAAAAAGTATCTCTCTGTTTCTCCATACCCCCACCTGCGTACCTCAAGGATCCATTCTAGGACCAATGCTGTTCAATATCTTTATCAATGCTATTCACTCTGCTATTCCTAACACCAAAGTAATCCAATATGCAGATAATTCAAATTTAGTATGCTTTGCCTCAAATCTCCCTGAATGCCTATCAAAGACCCAGACTGCCTTCTCAACCACTGAAGCCTGGATGCTGCAAAACCACCTTTCCCTAAATGCAAACAAATCCAAAATATTAATCTTCCTACCATCAAAGTCCTTCACTTTTGACAAAAGCTTGTTCCTAGTTTTAAGCCAAAATAACTCTCCTATTGAAAATGCCCCCATGCTAAATTACTTGGTGTAACTATAGATGAGAAAACTAAAATTTGACAACCATATATTTCTTAACATAAAGAAGACCCACCAAAAAACTGGGTATGCTCTATAGGAACAATCACTTCCTCTTACCTCACACCAGACTTACTCTCACCTCCACGTACCTCTTTCCCTCCCTAATGTATGGAGCACCCCTACTAACTAACCTATCTTCATTCATCACCTCCAAATTAGAAAACTGTTATAACAAAATCTCCAAATTCACATCTAACTCCAAAAGCTCCTCCCATCAATGCCTTGCCCTTCACTCTCTAAACTGGCTATAACTTTCAAATTATCTGGACTACCTCCAACTCATCACAGCTCACAATCTACTCTTCAACCCCACCAAATGCCTTTCCCTCAAAAACATCCTTTTCCTGTATGTTCCAAATAGAACTCTTAGATCTGCACATCAAAACTTAATCATTGTTCATAAACCTAACCGCTCACCAGGACAACTACTACTCTCTTTTTCCTTAGCCAAAAAATGGAATTATCTTCCTCCTACCCTAAGAATAGTGGAAAATATGGCAAGCTTCAAAATACAGCTTCATTCCTACCTCTCCTCTATCAAGAAATGTACCTGCATTCTTCCAACTTAGCCAATTTCCGTCTCTTATAATCCTATAATGTCCATGCTTTATCCCATCTACTTATTCTAACTTTCTTAAATATGTTGAAACAAATAACTTCCTTCCAACAATCTACCTACCTTCATTGCAACCTTTCAACCTCAAAAGCCTGCTTGTTCCAATAAGTTACCACAAACTTGGCTTCACGCTCTCTAATGACAACACTTTATAATTACAATTGCTTGTTATGTAAATATTGTAAATACTTAATTGTATATAATCTTGTATTTGTCCTGAGCATCTGTTGTGTACTTGTATTCTGTTTAATCACTTGTATTCTGAATCTTTACTGTATTTTGCTTTCTTGGAGCTTTTCTCCTCTGGCCTCCACTGAAAATGGGCTCACTGGGCCCAGTGGACTTTCCTGGTCAACAAACTGGAAATAAATAAACTAAATGATGCCCTGTTGCTACGTGCCCATGATTCCTTCACCAGTCTCATTATTCTCTCACAACATTCCATACTATGTTGAATGCATTCCCCTGTAAATTCTGCCCCTGGAACAATGGTTCTGAATTTGCAAAGCTGTTGGTGACAAAGGAAGTCAGCAATATCATTATACAAACCTGGGATGTACTGTGCAGCAAAAGACATGTTTGTTTGCAATGCATGCAAAGGTAAACATTTGAAATGTCAATACCCACTAGAATGAGTCATGAAACGTGGAGACTGAATGGCTGGAAGACTGGACTTACATATACTAAATCCAAGATGCTGTTTCTCAGAATATTCACTTTTCTCTGAGGTACAGCAATCTTGAAGTTGGTATATACACATTTGGAGGTGTGTACATGGGGGTGTGATGCAGGATTCACTCTTCTCCATGTTTTAGGTCTTTTTTTTTCTTTGGGTTTTTGGCACTCAGTATTTCAGGCACTGACATTTCAATAGGGAGCTACATGCAAAATGAATCTCCTAACAATTCTGCTAATAACCCTAACAACTTGCTGTGCCCTTACAAATCTCTTAGAAAATTCACTACCACAATCTGGTTGTTTGTGTGGAACCTGATCTTGTGATTCCTAAAATCCTTCTTCCAAACCATTGTAGCTGTCTAGATGGGCATGATTTCTAGGAACATGTTCTTCTTCACTTCTTCACCTCAAGACTTGGGCCAGAAAGTGGAAAACCATCTCCCTGTGAAAAATCCCCCAATTCCCAATTAATCCTGTTGTGTTTGTGTATAACTTAAAGTCCATGCTGCTGGCCTAACCATCTTGCCAACATGTAGTGCTAGTGAACTCCTTCAAGAGGACAAGCATATCTGCAAATCTAATCTCAGCTATCTTGTGATCCTAAGCTGCTGGTGTTTCTATCTCCCTCGCGTTAACAGCTTGGTTAAAGACAGGCAAGGTGTGCATTTGTGGCAATTGCCAAACAAGCAAGTATGGGCAGTTCTAACAACTCACTGATCTCCCCCACCCTTGTTTTCTTTTTCCCCTGCATCACCTTGATCTTGTATCCTAACCAGCACAACTTTGCCTTTTGCAGTTGTGCCATTCATGGCACAGTATCAATCTGCAGTCTTAGAAATTTGATAGCCCTAGCCAGTCCCTCTTCCTTGTCAAGTGCCAATAGCACCAACAAGACTTCAGATACCCCTTTAAATCTCACCAACACCACCTCCATGTATTCCTTATCTAGGTCCAAGATTAAGAAGACATCTAAATAATAGACAACTGAACATTATGTATCCAATTTCTGCCATATCCAGTGTATCACCTTGCTGTATTTCTCGAAAGTGGCACAGGTCACTGTACACACCACTGGTATTGCTTTGTCAAAGTAATATTTATCTCTCACTTTCAGGCCTAACAAATGCCTTTTTCTTTTTCTTGTCTATTGTCTGATTAATGAAATCACCATCCATATAGGACAAGTGATGTATTATTCAAATTTTGCTAGGCTTCTTTTTGGACATTAAATTCAGTGGTGAAACACAAAAATGATCAAATGGGCAAGTCCTAAATGGGCTGGCAAAATGGCCCAAATGTACCTCTCTATAAAAAATTACAAGTAGCAATACTTCCCTGCCTTTTACTGAATATAGATTCTTTCATGGGTTATTGTAGAACATTACTGTAGCTTTAATCTTAAAACCATACAATAACTTCACTAGCAATCTCTTCGTCTGGGTAGCTAGCTGGCAGGTGTCTAAGAGACTTAGATTGAATAGGGGAGTGTGTACCCTTTTGAGCATAAGCTAGTCTTGGCTGACCTCTCCAACTGACTGCAACTCTGCTGCTGCCTCTGTCTTGATCCCTAAATCTGTCATGTATAAGGGGTTTGAACTCCTCCTGTCCTCCACCGCTCGAGGCAGTTTTCTGATGTGCCACACAATGCAGGCATAAATGGCTGCCACCTCCTGACATCTTTACTTCCTTTTTGTTTGTGGCCTCTGGCTTCTCCATGGTTCTCAGCCATGTATCCATGTAATTCACCTCCCACCAAAGCATTTTGTCTATAGATTTCAGCTTACAAAATTTGTGGTCGTACCAATACCAAGACACAGACTCTCTAAGATTCTAAGACTCCTTTATGGCCAAAAATAAATTATTATTGGCAACCCTAATATGGGTTCCTTTTCTAATATTATTGCCATGAGATACGTGAACCTCATGATGAGTTATCACAGTTCCTCACTCTCCCTTAAGGGAGTCTGCTCTGACCAAAAGTTGGTTGGGTTGCTATTAAATCCTTGCAACTATGAGCATCTGAGGACAAAATCTGTTGGACCCTTTTCATGTCAGTCATATCTAATAAATCAGTTATGTCATCTCTCCATTTTTTTTCTTTTATTGCCATTAGTATATGCACTGTCTGTTGAGCACATTCTCTGTTTATAGCCAGCTGGACCACAATTGGGTCATCCCCTTCACTTTCTACCTATGTGCACTAGTCCTTTAGTTCCCATAAGTGCCCATAGTGAATATACCAGGAAATCCATCCCAAATATACTTAGTTCCACTCCCTCTCCCATGATTGCATCTGCTACTCTTCAGCCACCAACATCATTGTGAGTGTTAGCCCCCAAAAACTCCCACAAAGGATCGCATCCCTCCCTAGGCAATGCTGCTAGTACACCCTCAAAAATATCTGTCCATTCCACACTCTGCCCCTGCGGGTGGCTATCTCTCCCCTTCTGGATGTTCACTTGCTTGATTACCTGGCAGCCCACCTTGTGTATGTGGGCTTGCAAAATCCCTTCTGCCATCTGATTAACAACACTTTCAAGACAACAAACATGCTGACTTCTCTTTGACTGCTCTTGTGATATTTAGCAGGCATTGCTTCTTTATGACCCATCTTTGGTCTGGGTTGTCTGCTTGATCTCTCACCTGCTTCTTCTTCTCTGGTCATCTCATCCAGCAGTGGATTCACTTGCACCATCAAAGTTTTCCATCTGTCACAGTATTCCGTACTCAAGATATTATGAAACGAAATTGTCAGAGACACAACAGGTAACACACTCACCTTTGATGCATAGTGCTGTGGTTTCTATTTCCATACCAGGTAAATGAATTACTGACTCTACAGTGCAGCATAAGGGGGGGTGCTGCAGTCCAGAGTATGTTGTCTTTTATAGAAGATGTTAAACCAAGATCCCATTTGCCTGAGTTGGAGGTAGCACAGGTGGATGTAAAGAAAATTGACTGTACTTATCGAAAACAGTAGGGGAAGTTCCTCAAAACCCTGGCCACATTTCCCCTAGAAGTATAAATAGCACCTTGGTCTCCCCTTGAAACAGACTACTAGTCTAGTGGGACTGACATGGTCAAAACAAACAGAGCTTACTGCATGCCCTGAGATCAACTTCTTTTTTAATCTAATAATTTGTTTATTGGCTCCCTTTTCCTCTCCTTATTTCATATAGACTACCTCTCCTTTCTTCTTCTAAATTTTATGTCATACAGTTTCTCTTGTATCTGTTAATATTGCTTTCTTTTTTTTTTCTACCTGTTTACCTACCTGAACTGGCCTTCTAACTCTTTACCTGAGCTTTCCTCCTCTAGAATCCTTCCCAGCTGGCTCACTGTAATGATAAATGACAGCTAACTCTATCATAGCTGTTGATGGATCCTGTTCATATTATGATGATCATCTACAATGGAATATGGCTATTCACTCTGCCTTAAAGGAAATTACATCTGAATGGGTTTGCTCCCTGTCTTTGACACTGATATTCTCTTCTCCAGTGTATTAGCAAGTGAAGCCACAAAGGAATGTATATCTACCTTATTGACCAGCTTTTGTAAGATATGTTGGACAACTCGCTTGATTCTTCAGAAAGTAATAAGAATCTCAATTTCTTTCTACATTATGCTATCCATCATGCATGAAATTTATAAATATCAACTCTTTCAATACAGATTGGGTCTGCACCCTCCCTTTCTCAGACTACTAATAGAACTACCGCTTGTATCTTTAAAAAACACACACAAACATACACACACCATGGCCTGGGGAGTAGCCTCCCTGAAAACACTCCATGTCTGAAAAGAATTTAGAATGTTCTTGGTAATTACTTGACAATTGTGACTAGAAGAAATACCATACCACTTTCTCATCATTCAAATTACAGGTGAGTTCAGTTACCTCTGCCTCTACAACCACTGCAGATTCAACAGCATTGCCATCTAGTATATTCTTGGAATATACGCTTCACTTGGGCAACTTGCTTGCCATAAGGTAGCCTGCTTTATAGGCTCATTGGTGATTAGAAGCTAATGATTCAGGGGCCTTTATAAAGCTAGTCATGCTTCCCAAAATGAGAATCAAACCTTATACCTTCCATCTATTATGCAAACACCTTTACCTTTATGCAGAAGCATTAACTAGCCATGCTGCCGGCAGCAATTATATCAGCTGGTTGAGCACAGTAACAGGCGTCTGAAAATTGTATTTGTTACGATGACATTTTGTTAACCTTCCTTCTGTCTACATCCCCCTGTCTAACAGCTGTATCAGAGTTGTAATAAGGTTTGAATTGTTTGTCAAACCAGGATGGTATTCTGCATGTCCTTTATACTGATTTACACATACCTTACTCCATTTCCTTATGAAACTTCTTATAACATTGATCAGTAGTAATAGTTCACTTATTAATAATAATTGGCAAATCAGTAATCTAGAGCCAGTTTAAACATCAACAGTCTCTTGATCTGAAATGATTCCATAGACACTACAGACCTTCTCAGAAAGAACCTCCCCAAGATTTAGGTTTAAGTCTGACTGATTATAAATGAAACATTACTTACTACATGACTAACCTAGTAATGATGGCATTTATTACCACACAACAGTATGCATGCTGTCATTCATCACATGTGACTAGCAAACGTGTTAATGCAGAAAAAAACAAATAACCCAAAGGCCATACAAATAACCTTTTGGTTCATATTACCAAGCATCAGCAATACAATATCCAAGGCCACTTGTCATAAAGCAGTTAGGCATTGTAGTGCAGTCAGGATGAGTTTCCTGTATAAATTAGCAGTACTTTAGCAATCAGGAGATAGCAAATGACAGCAAATAGCTTTATTTCACCTTATTTGCTGAAGCACTAACATAAAGCAGTTTAGCAATTAACTAAAACTAACGAGCTTCTCACTTTTCCCATACTCTCAAGCAACTACTTCAATCTAGCTTCTCAATTGGCCATAAGCTTAGGATTTAAATTTCAACAATCGAAAACAGCATTGTAAAATGCACTATCTTTACCTTGCACTACATCCAAGATTAGTAATATAAATAAGCCCTTATTTATAGTATGTTTATTTTATACATGTTGAACCATGCCTTTAGGCCTACCTGCTCCCCGTGCTTTCCAGACTGTTTATGCAAACCCCCCCTGAACCTTATCCCTAGCAACTAACTAGCACTTCGACAATGCAAACAAACTTGTACAAACCCTTGCTGATTTAAACACATATAGCCTTTTTTTCTCCGATTTTTAACTTACCTAGTTGGCTCTCTCTTAGCAGACCTGTTTATATTCTGCCCTTCTCAGGACATCTGATGGCATGCTCTTTATCCCCTCATCTGTTCTGCTCCTTCCTCCCAAAATTGTAGCCTGATTAGATATGTGGCAGACAACTAGCTGTTTCTGTCACAAAGCTGGATTTACAAGCATTGCTTGCTTTTGTAAATGGTTATGGAAGTAGCTGTGTACTACAGATGAGTCATGAAAAACAGCATTCTGAAGCACACTTTTGTCTCTGAAAAGACTACAGCAGACTGAAATACAGATTGACAGTTTTTGCAACTGAGAAGGTAGTGTATATGTGAGCTTCCTCTGGCAGCTTAGGGAATCCAGGTTAGCTATGGCTCTGTCTTTATATATTTTGAAACCAGTTAGGACAATGGGTAAATAAAGGAAATTACTGTGATGTGCAAACAGTGTGTCATATGGCTAGACAGAATAAAATAAAATTCTAACACAAATTACAGCAAGTGAATTTCTGGAAATGCACATTGAGCATATTCATTGATTCTAGAAATGATAAAATCACTTGGATAAGCACTTAATAAAATAGCTCATAATAAGTTGAACAGAACAGTTCAAACAGTTCAAATATGAGCAGTAAAAAGGCTGGCATTATGTGCAAAAAGCAAAAGTATTAGGAAAATACCTTTTTCCATTTTTTGAGACCTGTATGTATAACTCATTTCCTTCATGATTTAAACAAAATAGCATGTAGTCAATAAAGGAAGGAAGGTTAATACAGAAACAGTGTGATGTCTGAGACAGATCTTTCATGCACATACTACATTCAAACACACCATCTCTGCATGTCTTTCTCTTCCCTCTGTCTCTAACATGCACACAACACATGAGCTCCTATGGGGACAACACAAAGGACTGTACAAATAAGCTTGACATGATCTGTAGCACTTTGTCGCTGTTTTATTTCTCACAGCTGGATTCACATCACAGAGGCCTCTGGAGATCATTTCAGTGAAAGTTGCTGCTAATTCGAAACTCCAACACCTATTTCTGAGAGCCTGTAAAAAGACTTAAGGTGAGCTGCACTATTCCATGTAACCAGGGTTGAAACTAAAAATCTTACATCTGGATGAAGATCTGCCCAAGTTATCTATGCTGACAATTTCTACAACAGAAAGCACGCTCTATCATTACTTTTTTGTCCAGTTCCTTGCAAAAAGTGTCTTTGAATTAAAACATCTACACCAGACAGAGACATTTATTTATATCCATACAGATGCCTTTATAGTGGAATAAATTATTAGTCAGAGTAAGAGAATCACCAAATGTGAATACATTCAAAACTAATTTGGACTTATGGTTATGGGCTGGGAATTAATCTTATGACTGACAATTGTTGGAATCTGTTTTTGCCTGAGCACTGTTTTTTTTTTTTTTTTTTTTTTAACTCATGAACTTATGAATCTGTTATTTTTGTGGTTTACTAATGTTATACTTGGCCTAAAAATAACACATATTTTACATGTGGTCACATATCTACTATTCCAATAATATAACTCATGTTGCGTAATTGTAATTTATTTGTCTCTGGTTAAAGTATATACTGCATTATTAACAAATCTATCATGTTCTCTGAATATGATTTTCTTATGAATGTCATTATAAATGCATAACGATGTGTATGTGCATGTATAATTTCCTATGAGCAAACAGTGAATATTAGACTTCCTTTCCTTTCCTTTCTACATTCGTACCCAACTATAAGAGGCCCTGACTCGCCGACCACCAGATTTACTAAAGTACAGATCTGTTATATTAAAGATGTGTAATCCACAAATGTGGAAGGTATCAGTTAATAATTAAATTAACAGTCAAAGACAAGATAGTATACATGTGCACACAATCACATGCATGCACACACACACACACACACACACACACACACACACACACACACACACACACACACGCACACACACATGCACACGCACATACAGATATTTGCTTTTTTTCCTCTTTGTTGCTGCAATGCATATAAGTGGGATTGTATTAGCAGAGATTTGTTTTAAACTGTCAAGATAAAAATAAAAAAATATCAACTTCATACTAGTAGAATCATTAAGTCATGCACGACATTTGTGTTATGCCATGCATATATGTTCTCTCTTTTTCCATAGGCAGCTAAATAATCTGTTTCTATACTCAGCTTAAATCTGCACAAGAGCACAAAGCTAAGCTACCACGAAGCCTTAGTTATCCAAATAAAGCCCTATGGAAAAAAAAATGAAGGAAGGCTTTGAAGGTCTGCATTTAACTATGAACAGCTGTTTCAAGATAAAGGATTTTTACTGGCAAGCTAGTCTGTTTTTCTTTCCAGAAAAAATTTACTTTAAACAGACCGATCAGACAGATTTTGTTAGCAGACAGGAACTGGAATTTAAAGCAGAAGTGTTTTCTGAACTTTTAGCTTCAGTTGACATTTAGACAGTAACTGTCCTTTCTTTCTAAAGGACCACAACAATAAAAAATATATATTATTGATGAGTAAAAGAAAATACTTTTGCTAAAAAATTTACTTGTCTATATGTGTTATAAGAAAGAAAACTGTTGGGCTCAGTAAGATTTTAAAGGCACTTGACTTTAACTAACCAGACCCATTGAGTTAACCCCTGACTGTTCTCCCTCCCTCCACAACAAACATCTTTGCAGAATATATAGGTAGAATATATTTTATGTGTTTGCAAAACGGTTGAAATAACTGTGTGTGAGAATCAGATAAAGGTCACTAAAGCTATATTTCCTTTAGCATATTTAATTTAGATATCCTCTTGACCCCCAAACTATTCTCTTCAACAATATTCCTCCAAAGAAAGATGTTGTATATTTAAACATTCTACAGTGTAAAACGTTTTTCAGTTATGTTTTGTTTTCCTAGAGACAAGACTTATTTTGTCATACTCTAGTAAAGTGAAAGTCAGCATATGATCCATTTTTCCACTTGCTGATAGATAAAACAGTGAATTACAAAACAGTGCTTTCAAGTATTTGGATACATTATCTGTGCTATTAAATTATATTCAAATGTAGAACAAAACAGCATTGCAAATTTACATTCATAAAACAGTGGAAGGTAAAAGTATACATCAGACAAGGAGCTTAGAATATGGTTCAAAAAAAAAAAAAAAAGAAAAACATGTCTGTTAACAATAAAATATTATGCTGCTAAATATGCACCAAAATGAAATGGGAATGATTCCAGCTTCTGCAGTCTATGACAGCTCATCCTATTTCAGCCTTTTTCTGTGAGACTATAGGATGTTAAAATAAATAAATAAAATAGCATTGCTTCACCACTCTGGAACATGAATATACCAGGATACACAGGTTATTAATTGTGCATTGATACCAACAAACTAGAGCACAGCAGTTATGGTTATGTTTTTTTAACTAATTGTGATGGCTATTGCTTTGTCAAAAAAAAAAAAAACTCAGCATAACAAGAAGTCTTCAGTGATTTTTACATGCACCTTGATGATATCTTGATAAACAGAAGTGTGCAAATGTAATATACACATAATTTCATATTTTATCAGGTTTTTTTCAGTTTATGTTCTGTGTGCATCTACTATAGGGACTTTTTTCTCTTGTTTCCTACTTATTTGGTTCCCATCAATACATTTAATACATTAGTGGCTTCTTAATCTGAAAGTTTCAAAACACAATCAGATGTTCTACTTATGCAATAGAGCTGAGGCCACAATAAGATTGAAACTACCCCTAAGTTACTGGACCTGGCTTTTTTTTAAATTAAGACTTTGTTAACGACATGGAGGGATTTACATTCATATGTAAGTCTCATGAATGGCACACCGTATCTCGTCAGGAGTTTTCTGCTTAATTTCCTACTTTATCCCAACTCTTCTCCTTTGTTTTCCCTTTGGAATCATTTCTCCTCTCTAGTGCTATAATTTTAACTCTTGTAATATTCTAATATATCTTTCTATTTTTCACTCCTTTCCTCATTCTAGTTAGTTTTTTACTATCTTTTCCTTATATCGAGGAACCTTCTGTGTAATTTGTGCACATGTACTGCTTTTATTCCATTCCTGTTTTGAATAATGTTTTTTTTTTTTTTAACTTCTGTGCCTCCTAGTCCGATAATACTTGTTTTCTCTTTTTCTTCTTGGGTAGTGTATTCTTCTTTTTGCCCATGTACAGATTTCCAGAGTGTACTCTGCTTGTTTTTGAAGCATGTCTCCTCAAATCTTCTTTGCCTGGTACAAACTTCTTGCACCCAGTCTATCATTATTGCTTTTTCCCACTGATACCAGTAGCATTTAATATCTTCATTTCTGCTTTCCTTTACTAATTTCATGGGGAGGGGGAGTTGCTTTCTATGCTGCATTCTCAAGCATTGGTCTCCCACTGCATATAATTTCTGCATGTCCCTTACTACTGGAATGGCCTTCTGCCAGTACCATAGCTCCTGTCCAACTTTACCCCCTTTCACAATTCTTTCTCACAATCTCTTCTTTGACCTCGTTCCATCCTCTCCTCAGCTCTTCAGATTTGGTTGTGTCTTGCTTGTTGGTCTAAGTGGAATGTTAATACAATGTTTTTGAATGTTTATGAGTTATAACAAAGATTAAACTATCTAAGTAGCTGCTGTCTGATACTCCAACTATTAGTGAGTCTGTACTATTTGTTTAAACTGTACTTGTAAGTGGCAATTTCTTTGTTTGATTTCTTTGAGATGGTTCTCCCACTTTATGTGTCAAATTACACAGACACGGAAAGAAATGGTAAAAAAAGTCCCTGCTAAGGCATTATTTAAATCATGTATAGGTGTTTGTGTTAGGGCTTTGACTGGGACTTAAGCCCAAGACCCCCAGCAATTTTTATTGATGTCACTGCATTTGAAGCATTAAAAAGCTCCTGTGCTACTAGCATCTGAACTGTACCTTAAATAAAGTCCCTCCATGAGATTCAATAATGCCTGCACTAAGTGTACACTGTTCTGATTAAACAGACAACACAGACGTAACTCATACCCTCTTCCTCATAATTTTAGTTTTCGGATCTATATTATATCATTGAACGCTTAAAAAAGCGAATGCTGATTGATCGACCTAATTTAAGTGAAAGCTTACAATCTTGAACTGTCAGACCAGTGATTTTTTTCCCAGGGAAAAAAATCGCTGATCCAAAACACATACACACAACACAAGCACACCAAACAAACAGAAATCCACACACATACACCTAAAATCTGATACCTAACCCTACACTAAACTATGCACACACCACTAACTACCCACTTACCTTAACCCAAACCCTAACCCTAAGGTCTGTCACTATCGCACACTCACCTCACCCGCTCCCTAACCCTAACTCACCTAAATCACCCTAACACTCACATCCACAAAATCGCACACTTACCTGAATCCGACCGGTAACTTTCCGCCATAACACTGAAAATACTGAAGCAACAGAAACGGACAACCGAATTCTTTCCCTAGGAAAAAAATTTGAGTTTCTGCTGCTTCGATATTTTGCAGTTTCGCGAAAATAATTCGATCAATCAGTGTTTGCTTTTTTAAGGGTTCGAGGATATAATATAGACCCTAGTTTTCCTACTGATATTCTTGCAGCTTTACATATTCACAGGGATTCACAGAGGTTACCACAAAGTATACACTACATGTACACTTAGTGTAATCTTTCTGAGTGAGTAGAAAGCACAAAAAAAATGATACAAATGTTATTGAATACATATCACGTACACTTAGTGTAGGCTTTATTGAATCTGGCCCATCTTTTCAGCTAGGAAACCTCTAGCATGTTGTGTGCTTGTTTCTTTGTTTTTGTTTCCAGGAGTGCTGCTTGCTTCACAGCCTGTGCTTTTACATGCTCTGATTACATATGCAGTTCCAATACTGGAAGTTATTATCAACTGATTAAAATAGGATGTGACTTATTCATTTAAATGGGACACCATGACGTGTTTTAAGTACATGGGTAATACGAGTCAGGTTATTTATTTATTCATTTACTTTTTCGTGAATGGGTTATCCTTACTACTCAGACCCCATAACTGGGGATGAATGCTCAGAAGCCTAATAAATACACAGAAAGGCATATAAAAGCACTACCCAGCTACTGAAATATAAATTCAAACATAATAAAATGGAGTTTCCGTACATAAACATAAACGTCAATATAAGGTATATCAAAAGTACAACACTGTAAATGTCAATAACTGGCAATGAGTTAATATAGTAAATGAAATATACTACTATTCAGAAAGGCACTATATTATAGAAAATATATTAATGTTGACTGTCCATGTAAAGCAGATTTAAATCCGCAAGGATTTATTTAATTAGTTCTGTCTGTTAAGCACAGGAAGACAGACAGTATTGTGAGTCACAGCATGCACACAAAAGACAGACAGCACTATGATTCATACAAAGAACAAAGCTATTTATAAGGAATGCAAGTACTTGCTTTATTACTTATACATACGCAACACTGAGTACCATTTATTTGAGGAATAACTATATCATTATCTGTATAGGCTGTAGTAGTGTGGTTTGCTTTGCACATTTATAAGAACCTAAACTTTGTACATGATTGCTAGTATTAAGGCTTATCCTCTAAAGATCATTGAATGAGGTTCTAGTTATACCCATGCATGCAAAAGTGGATGAGCAAACCAACCAGGTTGTGCCCCATTTATACAAAGGTGGACAGGTGAGCTGGTACCACGTTCTTTACAAACTTTACAGACAGTGGTATTATCAAACTATTAGAAGTGATATACCTAGGAAGGTTTAAGTGGGCAAAGACAAAGAAAGCTTAATACCAGCAGTATTTCTTTCCTGCTAACATCTGCGTATGGTGATGTCAAAACAAAGGGAATAGTATGTCTGGTAAGACAACAATCAGACAGCTGATACCAGCAAAAGATGAATTCTCCAGTTTGTCTCAAATGCAATTTCTGAGGTAACAAATTGCATTTCAAGTAGGAGACAGATGCAGAATGATAGACAAGATATACCTGAGGTTCTGTTACCTATTTTGGAATTAGATTTTTGCATGATAGTCAAAATCTGTTGAGAGAACCTTAAGTGTTTGAAAGGAGTATGCCCGATACACAGACCTACTTAATCAAAGATGGGTTCTCACAAATACGTTTCTGAGAGAGGCATAACTCAGCATACTCTTTTTTTTTTTTTTTTTTTTTTAACTTGCAGTTTTATCTATCACAAATTCACCAAGATTAATCAGTTTTAACTAAGAAAAAGACACCTCTAGGTTTGGCAAAGTTCAGAGAGGAAATGTTTTCCTGTTTGGGGAGAGAAGTACAGAAATTATTGTAGAATTCCAGAAACATTAGGGTGGCACAGTGGCACAGCAGATAGAGTTATCACCTCACAGCAAGAGGATCTTGGGCTCAACTCTCAGCTGGGGTGCCTTCAGTGTGGAGTCTGCATGTCCTCCCTGTGTTAGTGTGGCTTTCCTCCAGATGCCCCAGTTTCTTCCCACATTCCAGGAGCATGCAGTAGGTGGATTGGACAATCTAAGCTGGTGATAGGTGTGAGTGTGTGGTAAAGAACAGCTGTAGCAGGGCTGGCTACCCAGTGGTGTGAACCTTTCATCTGGATGACTGTCATTCTTAAAGTGATGCCCGAACCCGTTGTGTGAAATTGTGAAAAAGAGTTTGTGGGTGGAATAATTTAATTTACATATATGCTTTGTTAATTTTTTTAACAATCATGGTGAGACAGGCAGCTTATCAAAAATGCATATTCACTTTTTCATTTTTGTTATGTTATAACCACATATGGCTTAAATGTATCAAATTTCAAAGGTTTTTCCATCAAATAACTGTCAGACAAAATCTGTTGCTAGCAATAAAAAAAACAGGCTTATGTAAATTTCCATTCAGTTTATCTTAGCAAATTGATTGGCTGAATAATTTAAAGGGAGTTTAATACTGAGGCTGGGGTCTCATTGTTAAACCAATGCAAATGTCAAAAGGGTAATTTTCTTTCCACTGTATAAAACTTTTTGGCCTTTCTCAATAAGAATACATAACAAGTTTTGGTTAACAGTTCAGTCTGCATTACTTAAGTTTAGTTCTCTGTAACTGTACCTTAAAAATTACATAAATCACTCATTGTTAAGGTATTTTGGGGACAGTTCAGCTATAAAAACTGTTTTATTATTACAGAAGGACAAGATTCTTGTAAGCTTCATGGATAGACATTATTTGATGCTTGAAATGGTTGTAAACTTATTTTTACTTATTATTTAATTTATTATTGGCAGTTTATTACAGCATTTTATAGTAAATAAATCACAATGTAAGCCCAGGTGCTAAAAGGGCTTGACTGACTATACCATGATATAAGGAAAGCTAATGACAAAATTTCACATCATTTGCAAAAAAAAAAAATAAACAAGTTTATCTAGAAAGCAAGGATTAGTAAGGAAGTCTCAAATCATTTAGAACCTGAGCTTACATTATCAACTCTTTGTTTAGTAAATAGCTACTCATACTTCCATATCCAAAAGTAGGGTCATTGGTAAATATCTTCATCCAGTGGGTCTGCATCCTTCTGCTATATATTTTACAGTAAATAAGAATTTAGTAGGATTTATGACTGACAAATATAATTAAACAGCAATCAGCCTTTCATCCTATAGCTCATTACTTCTGGACCTATAAGACCACTTTTCTGACCTATGTGAACTGCAGGTAACTCAGAGGTTACACATAAACTGCTCTCCTAACTCTTGCCATTGGCTATCTTAATGAAGCATTATTGAGCAAGAGAATGCTTTCTGACACAAAAAGGTCATGCGATGTATATCTCTTTCTTCTCCTGTATGCATTATTGCATTGCAGAACAATGCTTACAGAACTAAAAGTACAACTCAGTAGCTTAAACTGCATTTTATATTTCAACTATCACACTTTATATTATGACAAATGCAAGCAGAAAGTTTAATTTATACAACTGCAATGCTTTATAATTCTGTTTTGAATAGTGGCAATTATTCAATATCTCATAAGTGAAATATAGGCTATGGTGAGAATGTGTACCAAATACTTGCCGCTGCACTCCTCTTGTTTCCCATATTTGGTTATTGAATCAGTTTGCATACATGAAATGTATTTCACAAATGTAATACAAATCAAATTACATATTTTTTAACATAAATTAAATCAATGGTAGCATCTTTATTTCCCATCTTACTGCATTTTATGACTATATCAGGTTTCAAGTTATTAATGTCATTATTGTTTATCATGTTATTTTAAAGCATTTCTTTGAATGACAGTTTACTGTAGAAGATTAAGGCACAGATGTGCTTCTGGTAGTCCAGGATTTGAGTCCCTATGCATCTTTTTTCGTACTGTGTGACTCATTCAAGAAGGCAGTGCTCTTGTTTTTGTATATGTGTTGTTATATTTTTGAATCTTGCAGTTACCTGAACCTTCTGTTCAGTCCTTCGTACAGTTCATTTATTATCATCTTCTTGTACAGACTGTGGCCTGTGTAAATCAGTTTTTCCCCGGTACTTCAGTTAAAGATACAAAACAAGAAAACTCTGTAGTTCCTGGCCTATTGTCAGCTACAATGCTGGCATCAACTGTGAAACAAGAAAACCAGTAACATAGCCAAGTGTCAGTGCAATACATGCACACCAGTATTATGAAATAAAATTATTCATGTGCAAGTAGAATGTATACATAGGTTCATAGGTAGATACTAGGCTATTGGCCCTAGGGCCTATATAAGCCTAGCCAAAAAGGTACCTTGGCTTTCGCCACACAAGAAAATTATTTTTCTGTGCCCCTGTCAAGCAGAACCACAGAAGTGATCCCCAGGGTGAATTTCCTATTACCCATCCAATCATGAAGATTTTTCTTGAAGAGTGCTAATGAGGAGCTCTGCTTGACATAGGTAGTCTGTTCCAGAGTATGGGAAGTCTCTGGGACAAGAATCTATCCCTCCAGCATGTTCTGTTTATTCTCGTGACAAGGTTTAGGTCCCTAGAGTGTGTAGCTCAGAGGGATTGGGATTTCTTTAAGTGTAGCATGTCCAACAGCTCTAGGTTTGACATAGCTTTGTATGTTAGGCAGAGATCGCCTCTGAGTAGATGATATGCGATGGAGTAAAGCTGGAGTTTTTTGAGTCAGTCTGCGTAAGGCATCTGTTTCAGGCCAGTAATCCTCTTTGTAAGGTATTTTTGCAGCCTTTCCAGTTGTTGTAGATGTCTTGTGAGGTACATACCAAAAGGGGCAATGTACTCTATAATTGGTCTAATGAGTGATGAGTAGAGGGGAACAATGACCTCTTTTTTTCTGGATGAGAAACCTTTTGTGATGAGGTGTGCCACATAGAAGGTTTTCCTGACCAGTGTGGCAATGTGATTATCAAAGGAGAGACTACTGTCCACCTGTGTCCCAAGGTCTCTTATCACACTTTCGGTGTTAAGTAGACTACCATCTATGCGGTAGTTCATGGGTACAGAATTTTTACCAAAGGGGATGGCAATGCACTTTTTGGCATTGAGCTTGAGACCATGGCATTGACACCAAGCATCTGTCTCAGTGAGGCCCTTTTGTAGGATGTCCACATCATTAGGAGTTTTGATTATGGCTCCTAGTTTGCAGTCATCTGCAAATGTAGTTAGCCAAAGACCTTCTGTGTTAGCCTGTACTTCAGAGAAGTAGATACCAAACATGAGATGACCCAGGACCGAACCCTGTAGTACTCCACTTGTCACTGATCTGAAGTCTGATTTGGAGTCTGCTACTTTCACAGTGTGTGTTCTGTCAGTAAGCCAGTTGGCAACCCATCTTGTGACATAGGGATTTATACCTAGTTTAGTGAGTTTATCTATAATTCCACTGTGGGGAATGGTGTCAGATGCCTTGGTGAGATCTAGATAGACTGTGTGAACCACTTTACCCTCATCTATGGCTTTGGTGACTACTTCAAAGAAGTCTATCAGGTTTAGGAGACATGCTCTGCCTTTTACAAACCCGAACTGTGTGGGGTCCAAAGTCTGGAGATCTCCAATGTCTTTGTTTATAAGTTCCATGATGATACATTCCATGGCCTTGCAGACTAGGTTCATCAGGCTAATGGGGCGGTAGTTCCCAGAGTCTGTTGTGGCACCCCCTTTGTGGAGTGGGATAACCGTCACGGTGCACCATTCAATGGGCACAAACCTTGAGGTGAGGTTATGATTGAACATGGTACTTAGGTGGGGTTCCAGTTCATTCTGTAGTTCATGTAGAAGGCAGCCTGGGATGTTGTCAGGTCCCATGGATGCTGTGTTCTTGGCTTCAGAGAGCGAGGTTTTTACCTGTGCAGCTGTGAATACACAAACTTTGCATTCCTCCGGTATAAAGATGGGCCCTTTAGGGGGTGAGAAGGGGGCAAAGTTAGCACTTGACCTATCTGCCAGGATTTTGGCAATATCAGTTGGTTCTGTATATTTAGTGTCATTGTGCTGTAACTAAGAGCAGATCTGAGTGTTGCCATTGAGATTCTAGACATAGCTATAGAATGCTTTGTGGTTGTCTGAGAATCAGTAGCGATTTTGTTTTCATAACTAGCTTTTGAGGATTTTATGAGGGATTTCAGCTTCTTACTGAGGCTGACCAGGGAGTTCCTCCAATAGTGGGATTTTACTCTTTTTTGCAACAGTTTCTTTCTTCTGTTGTAGAGTTTGTTTATGGCAGAAGACCACCAGATTGGCTTCCTTTTTTTGAAGGATAGCATCTTGGTTTTGTTAGGGATAGGACGATCAATGCACTCGTGTAAGTTCTTATAAAGTGCATTTGTGTAGGATTCAGCAGTCGTACCTCTATTGTCCATCTGCATGGGTGTCGTGAAGTTTTCCACTTCTGTCTTAAGAAGCATGAAGTTGACTTTGGAGAAATTTTTTACAGTAGTTTTCCTAATGGGGGTGGGACCTGGATGTGAATGTCTAGGGTGATTAGCTTGTGGTCGGACCTGACCAACGAGGAGCTGACGTCTACTGTGGAACACTGGTCACCCATGTTGGTGATGACCAGGTCTAGGATATTGCTGCCTCTGGTGGGGGTGTGGATAAGTTGATCCAAGGTGTTGGAATTGATGATTTCCAGAAAACGTTGAGCAAAAGAGTTGGTACATGAGTAGTTTTCCCAGTTAATGGTAGGGTAGTTGAAATCACCCATTATTAGAGTGTTGGGTTGTACCTTAATATTTTCCAGTGTATCAAGAAAAGAGGAGTGGAAATCCTGGGGCATGGTGGGGGGTCTGTAGAAAGCTGCAATCTGGATTGTGGTTTTGCCCAGAGTTAGTTGAACTTGGATAATCTCGGATGCATTATGCTGAGCAACTAGCTTGAAGGTGTGGATATCCTTAATGAATATGGACACGCCTCCACCTCTAGTGTTTCGGTCCGGGTTTGGTGACCGAAAGGTGTGGCATGAATTATAGCCTGCTAATGCAGGGGTGCTCTCTGGAGCTTTGAACTGGGTCTCTATCACTGCACAGATGTCAATGTTCTCCATTTTAAGGAGTGCCTCGAGTGAGTGCATTTTGAGGTTTAGCCTTCTAGCATTGAGTAGCATTACCCTCAGATTTTGCTTGCTTGTACCTGTTATGGTGGTGAATTTGTCATTTGAACCTTGCCTAAAAAAGGCACTATAGGGGTGTCAAGAGCCTTTGCCAGTATCCAGAATCCCAAGGGTGACAGGTGCTGGCCATCTCTGGCAAAGCAGCATGGTCTGTCGATAATGTCATCCCAGGCAGACAGATACTGGATTCCCTTAGAATTACACCAGAAGCTTGTATTGTATAATTCACAAAAGCAAAGTCAAGAAGATGAACTTTCTTATTATACATGAACACAGCATTAAAAGGGGCCCCTTTAAAAGCCCACAACTGAGTAGGTAATTACTTGCCAAGCATTCCAGATGACCACTGAGAAGTCTTAGCCAAATAACGCAATAGAATTAACATGTCTTGACTAACCTGATCTAGATGAGCAGCTCTATATACCTCAGGAGTGAATGTGCAATTTCGCATCAAAACAAGTTAAAATTTAAAGGTGGAAAATATGCTCCCTTGTTTAACATGCAAATGGACTCAATTCCATTGGTATGTGATGCATTATGATATATATATCTATCACACCAACAGGTTGTATTTGTATGTCAGTAACAAATAATAGCATTCACAGGAGAAAAACTTCCTAATCATGAATAATGTCATTCTTACATTTGAAATATAGCTGGTAAACAGCTGCAAAAAGAACAATCAAAAGAGTACACTTAATGTATGCTTTATAATAATAGAAGAAGGAAGGAAAAGAAAAGTCAGTTGTTGTGGATGTGTGGAGTTCAGGTGCAGAAAAAAAGAAACATTAAAGGGGAATGCTCCAATCATATGGAGAAGGAAATAAAGAGGAAGTGTGTCTGTATGATGTTGTGCAATGCTTACATTTGGGTAATAAAATGAGTAGAAATACTGGGGCTACCTTTAGAATGCTGCACTGCTTTCATAGTAGAAACATGGGTTACAGTGGACAGGGACCAGAATACGGTGATATCTTCTCTCAGAGTGTTAATGATATATGCAGAAATTGAGAGGAATATCTGGCCTACATCAGTAAAATAGACAGTGGAACAGGGTGATAACAAAAAGTAAACGAACGGTCTGACTGAGACTGTGCTGCTAAAATATACAGAGGGAGACAGAAACTAGGCTGCTCATAAAGGTAAATAGAAATATCGCTCCAGGAAAAAAGGGATATTACTTGAATGAGTGAGTGTGTGTGTGTGTGTGTGTGTGTGTGTGTGTGTGTGTGTGTGTGTGTGTGTGTGTGTGTGTGTGTGTGTGTAACAGAAGTAAAGGATGGAAAAGAGAATACCTACAGAAGACTTGACACTCTAGATGGAAGCCATTAGTTGCCCAAGATACCTGCTGAGAAGCATTAAGTCCCAACTAGCAAAGCCTTTCCATCAAGCCTTCAACATCATTCTCTCCACAGTGTACATCCAGAGTGTCTCATAATCTCTCTTGCATTATTTGCAGGTTTATGGAAAGTATTACAGCTGAACTAAACAACCTTGTATCAGTGGATAAACACACCAGTTCATCTTTTCAGAAGACAGGTCATGCTTGCACACCCTGGCGGAATACTTCAAAAATATTACTGAGCTCATGGATTAAGGGCATATAGTTCATGTTACTTATCTGGACCTTGTCAAGGCCTTTATTATTATCCACTATGTGGGGATTGTTGACAAACCTGACAAACTCTCCCAAATCAACATAACTCATACATTGTATGATAGCTAGTGAAGTGGTTTCTAACAGAATAAATACTGCACCAGTGTGGTCTGTCCTGGGCATCCACCTTTTTGACATATAATTCAATGATATAAATGCTAATGCCAAGGGACTTTGATAACCAGGATTGCTAATGATTGTAACCTGGAGTTGATTGCTAAATCGCATTCTGATACTCCACCAAGGGTTGGACCAAACTAATGTTTGCTGTATAAATCACTGGCTCATTTACAAAACCAAGAAGCTTCCTTTGATAAATCTGTCATAACCAATACATATTGTATAGATAAAATTGCACTTAAATTTGATCGTGCTTTATTAGATTATTAGATTAGAGATTTAGTTACTTATGCTAATAATAACCTCTTCTTTGACCATTGCATCTCTGCTGTGGTTAGAAAATTCTTCTATCTTGCACAGCTAATTCTTTCTGGTTTCATCCCAAAATCTAGAAAAGTTAAAGTGCTAGTTTATTTTTTTCTTTATTTGTCACTTAATTGAGTACACTTCATCCTTTAGCATGCAGCTCACTAAGCAGCTTGAGAGACCGCAAACTTTCCTCACAAAAAGATCACAAGCCTTAATTCCCTTAACTACAATGAAAACCTAAAGGCCTCATTCTTCTACTCAAGCTTGTATAAGGTGCTGGTGGAGGGTTGATGTCTGCTTGGTGTTCTGGGCATTGAACAACTCCTTCACCTAATCAGAGACACTGGTAAAGCAAATATCTGCTTTAGAGACATAAACCTATGCAGTCGTATTAACAATACCGACTTAACCTAAAGTATCCACCGTTTCTGGAACATGGTCTCATTACTTCCCTGACAAAGTTTAACATCAGTCTGGATCACTGGTTTTGAGACTGAACATTTTTATTTGGGATATACGGGGATAAACTAATTTCTAACCGATAGTGGGTGATATGTTTGAGCTAATAAATGGCCTTGTGGCTGTAAGCTTAGTAAGACCAAATGAACCTATAAACCTTTATCCGCCATAAAGAAAGGTGGAGGAGATGGTAAAATGTCTGCCAAGATCCAACTTCAAGAAAAAAATGAGGATTCCATAAAAATGCAGATATATTTCACCTGCTTCCCCCAAGATGAACGGGATAAAGGTTAATATCTTGAAAGATGGCAGCACAGACACGGATCTCGTCATTTTCTTGCCAGTCCTGCAGCCAAAAAATGGAAAGACTAGCATTACAAAACTGAGGTCCTGAAGAAAATATGCTATGTTCTACCAAGAATGATACTTAGAAGGAATGTAGTAGGGGGGTGGAGTTGAATGCAATGAAATAACTGTTGTGGATTAAATTATGAATTAATAAAAGAATAAGTCTGCTCACAAGGCAAAAGCGATGTTCAGTGTAAAAGCCAACATGGCTAAGCACTCATGCAACTTGAGGGGTTAGAAGAGGATGACAAGTGAAAACAAAAGTGATGCCCTACTGCCCTTCTCAGTTCTGCACAGCCTTTGAGGAGCTCTTGGTATTTTCCCAAGAGCATCTTGAAACTTTTGGGTATCTTTCCTTCTTCTGTCAGACCCCTCATCTGGGAAACTTATCACCATGCTAGCATTTGGAAAGGCCATTGCCAGCTAGCTTTAGGAGAGCACTTAAAACATATTTCTTTTATATGGCACTTGACAGAGTGGGATGAACTTTAGCTATTCAGTTGTGATTATGATTCTTTATTATTATTATTATTATTAATTGTATGTTTGTTAGTAGATGTTATATATAATCTTTTTGGTTGATGTTACAGGTATTTTGTACAATATCTAAATGATG